>NC_051453.1:4363114-4480545 GCF_001649575.2 Kryptolebias marmoratus | reverse complement strand
ACCATTAAACACTTAATTACAAAAATAAGTAGATGTAAATTTAGTTAAATGTTGCCTCACTCTTCACTTGCATACAGTGATCGACCCATGACTAAACATTACTTTGTGATGACACCGGGTGGCGCTGAAAGCAGCGTGACGTTTCCTGTATGCTAACTGCTGCTAACAGAGCTCACAGAGCTAGTTCTACTGCTTAACAACTTTAAGACAACGGAGAAAGACACAAAACCCTATTCAGCAAATTCTAACCTGCAGTGAGTAAAATATGCCCCCCAAAACGGTAATGGAGTAGCAGAAAGAAAGTTTGCAGTGAGGAAGAGGAGCCGTAGCTTCTTCATCATCATACCGAGCGGACGGAGCAATGACTTATGGATATATATATATATATCCATATTATATATAAGTCATTGGGACGGAGTTTGTTTAGCAAACGTGCTGCGGATGACGTCACCATTTCCGCGACAACGTTAGTGACGCATAAGTTGCGCGACACAAATCGATAATGAATTTTGTTGCCAACGCTTTTAATTATCGAATTTTATCGATTTTATCTATTCGTTGTTGCAGCCCTACTTGTAACAAAAACCTCCTGCACATTTACAATAACTTTTTATTGTTTTAATAATTATTAAATCATTTGAATGGTTTCTCTGATGCTGGGACTGAATTTGCTAAACTTATCCAGAACCTAATTTGTTATATTTCTAATACCTTTTGGAGCTGGGCTTCATAGTTATTGTAATTTGTGATGTTTTATGGTGTCAGCAGCTTCTTTCATAACATTTTATCTTATACTGGTGTTTTATATGTCTGTTATTTGCACCTTTTGTTGGTTTAGTGATGCTATTTGTGCAGATGAAGTTCCTATAATTCTTTGTTTACAGATTAATTTATTGAATCCATTTTGGTACAGACTCAATACGCACCCCGTGAAAACTAAAAACACAGACAAGACAACAATTAGCTCAGTTAAAATAAAATAAAAAACTACTTCTATAACATAAAAAACAGACAAATTACCTCGTTGGCTGAGTACCAAGTAAGGAATTAGGAATTTACTTTTTCTTCTTGTTTCCTTGAGATGGCTTCTTCTTGACTTATATCTACTCAGCGCAAGGTGACTCTGACACCACAGCTCCCTCTAGTGGCGCTTCACAAAATCAACATAAATCATAAACATGTAGAAATAGAAACGTGGCAGTTCCAGTTCCTATCAGGTACACTTTTTAAGCTAGAGGTTTTTAAGCTGAACATGTGTGTATTATGGTTTGGGGCTGTTATTTCAGCTGAATATCATCAACAGGATGTTTTTACTTGTTGCAACCACAAGCTGACAGAAGATTACTAGACTTTGGGAGGAGATAATGATATTTGTTTTAGTAGATGGTTCGCTTAATATGTTCATTGTTTAAATTTCTGTTTGTGGTTTTAAACCAAGATTCGCCTTCACCAAAATAATATACAAATTATATCAGTAGCTTTACTAATTGTACACAAGATGAATAAAAAAAATTACATACAATTCTAAAGCTAAAGCTTTAATCTGAAATACATTTTTGAACAGTTTGTGTTTTGCAAGTACAAAAAAACTTTTAAAAAGTTTTGAACTTTTCAAGAAATTTTGCTCAATAAATTTACATTACTCTCATTAAATCCTGTAATGTTTGATTTTATTTTAAAGTCATATTTATAGATGTTACTAACATTTGTTTGTTGAAAGTTACAAACACCAAAAGTAATAGACCCCGTCTCCTGAATGAGTTGAATGTTTTGGTATATAAAGAGCTAAAATATCACAAAGTGTGCAGAAGAAATTAAATCACTGAAAATGTACAAAAAAAGAACAGCAAAACAATAGTGTGAATGTCAGTATTATACCAGTCTTTGCTTCACAAACCACACAATTTCACAAGAAATACTTTATTACCACCACGAAAAATAGACAAAAAGGCTCAATAAACAATGACAATTTCTATCAAACATATTTTCATATTTACTATATTTTCTCTTATTTCTTTTTATAGAATCAAAAACATTCTTTGTCTTTTCTTTCCAGAAGAAAGCAGTTTACATTTTAACATTTGACCACTTACAAAAATATCACTTTTGTCACAAACTGAAACAAAACACAAAGTACATTATAACACAAAATACATAGACTTTGAATTAGTCAGCGTGTGAGTGAATACAGATGTTAACACATGAGCTGCCAATGAATGAATGAATGAATAAATGGAGTGAATAAAAAAAACATCTGCAGAGGCTCAACATCTGCAGCTGGTTCCATTTAGTCACAGCTTTAAAGTTATTCTCAGGTTTTGCCTCGACTTAAGTGTCCAGAGCGCTCTGAGGAACCTAAAATCTGTAGATTGTGAACTTTCTCTGTGTCTACTTGTGCATTTCTTTATTCTTTTAGTACCCGTTTTATTATAGCTCAAACACAACAGAGAGATATTCAGCAGAAGGATGAAAGGAATCTTTTTAGAGCTATGATAAAAGCAAATGATTAAATCTAATGAATAACATGTACACAATGATTGATGTAGGATGTCTGAAACCAGCAGATATCAATATTCAACCTGTCTACTGATCTCTTCAGTTTGTTTGCATTAGCCACGAATACTGAGCAGCTGCAGTGTGTCACAGTGGAATCTGGGATTAAAAGCTCTTATGAAAAGTGTGTCCTCTTGACATCTTTTTCTTGCAGATAACAATAGCAGCACTGATAGTTTTCCACTCACATTAATACTTGAGGTATTTTTTTTTTACATTTTCCAGCTCCAGAACTCTCAGTGTCTTATGGGAACAAATGATCTAAAGCATGACTTTGTTCACAACACAAAGGATTGAATGAGTTAGGGTTTGCCGTCTTGAGTTTGGAATTGTCTCGTGCACGCAGCAGTTCTGTACTGAGGCAGGTACAGCAAGGAGAAGCCACAACTCTGCGCCGACAGCAGCTGGTCACTTTGATTCGAATCTTCTGGGCTGAGCAGAGGATGAAGCTCCACACAACTGTCCTCTCTGTTCAGAACAACATTTTGAAGAAGCTCAGTTTTTGTCTCCTCCTCTCTTTGGTCCTCTTCTTTCTCACTCTCCTCATCCTCTGCTGAGTATTTTATTTCTAGATAACACAAGGGCTTCTCCTGCCCCGCAGCGCCTTCGTCTTCTGGCTCTGATGTTTCAGAAAGCTCCTCCACAGAGTTGTAGGAGCAGGAACGTCTTGGATCGTCCACCTCTGCACCGTGACAACTGTCCAGCTCCCACAAGCCCCCGGCAACAGATTCAGAAATGTCTGAGTTATTGGCAGAGAAATTTCCCTCATCACTGGAGCTGCTCCTGCTGCCGTCCCTGAAGTGGAGATCAACTGGCTGCTGATCCTGCTTTTCAGAGAGCAGCACTTTGGAATATGTGACTGAAGACTGGGCAGAGCTGTTAGTGTCGCCTGGATTCTGGACCACAATGGGATCAACTGGATGTGATTCATCTGCTTTTTGCGTTGAAGTAGGTAAAGCATTCAGAGTAATTGTCAGGGATGGAGATCCATTCAGGAGTGTCTCCCTCTCCACTGACTGGTCCACGTTTGGATCGAACCACGGCAGGAAGGAGCTATCTGACGCTGCAGCAGGGTCAGGAGTCAGGGGCCTCGGGGTTTGGATTAAGGCCTTCGTCAGAGCTTTGTCTACGATGATAACTGTAGAGATATCATCAGAGGGCAGTGGTAGGGCTCGAAGGCCTTCTGGAGGGTGAAACAGGTGCTCAAAGGTGTCCACCTGCAGAAAAAAACAAATGCTTTTCAGAAAAGACTGCAGATTTAATCTGACATGTATATGACTGATTGAGCTGCTCTGGAACAATCTGAGCAACCATAAATGTGTGAGTAGAAATATAATCATTTTGTCTGTTTTACTTTTGATAAAACAGAATTTTGTGCAAACGTATGTTGAGTAAATACATTTCTCAACACTTAAGAAAGAGTCACAATTTGTCTGTTTTCTGTTATTTAACTCTAATCTTTTTGGCTAAGAAAGTAAACAAGTTGTGGATTTAGAGAGGAGTTTTGTTTTCACTGCGGGGCTGTCAAGTCCAAGCAGATCTCCATAACAGGATTTCTTTTTTTTTTATTCTGCTGAAGGCTAAACAAATTAGATAATGTTAATTAGTGACCTTTTTAGAGGAGCTGGTGGCAGATTGATTGACCACAATCAGACCCAGTCAGGTCAGCTAGCTGTTTGGCCCTTATTTCCATTCTTTGGAAACAGGGCTCGTGAACCCTGGGGACCCTAGGAGCCCAATAAATTGTTTATTTTGTTGTTTGTTTGTTACACACAATTCCTGGTGTTGTAGTCAAAGATGTAATGTCCTCCTTCAACAGACTTTAACTAAATCAATTTTCTGAAGTTTAAAATGAGTAATTTCTCATATTAGCTCAAAACAAAACAAATATAGTGCTTTATGGAGCATTTTTTTGTTTTATAGATTTTATTTTAATTATGTTTTTTCCAGGGCCTGTAAATGATCTGGTGGTGGCCCTGACTCATTAAAGCAGAACCTTCTATGTGTTTAACCATATCCTCCTAATTACTTAACAGTACTGAGATAAAGAGTAATTATATTATAATCATAAATAAAAAAAATACATGACCTCTTCAAAAACGTACAAAAAAATTAAAATAAATCAGGAAGTCCCGAATCTGCTTTAATAAGCCCATGATGTGGGCTTGAAACACTGACTTATGCACATGAATGAACTAAAGTTACATAATTAAAATGTTAACTGACTTTATCTTCTGATTTTAATGAAGTGAGATCATTTTTTCTTTTCTAACCACGAGGGGGCGCTGCAGACTGTTACTCAGAATCAGTCAGCCGTGAGATTTGTTTACAGTAGTTTTTACCGTTTTGAAGTCGAGTCCTTTGGCCCACGAACATTTGTTTGGGTTGGGAACATCCTTCCATACAATCTTTTTCACCCTGAAAGTAGAAATACATTTATATGTATTTAAATGCATGGACTGCAACATTCCTTTCCAGTTTTATTCTCTTGCCTGACTCCCTCACCTGAGTGTAATTACACCCCTGTGACCTGTTAAATGTCACGCTTCTAATTGTTCATGAATAATGTCCTGTCTTAGATGGCACATCAGAGATTACCATTATTTATCATTTCATTCAGAGGTCTTAACAAAAGACTAATTGTAATCACACCTTTGAGCTACAATTAATACAAAACAAAAAGGCAAACATAGGAATAAGATCAAAACAAAGAATATTTACTGGTTTTGGGAGAGAACCAGGGTGACAAACACAACAATACAGAGGAAGCTGATGAACATCAGCAACATGTAGGCAGAAGGGTCTCCTCTTGTTGCTGTATTAAAAGGAAAATACACATCAGGCATTGAATTACACTGATCATGACACTTAATGTAATTGGCACTGACAGAACATGTAAACAAAATAGTGTATATACCTAAAGTGAACATCGGCTCTCCTTCCCCATCTGCAAACACGGGGTACAAGTAGAAACCGTACTCCTCTGAGCTATAAAAATCTCCTTTAACAATAAATCAGAATGTCAGCAGGTCAGTTTGGCTAAGAATGTTGAATATTCAAAGGTAAATTAAATAATAAAATGATGAGCAGAAAAGGTATTACCTCTTAAATAATTAGGGTGCTCGGTGTAAGGCAGTCTGGCCCATGTTTGTCCTCTCAGGCCAAAGTCCTCCGAGTCTTGCTGGCTTGTTGGGGACCAGTGGACCACCATGAAGAGAGGGACTGAGCTGATGTCCAACAGACTCCAGGACAGAGACACACAGGTGCTGTTTACAAGTGAAACATGGAAGGAACGCACACAGCGGCCTGCAGCGGAGAACAGAAACACGGCTGTCAGAAGACTGCTGGAGTCTGCAACAAGCTCATCATCTGGTAACGGTGCAGACAATTAATACATAATTCAGTGAGATAATATTAACAAACAGAATTATCACATCGCATGTAGCAAATTGCTCAGTAAGCTTTAGTCTTTTTGGTGTTTGCTGTTAAAGATGTGGAGGATTACTACTTTTAACCAGTTTGTGTTAGTTTCTAATGAGATGTTTTGTGCATGTGTGCACTTCTAAAAAATCCCAGCTGCTGTGATGAGTGTGTTGGAAAAGCTCACAGTTCAGATGTTTTTATTAATTTTACATATGGGGGGTAAGAACTGAACTGGACTGTTTATCTGCAGCTAACTGAATTCTTACAGTTTGAGGACATTTAGTGCCCAGGACTTGATGTTAATTGTTTAATAAGACATGTTTCAAAAGTAATATCAATGGGGGAAAAAATCCAACAGGCCATGTTCTCAGGAATACTGTAAAAACTGGTTATTTTCAGAGAAAACTATGTTCAGAACTGCAAATGTGTGCACTCTGAATTACCTCACATTCAGAATACTGTTATTGAACATTGCCACTACTCTTCAGTGCACTCATATTTACACCACTAATGCTAATGGCTCCTGCACCTCAATCAGGGCCTTTAATGGGGTCTGCTGAGACATGTTCTGATGCTTAAATTGGATATGTGTTTTTGTTCCATAACAAAAATTTTTCCATCATGCGTTATAAGGCAGGCAGATGTAAACTGGTCAGGTACAAATTGATGATACACTAAAAACAGCTCTAATGGCTGACAAAACCTCCAATTAGCTGCCTGAAAGTGATGTCCTGTTCCCAAAATGTTTAATGAAAACAAACAGGAAATAAATATTATCTTCCATTAGGTTAGATGATCAGCTTCCCGAACAGTTCATTTATGTTTTCCAGAAGTTTACATTCAAGAGCAAAACACTTCCATGTAATGAATCAATGATTCAGTGGAAGCATTGACTAGTTTTACTGATTATGCCTTTCTTTTCTAACCCTGTATGTTTCCTCACCAAACAATAAGTCTTTTTTGATTTTAAATCATCAAACATCTTTGCAGGATCTTGAAGCCTGCAGTAGAAGCTGCAGACACCATCTCATTTCTGAGCTGAGATAGGGTTTTTAACTAGATGTATTTTACAGAGAGTTTTAGAAGAGCTACTCTGAAAAGATTATTAAATATCCACCAAGGATATCCTCCAAATCTCAAACACAAAGAAGCAACGTAGTTTAATATTTGAGAGTAAACTCAGACAACTAAATCATTTGTATTATTGTTCAGGCTTCTCCTGCAGTTCCAAGGTAATGATGCGTAATATTTTTCTAAGGTACAGGTTCAGATCAGAACACTGAGGTCAGAGCCTCTAACTATTGTGCACTAAGTGGATTAATTTCCTCTCAGACTGCTCCAACTTCCTGTTGGATTCTTTCTTGCTTACGTTTAGGTTGTTTCTCCAGTGTCATGTTTGTGTTGCTGCTGGAGCTCCCCACATTGTTGTAGGCTTCCACAGAGACAGTCTGGAGCTCCTGGTTCCACTCAAAGCTGTAGGAGGACACCAGATCAATCTGAGTCCTCAGCACGGATCCATTCCAGGTCCGGTGCTGAACGATAAATCCATCCACGCAGTAAGAATTCCTAAATGCTGGAAAATGCTGGAAAACAAAACAATGAGATTTATTCTTTGAGTCCTCATTAAAACGTCATCAATCTTAAGCACCTGATAATATTAGTTTTTATTATTAATATTAATATTATACACACAGAGGAGCAAAATGTGTGTTTGTCAACCTGTTTCCAGCTGCAGCAGGAGGTACCTGTCAGAGTCAAACTAAACTACAGATCTACATCTGCAGACAGATAAGCTATGAATTATTTTAACAATTATTTCATCAGGTTTTTTTTGTGATTCGGGTTTAGATCACTGAACCTAGACCTTGTTGTTATATTTGCTTGTAAACTATTGAGAGTCTTTAGTTTGAAATATGAAAGAATTTTCTGTTCTTTTCTACGCCTGAATATTTTCCCTTTTTTTACCTCAAACAACAGAGTGATTTTAGATGTGTTTCTGTAAAGATCATCTTCACAGATTCTCCAGAAATCTGGTCCACGATCAGGAGCTGCAGAGGAGAACATTAGACATTATCAGTTCTTAATAAAAATAATTGTATCTGTGTGTGCTGATTTTATCTGAGTAACTGTGACTTGACAGTTTTCACTCTGACTCTGCTGCGCCTGTAAAGGCTTTCATTGTCTTCATAAAGCAGGTGGTGTTTAAGGTTTATATCAGGAGTAAAGTAGATCTACCTCGGATGTTTTGAGTTGTGGAGTTAACGGAGTCACTCCATTCGCTCCAGTAGCCAGTCCCGCTGATGTGCATGCAACGTACTTGGACCACATATACCTGGCACATGTTCGGTACCGTGACCTCCGCCTGGGGAACCAGCACAGGACTCAGGACCTGCAGAAATTACATTTTTAACAGCTCAACATCAAATTTATTTGCTAAAAAACATTTTATGATCCAGATTTAAAGTTAAAGGCCTAGCATTTCTTGAAGAATGCACATCCCCTGCCACCTTCCATGCTAGAGTTTGAATATAAGATCATCTTGTGCTGAGAAATGAATTGCAGCAGTTTTGGTCAAACATTATGAGCAGTGTCAAGCAATATCACAAGATGTCACATTTAAAGTATGTGTTGTGTCTGTGTGATAAGCTCACCTTCCACTTCTCGATCACACTGAGGGAGTGGTACCGAAGCTGACACTGAAGCCCGGCAATCGGCAGAGACGGAGGCTCCCATGTGACCTTCAGGACCCCGCCGCTCTGGCTCACCGCCCTCACATTGGTGGGTGTGTGAGGTTTTACTGCAGGTCGAGCAGGAAGAAGCACAGACATTTAGTGTGTGTCGCGATATTTCTGGAAATCTTCATGATGTGTGGAGAAATTTTACAGCTGCTGTATAACATCCTATAAGTAACAGGAAAAAAAACTGACAGATATCACTAAAAATACAGCCAGTTTGCCAAAATGTAGCTTTTTTCAGTTTTGTAAAAAATTAAAAAACAATTTTTTAACAATCCTGTTGCTTTTTAATATTGATTATTTTTAACTAAGGCTTTAATGGAATGATTTAACTACATTACATGTCATTCTTTACATTGTTTATTCAAAAACTTTTGTTTTAGGCATAAAATGATCTTTATGATAATTTAACGTAATCATCTCACCTAACAGTTACAGTTAATTGTTTTAATGTGCATGATCTGTTAAAATGGATCTTTCTAGGCATAAATAATAAGGAGTCACATGTCTTGCTCACTGTGATCTATAGGTGACAGGTAGACAGGTTTGGACCTGACTGGAACCAGATGAGAAGAGTCTTCAAGCCACAGTTTGTAGCAGTTCATCCTCAGAGGGTGGATGGTGCAGGCTCTCTGCTTGGAGACCACCTGCATGCAGGCGGGGCCCATCGTCCCCACGTTCTCACCCGCGTTCTCTTTTTCCTCCATCACGTCACACTGCAGATCTGCCCACCTGAGCGGACACAAAGAAACGAGTCAAGTTGGGATATTTTTGGTCTCATCTTTTTTTTTTCTCTCAGTTTAATAAATTAGGATTAAATTATTTTATTTTAGTGATAAACTGCTTGTGTTCTTTGTCAGAAATGATTGCTGGGGATGTTGCTAAAACCAAACTAGCTTTGTCTCTCTTTCTTGTTTTAATTTTTAAAAACAATTGTTACCTTATGACAAAGCTCCTTTTGTTTTTACTTAGTGAATGTGTGCGTGTCACTGCAAAAACATGCTCCTGGAAAGACATACTACAGAGGAGAAAAACTACAACAAAAGAGGTCTTTGTTGCTTAAGCAGGTGTTATCCATTAGTCTTTGTCTGTGGGCAATTTTACCAAACTAATGGCACCAAAATGCTTCAATACACTGAACTAATACTCTGCAGGTGTGAAAATAAAGTTCAGTAAAGGCTGCAAGTTATAAAAACAGCTGGAAATTGACATAAGGTAAAAAGCTCCTGCCATCCCCAATATCCTTAATTTGAAATTCATTACATGAGCTTTCTGTTTCTGTCTCTGCTTTATCATAAAAGGTGTGGTCTCAAAACCTCCTTTTCTCTTTGAAAAAGTGAGTTCAGAAAATAAAATAGCTGTGACATTGCACAAAAGGCATCTCAAATATATCAGGAATTACAGCAATGATATTGCCATTTAATCTTATATTAATCATGCTGTTAATTTTACAGTAAAATTATTAAATTGGCTCTGGTTGTTTTAGGTGAGGACCTTTTCCTCCATCACTGACGCACTCTGATGACACCAAGGTAGAGTTTAGGTAGAAGCACAGAGTTCCACAAACATATTTCCAGGGTGTGTCTGGAACATTGTGTTCAGTTACTTCCAAGTTTTTGGCACAATGAATCCTAATTGTTTGCTGAGGGTTTTCTCATTATTATCACATGTAAACACACTTCACTACAAAGAACATAAACAGTGTTACAGTGTGAATACTGCTTTACTTGTATTTGAAGTGGAGTTTATTCCATTCCTCTTTCTTCCATCTGCAATCCATAGCATCAATGTCCCCGTTGGTAACACAGCTTATATCAATGAACCCTCCTGAAACACAGAGAAAAGTGCAGTGAAGTTTACAGATGAAAACAAACTTTCCTTCAGTTTGCTGTGGTTCATTTGGAATGCGTTGGTCATTGTGCCACCATATGGCATCAATTTATTTCTTTGTTTTTGCTTGCTACAGGACAAAACCATCTTCCAGTAACATAAATTATGTTTGAAATTGTTTAATTGTTACCTTAAACTGAAAATAAACTAGCCATGCTTTACTTTGAACTTGTATTTGTACTTGTAATATGTTAAAAGCTATTAGGTTTTACATTTATTGGTGCAACAAAGCTCACCTTCTACAAATATCTGGCTGTAAGGGAGGGTCCACTCCTTTGTGCACTTCAGCAGGTCATATATCCCAGTGTCTGAAGCCCGGACTGTGACCTGGCTGACCTGGTTTAAAAGAAGGAGTAAATATTTGTATTCCTCCTCTTCTTTAAATAGCAAAGAAGAGCCATAGTTTGTTTTACCCATTGGCTGACAGGGTGGTACTGGTTGCGATTAATCGGGTGTGTGTCGTTGAGGAACCACACGGCCGTGCTGGCGTTGCTGCTGTGATCGTTGAACACACAGTACACCGTGACATTCTCCCCTGATCGTGCTACCACTTTCTCAGGGATGTAGCTCACAGCTGCGCATAAGAAGAAAAAAAACAGTGACTTCTTTTTAAACTGTGGATAATAAGCATCTCTCTTGTACTGTTCAAATCGTTATGCACTTCAGAAGAGAAGACATGTTCTGAAAAGAAGGTGAACAAATGCTTCAAGCAATAAAGACAACTATAGGAAAGACTATCAAGCAGAACAAACACCTGACTCATTCTCATTAATTGACAGTTTCCAGACTTAAATTCACAGAAAAAGAGAAACTTCAAGGATTTGAAAACTTTTTTTCCTCACATGATGTGGAACTGGGTAGCTCAGTGATGTGGCTGTCTTTAGATTCAGTTCTGTCTTAGGTTTAGTTATGTATACTGTGTTTTTATGGTAAGTGTGTGGGTTTTAAACTATACTTTGAATAACAAATTATTAACATACAGATGGCTATTCCCTGTTCAGCTCCATAAAAGTAAAAAGCAGTTTATGTTTGAACAACAGACTGATACAGAACCTATAGGCATAGCTTTGTGGTGTAGCAACTCTTGTTTGCTTGCCTTGGAGTACCACCTTCAAATGGCCTTCCTCTTTGCTTAAATACTTAGGATTCTTCTTTCGCCCATAACAGATCCTGTTTTCTCATGTTCAAAATTTTGCCAATCTGTTTACAAGCTCAGTGAGTGTTGGTGAGTTACATAAGCTCCACAGCAGGCTAAAAACCAGAACCCTAAACTGAGCTTAGGTCACTACGTGTCATGAGAACGGCTACAAACTAGTCTCTGGCAGTCTTCTGTCTCTGTTTTCTCCCCCTTCCTCTGCCCCTTCAACTTAATTACAAAACCAATCCCTGGTGGCCAGTGTCAGCTGTGATTCGTTTGGAAATATCTGGTTCCTGCTACAATTCGTCACATGATCATAAACTGCTTTCTACAGTTTGTTCAACCAACTTACCAAGGAAGTGTAAGCTTTTGTCAAAGTGCTGACTTCTGAAAAGCTGAACTCAAGTCAGAACTCAGAAAGCAGTTACCTTGTGTTATTAAAAGAAAGAAAACTGTCCTTACTGTCCAGGAAGATGCAGTAAGTCTCGCTCCACTCGCTCCACAGCGGAGGCTCATCCAGGCTGGCACAACGAGCCTGAATTCTGTAGTCAACGGTGGAGTTCAGAACCAGAGACACGTTGGATTTTCCAACTGCAGACATCACCTAAAGACAGAGGACAGAAGATCAACACAAACATGTACAAAAACCACTAGATTTCAACAGCTGAGTACTCACCAGCCAGTCTGAGGGCTCGGTGTTGGAAGAATATCGGACTTCATATCTCAGTAGATCAGCATCAAAGTCTAAAGAGTCTTCCCAGCTGAGAATAAGTTCTCCCTCAATGGTCTGAATGTGTGACAGGTTGAATGGAGGACTTGGTTTCACTGTTAAAAAAAGTTATGATGTTATTAACTATATGTTCTGTATGTGTCAGCACTTTGATCCTTTCATCATCAGGTTTTTACCAAATCACAGTTTATTATTCTCACTGTAAAGACAACACAACACGATTTTCTTCATCATGATTCATATTTTATATGATTCAAACCGTTTCTCAGTATTTATGGCTTTTTATAATCACTCAGAAAACATACAGATGTGAAAAAAAAGGACCAATAATCTTTTGTCCTGATGGCAGCTATAAGATTATAATCATTTTACTACAGGCTTATTATAAGTTATGACTCTTTAAGAATATGACTCATTGGTAATGAATTCATGCTATTGTATTTCAATTTTAAAATATTATTCTAATGGATTTACTTGTATTTACAGTCATTTATCTGTTGCTAAGGATATTCAGAGAACCCGTCTTACAGCAGCACTAGTGATGTTGGCACTTTGTTTGATGCAAATTTTGCATCTAATTTTCTAAAAATCATTAATTAAATCAAATCTTTACATAGGCTGGCATCAAGTATTGTCTGTCTCCATGGGTAAATGTCACTAATAATCATTTCAATTGGGTATTTTATGATGTAAAATAAGCAAAGAGGGAAGGAAAAAAAATGCCTGAAGCAGACTTCACAGCTAACCACCTGTTTCTATGGGAACAGTACGCACCTTTAAATTGTTTTGAATTGTTGTTTAAACAGAGTACAATATTACCATACTAATGGCATCGCCTGGAGCAGTGGTTCCCAACCCTGGTCCTTGAGAAACACTATCCTGCATGTTTTAGTTGTTTCCCTGCTTTGACACACCTGATCTTAATGACTGAGTGATTAATGGGCTTCTGCTGACATCAAACACCTGCTGGAGAGCAGGGAAACAATTACAAAGGTGCAGGATGGTGTTCTTCAAGGACCAGGGTTGGGAATTATTGACCTAGGGCAACATTATTATCATTATTTAAAATTGTTTTAAGTAAAACTACATCTTTCAAAACTGCACTTGATCAATGACAATCCATCTCTTTTAGTTATTAACATTCTGTGCCAATAGATGGTAAATTCAACATGAATCAATCTTTTATATATTCCAGGTCCTGGTTGATTATTTATGGTTTCACAAACACAAAGCAAACTGATAGCACTTTGGCATACTTTGGTTAGGTTTTAACTATCCTAAATGCCTTATTTTTATATGATAATTATTGTATTGTATGTAAAATCTTGAGTGGAGGAAAAAGGATTCTGTAAGGAATGCAGTGAATCAGAAGAAAAATATAATCATCCTCATAACATGTTTAAATACAGTAAATCTTAATCCACAACAACCACTTGTGGCTGAATGAGTTTGTATATTTGTAAAAGAAAACTATAACTGTACAATATTAAATATCTTTAAGACCAAAAATGGAGCAAGTAAAATGTAAAATCTCAACAAAATTATAACTTCCATTCTGTTGTCCTTTCACTTCAACCAGAGACATTTGCCTGAACAAAGAGTACATAAAGTCCTTCTGTATCACTGTGGAGATCTCCCAGCTTCATTGTGACAGCACGCGCACACACACACACACACACACACAAGGCCATGGCCTAACTGCTCCATGCTTGTATTCCTCTCACGTCTGCTGAACTCAATCCTCCAACCTTATCTGTCCACATTCATGACGTTAAGGGTGAATGCTCCAAAGAAAAAAAAATATTCCTCTCAACACTGAGGACTTCTACATCATCAGCATGCAGAACTTAAAGTAATTTTTAGGGTCCTTAACCTTTTGAGAGGAAAAAAAATAGGATGAATGCTGGTAACTCAGTTCTTTGATCTCTTTCAGTAAAGAACATAAAACATTCATTTAAAACATCTTCCTGCTTCAGCTTTGACTTCATCTGTTCTACTTAGAGTCCAACCCTTCAAATGAAATGAATCCTTATTAATTAAAACAAACATCAGATTAATTTATCAATAAATTAATAATTTGCACAGGATTTAAACAGCTTTTTTTCCTTTAAACAGATGTGGAGACCCAAGGGAACTATTAAAAGCTTCGTTCAGTTAATCCTGATTAAAATGAGCATGTTTGGATGAATAAACCAAACAAGAAGAACAAAAAACAAAAAAAATCCTCAGATTCAGAAACTAAAACCCTTTGTCCTTTTGTTTATCTGCTACTTTACCTGAAACTGATCATATAAAACAAAGAGCCACAAGCCACAATCTCCAATTACCACCTTGGTAAAAACAATGTTAAAGAAGCAGTTTCATTTAGGTGTTTCTATCAGTTGTTAATAATTTCCTCCAAATATGTTAATTCAAAACAAAATGTTCTGTCCCTTATTCAGTTGTTCTTACCAGGCTGGGCAGGAATCCTGAGCAGAACTGGTGGCGCTGCAGCGCTGGAGATGTTGACAGTGACCATCATGACAAAGCTTCTTGGAGAGGCGAGATGAAATGAACACGTGAGGGAATTTTCTGCATCGCAAACAACCAGATTGTCAGATGTGGAGTTTTTCCCCTCTGTGTTGTTGTTTTGAGGCCTGGAAATGAACAAAACACATGAGAAAATCTAAGTGTTGTTTTGGATTAAAATACAGAAAAAACTGAACATTAAGTTTAGTGTACAATTGACTTTGTTAAATGTAAAATAAATAAATAAATAAATAATATTTTGTTTTGTATGCTTTCAGCAAGTATCTAAGAACATTATCTGGAGTTTTACTCTATACTCCATTCCTGTTAGGTCTGTGCTGACTTGGTCTCTTTAATCCAAACACTATAAAAGCCTGGAGTGAATGTTGCAACACAGTAAACAGACGTTTAACCCCCCGGTGAGCAGTGGGATAACACTCAGGCACACTCAGGCACTCATTCATCCAACAGCAGAACTCTACTTTCTACTTACAGCTGCTGAAAGCTGATTGCCAAACGACCAGCATCCAGTTTACCAAACGGTGGGCCGTGAGGCTTCAGATCACAAGCTACATTTTCCCAGTTTTCACCAATTCTGCACAGTATGTCCAAACAGATGCCTGGTGAGAAAATACATTTGCATGTTAGTACATTGTGACCTCCTGCTGGAGATTTCTTAGAAACCACTCAATGCTTAATATTATAAGAATTAAAAAACTGCTTCTATGAAAATAGGAACATTTATCAGAGAAAAACAAAGCTAGCAAGCTGCAGTCTCAAAGGTAAAAAAAATATTCATTAAAACATGAATGCTGAGGCTATTAGATGGTTTAGGTGTTTAAAATATATAAACTATACCAATTATTTTATCTGACATGACCAAAAGGTTTATGTTTGGTCTACAGAGTGTTAGCCTGCAAAGACTGATCATATCCACCTTCAACATTTGGACTGTACATAAAAGATTAACTTGTTGATATCAACACAGTGTAAACCACTGACGCGTGACATTTGGTTTTTTGGAACCATAGGTGACCATAATTAGATGAGTAGCTAGAGCTGGAGTGAAGTGTAAAACCTGATTAGACAAATATACACATCTCTGAGGCTTAATATCTGAAAATTACTGATGTATTTAGAAAAAAAAAATACATCAAACCACTAGACAAAAGAAGCTAGTCTGTAAAAAAGAAATGAGGAGGAATTGGTCTACTTATTTCATGGGAGAAGTGAATATGAACCGGAGTCTATTCGAGCCAACGCTCAGTGAAAGTCAGTAGTACTGACCTTTGAAACACTGACTTCAGGTTTCAGAGCCAATAAATATGATCCTGTTTTATAGACAGTCTATGTGCCAACAGGAACACCCTTAGCTACTTGGATAAATAAATTAAAGAAAACATTCCCTGTTAACATATACGTCACAGTAAGAGTTGGTAAATAAAAGTGCAAGTTACTCTTTATATTGTTTTAAAGTTCGATCTCTGCAAATTCCTCGGTGAATGGCATCAACATGAGTAACATGTAAACAAAAATCTCATTTGAATGTCTCCTGTGTGCTCCCTGATGTTGCTGGGTGCACACAGCTGAATCACTATTGGCTGTCAGGAGACACAGTGCCGACCTTTAACCTCACTGTTTAATTGTTGCACATGAAGCTCAGAGCTCTTGTGCGTCGCAGAGCCTCGCAGATCCGTGCGAAGGAAAAAAAAAAATCCTCCTCGCGCCTCCACATCTCCCAGTATCATCTAACTGCCACCTTCATCACCTCAAGGACATGAGCAGAGTGTTTCATAATGATGAGTCAACTGAGCTGACTCACGGCTGATGTGTAAACTCAGTCACCCTCTCCTTTTCTATTGTTTGCAAGCAAACAATTAAATAAGAAAAAACAATAAATTTAACTTTGAAATGAAAAAGAAAGAAATTATCTTCACAAGTAATTTCATTATAATGAGCTCACAGCTTTATTGTTGGAGGAACTTGGCTCAAAGTTAACTTTATCTAAGTTTTATCAAAAAAAAGGTTAAAAAACAAAAACAATTGGACTTCTGTTCTGTAGCTGAAGATGTTCACAGATCTTTGGCTTTATCATGTCCTGGATGACTGAGAACCTACACCAGCATATTTATCTAATTTTGTCTGGAAATTTATAAAAACCAACCTGAGTCAGTTTAAATTAATTAAATTATCCTGTTGAGCCTGAGATGCAAAACATATCTACCAATAAAGCAAAAACCTTCATCTTTCTCTTTTATTACATATGTCTTTAAAGATTCACTCTGAATCAATTCTCAGTTTTTGAAAAAAAATGTTCTAATTTGTCATTATACAAAAATCAACTTTGCACTTTTTCCAAATTCAAAGATTTTTGAATCCACCTTTCAGTGTTAATTTTACTGAGTAGCCTCAGCTCGGTTCAGCTCAGACACCAAAGCCACATTACTCGAGAATCATTACCTAAAGAACTTGAACAAGTGACTTCACAAGGTTTTAACACAAGCATTCATTTAATCAGGCTTCATAAATGCTGCTGGAACCTGAATTTATTCTGTGAATTTAGGGCACGTTTTAAATGGATCATTTCTCATCCACTAATTCTTTAAGCAGTTCTTCATTAACCTGAGCAGCAGCAGGACTTGACAAGCACATTAGTCCACTGACAGATACAGTACTTTAAAAGATAAACTCTTACTGCCAGAAGGCCTTTGAGGCTGTGATTCAATTGTTATGTTCCTGAAGTTGCAGCGGGAAGGATGTAGGAGGTTTAATTTGGAGCTCTTTGTCTCTGGTGCGATTGTGTTGCCTCCCTCCGCACTGATGGAGGCAGGAGGTGAGTCACAGCAGAGCTCATCCTGCCACGGGAGGTCCAGAATTCCTGGACCAGGTGAGGCTCCAGGTAATGGCTCCAAACACCAAGCACCTGCACACAGAGAGCGTTACTGAGTTTACTGACCAGTTATTACCATAACCCCCACCAAGGAGGTTCTGTTATCGGTGGTGTATGCTTGTTTGCCTGTCCGTGCACAAGATTATTCAAAAAGTTACAAATAGATTTTCAAGAAATCTTCTGGGAGCAAGTGATTAGATTCTGGTGGTGATCCAGTCAAATGCCAAGCTCAAAGGTCAAGGTCACAGGTGATCCTGTGCTCAATCGTGTAACGCAGGAATGTGAAACTGCACAGCTGGAGACCTCATGGGTCAAGAATAGTGCCTGTTGATTTCAACGTCATGGGGTCAAAGGTCAAGGTCACTCCTTTGTTACCTGGACCAAGGAGGTTTTCAGTCATGTTTGCCATACACATGTCAGGTCAAAGAAATAAACATCATTTTGGAGCTGGTGAATAATATATTCTATATAATTCTTTTTATTTTCTGATAAATCTGCTCAAATAAGGATTTGTTAGGTCAGACTTCTGTACTGCACATGTGAGCACTGTTCAATATTCAAAAACAAAATTTATCACGCAGTAGAAGGTATCCCATAAGATGAAGATTTACAATCGTGGCGTTGTGCTGGGAACTTACCATGGGTTATCAGGAAAGCATACATCAGGACTGACAACATGACTCGTACAACCCTGTAAAGACAAATACAAGAAGACAACATTGAATGGATAAAAAGAGAGAATGAAGCACAGAAAACTAAAATACAGAATAGAAATGACAACAGAGTCAGATGAAGGATAATTAGAACGATCAAGGGAAGCAGAATTCATGTTACCCCAAAATAAAAGTACCAGCGTAGCATTTTCTTTTTTATCTGACTGGTGTAGCTCTGTATTTCTCTGGAAAACCCAACTACTGACTTGATTGGACTAGAATGTGACAAAGTGCAGCAGCTTTTCCAAACATCTGTACTTTAGGACAAACAGAGGTTGTTGCCTAAGAACAGGCATTAATGAGAAAACCGTAGGAGGTTCAAGCCGGTATGTGTCACCATAATTAATAACAAAAAACAGGAACCTGTGCCAATTTTTCAGTTATTCTGTAATGATCAGAACTGAGGACCCGAAATTTCAGTCAGACACAAAGTACAAAATAATAAGTTCTTTATTGAAGTTCGGGGTAAGGAACAGGCAACCACCAGCAAAGGGACAGGAACCTCTGAGGACGGAGAGGAAGGTTAGAGGGTTGTATACTTGGGGGGGGGAGGCCAAAACTGAACAGACAAGAACCACTAACCTTCTTTGCGTTTGTGGAGGATGAGTGGTCCAGGTAGCACAAAGGCTGGCAACCAGTGGCAGCTCCAGGGAGAGACGGAGCTAGGAGCGGGCAGGACAGAGTAAACTAATCTGAGGGTCAGGCAGAGAGCGGTGGTCAGGGCACAGAAAAAGGGTCCAGCACGTTCAGGCAACTTCTAGCAGACAAAATCCAAAGGGCGAGGCAGGAGGCAGAGGTCAGAGGGCAGAAACAGGGTCGTGTCCAGAAAACAGAAGCCAGTGGAGAATCCGACGTGGGCTAGACAAGGCAGGCAAATCCAAGGGGCAGAAAAATGTTCAGAACGTGGTCAGGTCAGGAAGAAATGCTGGATATCTACTCACTCTGAGGCTTTCAAAAATCTGGCACCGTCTGCCTGTTTGAGAGCTGAATATAACTGCTGTTGCACAGGTGGAAAACATGAGCCTGATTGCACTCAGCATGCAGGTGAACCAGATGAGCTTGATGAGAGGTGGGAACTGAGGGAACAAACATAGCAGGCAGACGGGCCAGAAACATGACATATTCTTTAAAAATTTGTGTTGCAACACAAGCTGCAGGTCAGTAAGTCACATTGAGAGCTGCTTTCAGACAAAAACATTGTCACATTGCAGTTGTTACTGTATTATTAGAACTGACTGAGGATCAATGCTTAAACAATTTACTGTGATCTCTAGAAGTCAGCTTCTTTTATTGTTTTTTCCCCGCAATAATACAAACCATGTAAAAAAAAGGACAACTTTACCAAATATTGTGATTGTTGGATGTTTACTAAATATATTTCCATCAGGTTTCAATACAAAAGTAGTTTTCTTTCAGCTTCTGTTTATTGTGTCATGTTGAAACCCAACTGTGTGGTTCATCCCTGAGTGAACTTCTGCACCTCAGTATCAGAGGACGGGTTTACGGTTAAATCAGTAATACTTACAATGTTGTGATCATAGTGTGAGCATGATCTGACTGGGCTTTGGCTGTGGAGAATCTCACTGAGGAAAGAAAAGAGATGCAGATATTTCAGAAGGTTGGTGATGATGAAACATTTGATCTGAACTTGTTGCACCTCGGTCACGTCTCATTAAATCAGCTGCACATATATCTATAGTGTCCACCTTCCGTCAACATCTCATTATATTTTGTAAGCACAAAATATTTTGCAAAGTGATAATATCTTCATGCATGCCTGATAGCAGCTGGTCAGAGACCCAAATTCTAGCGTGATTCCTACTTTTCATTAGAACTTTGATGTGACGATACTTCCAACTTCCAGGAAGAACTTAAAGGTAAATTAGAGGCAGCAAAACCTGCAAGAATCTGAAGCAACTGCTGCACACAAATTGCTCTTGACTTTAACAAAAATAACAAGCTTGTCATGCCTGGATAATCTGCTTTTTCACTAAAAGGAAGGTTTTGCAGTTTCCCCTCTATGATGAAGCGCTGTAGCCCTGCTTTTCACTCAAAAAAAGGTGAATCACAAGAGAAAGAGCAAGTTTTTCAGAGTTCATGGGCCTGAGATACAAATACTTTCTGTCAGAGTTATATAAGAGATTATGATAGGTTTCTTAAAAAAAAATTGAAAATATAAAAAAAGTTCTATCATATCTTAAAGCTGGTAATGTAACATTATTTATAATAATAATGAAGTAGAAAAAATTTATTTTTTCTAACAAAACTCAATCCTAGATTTTTATCCGTTTTCAGATTCTGATTTTCTTCTTCTGAACAAGGGAAGCAAGAATATAGCAAAACATAACAACTCCATTTATTTCATTTATATGCCAAAAAGCAAGGATTGTATCAATAAAAAAACAAACCCTGCATGTAAACACCTAGAACTGTTTGTTCAGAACATGTGTGACAAGGTGATGCACAGAGAAAAACAGCAGAAAATAATAAACTCATTAATTAGACATTGGATTGTAACGCAGTCTTCAGCGTGAAAACAAAGTGCAAAACTGGGAAAAGGTAAAACTGGGCTCATGTTACTCCCCTGTAATCAGTGTCAAATGTGCAAAACAAAACCTGCCGACAGAATAAGGCAGAAAGAAATCACATGTTCTGTTTATTTATAACTAGTGGAAAATAAGCTCAGTTTTCCACCTGAACTCTAAACTTAACTTCAATGAAGCTTCTTTTACATTAACTAACAGGATGTCAGAGGAAGTAAACAGGAACTCAAACACTCAGACACACAGTGGAAGAGAACCAGGTGATGTGAAAACACATTTATTAAAGCCGACCCAGCAGGTGTTTTATTCAACCACAGTCTGAGTTTGGGATAATTTATGGTTGAAGCCAAATGAATGTAAACCCATTAATGTAAACAAATGACTCTTCAAACTCCTGATTTCACATGTTTAATATTTAATTTCAATTTTGTTAACAAATTCCAGGAGTGTGTTTTAGCTTCTGGTGTTGTTCATGAAATTTTAATTTGTTTATTATTCACGAACAGTTTTTTTTAAATATATTTTTATTTAATTACTCTTACAGAAGTAAGTTTGAGGCTCTTCATATGGGTGTAACTGCATCATCACATCACAATTTATGGCCAAGAAATCATCAAAACAAAATATCAAGTCCCACTTTATAAAGAAAGCTTTCATATCATCTGTCATTTGGTTGTTTGACCAAAGCTTAGCTCTATAACTTGTTTCAGTAAGAACCTATTTTAGTGGTTATCAAGTTACAGTAAATGAATAATACGTTCATTTTCTGTGAAAATCTGAACTACATGATGAGATAAAAATGTCTCGGAGGGATTATGTTTATGAATCAGACCAAACAGTTACGGCGATGCAAAGATGAGATCAGAATTTAAGACGTTCCTCAATGATTTTTAACACCAACAGCCTACACAACCTCAGTTTACATCAGTCACACGATAAACAGTCACTGAATCTCTGCCAGATCCATCACATCTCCTATCAGACCAGAACAGAGGATTATTTTTGTGCAGAGCCATCACACAGCTTTAAAATTCACAGCTTTTTCGTGCATTTCTTAAGTTTGCTTTCACTCTTTAGCTGAGAACAATTTGAAGAAAGAAAAATAGTTTTAATTAGACAGCAACACGCCTGATTCATCGTAAACTCATCATCTCACAAATGTTGTGCACAATTTGATTCGTTCAAATGCAGATTTAACCACAGACACAAGCAGAAAAAAGAACAAAACTAGTGGACAAAAGCAAGAAAAGTAAATGTCTTTAGATGGTTTCAACAAAAAGTTTTAAATATTGTACCTGTGTTATATTTTGAAAAGTTAAATAGCATCTTCTCCTGTTTCTTTTTTGAGAGTCATTGTCACTGATAGAGCTTTAATGGAAAGTGCTGTTTGGGACAGCTGTAGCAGCTCAGTTGTTAAAAAATGCTCAGTTTTTAAAACTAAGTTAGACCGGTAAAAGCCTCATGCCTTCACACTCCCTCCAAAACAACTACCATATTTCCCACCCACACTAGAAGCTCTGTCCTTTTCTCCGAGGACTCCACCTTGCAGTTATTCATCCCATTTAATGACTCACTCCCTGCCAGTCTGAAACTGCTTCGTACAAAGGCTTGCTGGGGCTTGTCGACTCATATTTTGGACGGGCTGTTCAATAACTTGTTTTACACTAGGTATTCAGAGGAAATTAAAGGAAATGTTTCACACAAAGTGAGATGCTGTAACCTGTAACTGGAACACCAAGGGGTGGTGAAAAGTGTTGAAAAGAAACAGAAATTTTCTTCAAGTAAAAGGTTCTTAATTGGTGGACAGCCACATGATGGAGGCAAAGAGTACAGAAAAGACAACACAACAACGTGGAATTTAAAGTGTCAGTGAGGCAGAAGCAGGTGAGAAATTCCTCACAAATGAATGAAAAGCAGAGAATACAAGTTCACAGAATGAGCTGCAGCGAGACAGATCCGACTCACGTGTCCATAGATATCATTAAGAATCATTAACAGAGCTGGTTCTTACGCTGTAGCTGAGGAGCCTCATGTAGATTTTACCCTCAGATTTTCCAAGTTATTGCAGGTAATCAGTGCCTCTCTGGGAGGAAAGTGTCCAGCCTCTCGCTCACTGCTGCCGTCTTCCTGATGTTCAGCTCAGATCTGAATCCCTGACTAAAGTAGTGAGGGAAAAGAGTCAGGGCTGAGAGGGGCAGGAGGGAGAAAGCCTCTGGTTCCCATGGATACCACTCAGCCCCGCCCACCGTGAGGCGTTCAGGATACCTCTGAGAATCCTTCCACTAACCTGATGCACAGGAACATACTGGAAATCTTGCACATTCGGTCAGGACTGTAACTTAATATTCACTTTAAAATAAGTGTGCTATTTTTGTTGTTATTTTATTTTTACACATGTATTGTTTTTCTCTAATCTATCTACTTCTACATTTATTGGGATGATGACTTTTGATATTTTATATTTTTTATACTTTTTTAATTATCAGAATTGATTGTAAATATTTCCCCCCACAGAAATACACTGAGATCTTTCAGCTTTTAGCTACCATTCTTCTACTTTTACCTTCTAGGTAGTATGTTTGATACTTTTAGCTACCATTTTGCTGCATATAGCTTTAATTAACATTTTACTGCTTTTATTTAGCATTTTGCTACATTTAGCTTTTAACTAGCTTTTGCTACTTTTGCTTTTAGCTGGTGTTTTATTTATTTTAGCTTTTAGCTGGTGTTGTTTCTTTTAGTTTCAGCTTCCTCAGCATATTTCATAAGTTATTTGAAACTCAGCATTCAGCATTAAGTTTATTTCTGCTTTATTTTCTAAAAAAAGTGCTACATTTTACTCCATATAATAAAATTATGCAAGTAAAACAATATGTTTGCTGTAGAAGTAATCTGTGTGAGATTTGAATCTGAAGCAGAAGAAAAGGCAGTGCTATTGATTGTTACTATATTGTGCAAACTTATATCTTCCACTGATCAAACAAAAATCTTCAGCAATAACAACTAAACCAAAGCTATGGAACCGTGGTCAGATGCAACACGAACATATGATTCAGGTTTCTACAGAAAGTTGTTCATTTCTTTTAATATTCACCTGAAAAGCCCACTGTGTCAATCTGTGGAAAAAAGTTCTTCAACCAGATGTGGATGTTCAGCCAGGCCACTAAATCAACCCATGTTTCCAAGTGCACAACGGATGGTTTGTTATTGGGTTGGAAAGTATGTCTGGATCATCTATTTCTATGTGCGGAAAGTGAAAAATGTCATTCTGATGAGGTCCTAAAAGCAATGTTTAAGTGTTTGTGGTTTGTTGGCAGCAATGTTTAAGTGTTTGTGGTTTGTTGGCAGCAATGTTTAAGTGTTTGTGGTTTGTTGGCAGCAATGTTTAAGTGTTTGTGGTTTGTTGGCTTTCTTCCTTTACTTTCGGTCAAAATAAAAATGTTTCTGACACATCAGGCTGCTTTTGGAAGTCAGTAAAACTAAGTCAGTATGTAACCATGGCTATGGTAGGAACCACAGACATGGCAACCCTGGTCCTCAGGGCCACCATCCTGCATGTTTTCCTTCTTTCATTGCTCCAACACACCTGATTCAGTGGTTAAATCACCTCTTCATGTTCTACAGAAGCCTGTTAATCACCCATTGATTCAAATCAGGTGTGTTGGAGCAGAGAAACAGGTAAAACCTGAAGGATGGTGGCCCTCCAGGATCAGGGTTGCCCACCCCTGTTCCACAGTCTTTGACAGGAACAAATATTCACGTTTAAAATATTAAGAAAACATGTAACATGATACCAGCAGGTAATCACTGTCAAATACTGGTGTTAGTTATTGTTGCTAATGTAATAAAAAACTAATTTATCCTGAGAAGCCAATTACTTCCTGTCTCTGGGTGAGGATCCTAATTAATTTAGAGTCCCACACCTGCGATTAAAGTCTAATAGTGGTGGTCTGAGATAAATCTGACTGCAGGAGTTTTTTGTTTTTTTTTTTGTCTGTTTTAACATTTCTAAAAAAAAATACAGAATGAGTTTTTGCCTGTTTCTTGCAGATGTTGATCCATCTTTCCTCACTACTGTCATACCACTGAGGTCAAAGCCTCTCTGAAACACATGACAGTTTCATTTAACACTGATTCCTGACACTCTGGTTGCAGAAATATTAGACACTAATATAAACTCTGTAAATGTTATTATTAGAAAAATAAAGAGTTTGAGAGGAGGCATTTGGAGGCAACAGTTTCCTGGTTTGGTTTACCAAAAATGACTGGGGCTAAGAAACGTAACACCTTCTGTAATGATGTCAAATGTTTTAGGGTTTTTTTTGCATTAACCGAAACTGAGATTTGAAACTTGAACAACTTTTTATTATAATGTGTCTATTTATGTTTTTGTAGTTCATAGTAATCATTAGATGGATTTATTATTGACTTATTTATTAGTACATTGTGGAATTCTTGTGTTTTTATTTTTGTTTTGTTTTTTCTGGATACTAAAATCAAACTGAAACATCACTTAGAAGCAACGATGCCTATTGAATAACACTGTAGACAGTTTTGTCTAACCCACAGCTTTTAACAGAGAAAACAAAAACATGTGGAGGAAATCCAGTCGAGTAAAACCAAGACAGCTCAATATTGGCGTCAACCCAAAAGTTTCGTCCTAAACGGAAACATAGGAGGAAAATAGATGTCTTCAAGACTGGAACAACAACAGTTTTCCAGGCATCATTAAGAGCTAAATGTGATTTCCTTAACTATAAAAGTGTGAAAATGGAGTAGGGTTGGAAAGGGTTGTTGGAAGTGGACTTGTCAGTGCACGTAAAATGTTGCAAAATAGGAAGCATCTGCAGGAATCTTTTTGTTCTACAAATGACTCAAACATTTAGGGTTTGGTGGCAGAATACACACTTCTCATAGGTGTCTCAATCAGAACACACTGGGATTTTAGAAAAGAGGAAGGGCTTTAAAAAGACAGGTGCTAAAGACACTCCTTTGTACAATGAATGTCAGAATCTTAAAATGGTTTTTGAAAGTGGTTATAATGCCTTGAATTGTGGGTCTGAAGCAGTTTGGTTATGTTGCAGGTATTTAATGCTTCTCATTGCTCTAACACATACAGTTGTGTGGGTTTTTGTGAGGGGGTGTCAAAGTGAAATAATGGCTGCAGTCACTATCAAACTTTATGACGTAGAAAGAATGCATCATCCTGTCGGCGGTTAGAGCCACCTCTGAAGGGGAGGAGATTCATTTGCAAATAGATTCCCCCAATCTGCGTCACAATGGAGGTTCAACCATCAATTTTCCAACCCACTGATCTTTACTGAGATAGATTTGGCTCTGTTCCTTTTTTTTTCCCCAGCTTTCTGGCATTCCTCTGTGAACAAATACTGCAGTGACTGTTCAAAGCTGGAATCATCTCGTTTCGAAGAAAACAGGGATGGAGTGTGAGGAAAGCATCTGACTGGCTCTTCTAATCTTTACTGCTTCTGTTCCAAGATGTTACTGTGAGCTATGAGAGCAAAAGGTGTCAATGTTGGCTGCTACTATGCAGGTCAAATAAAATACAACAAGCAGAGGTTAAATAAAGATTTATCAAGAAACTGTTGGGTTCTGGAAAAACCTTTTTTATAATCAGTAAAACTCTTCTTTTGCCATTAGAAATGTTTTTTTTTATTTTCACAGCACAGCACTAGAAAAGAAGAGAGGTCTGAGACTTGAATATCACTTTACAAAATAAAAATTAGGTTAAATTTTGTGTTTTACTGATTTTGCAGAGGAGAGGAGGAGCAGAAGAAACCTCTGCTGCAGTTGCAGCATCAGCTCATTTAAAATGAGAAGACGGTATTCTCCCTCCAGTGACATCACCCCAACCTGAGTGCAAGAGTTACATTATTGTGTTAGTATAAAGAAATGAAGAAAACTAATCTGAAAAAATAAATGCTGGAACCTTTTTTATCATCTTTACAGGAAGATGAATCCTGTAACCTTTGGTTTTGTTTGCACTGTCATCTTACAGCCTCCCACTGCTCCTACATTAATCTGATCTTATTTTATATTTCAGCAACACATATGGCTTAAATTAGGACATTTACTTGTTCAGATGTTATTGAAATAGGATTGCTTTATTATAAGTGATATGTTTTATAATTAGTTGGCGTAACTGCTTTAAAAATTAGCTGATTTCAGCTTTTTTATTACTTCTCTTTGTTTGATTTATTGTATAATAATAAGTTATACAGTACTGTGCAGATGTCTTGAGCCTCTTTTTTAAACTGGTCTTCAGCAATATTACACCAGGCTGTCTGAAGCCCTTAAATGTCACAAGAAATAGACTAAATAGTTTAGTTTCAAGACAATCATTGGGCTTTTCTGTAAAAAATGCCCCCTTTGCTCCGATGTATAAACATGTTTCTTTTCTTCAAACAGGGAAGCCTTTTAATAAATAAATAATAAATATGGGGGGGGGGGATTCAAGCTGAGAGAATGATGTCATGCTTGGGTGACATCATTGAAGGAGAATGATGTTGTCTCTTTATTTTTTAGTAGTAGTAGTTTATTTTTACCCCTGCTTTTAAAAGTTCTTTAGAAACATAAAATATAAAGATATTGATATGAATAAGTTTAACTGAAGTATTTGTTCCATTTTTTATTGCAGGGGACTATTTATTCCACAGTAACTTATGACTTAATGACTTATTCTCAAAGAATTGTTTTTTGGGTTTTTTTTGCAATGATATTTTTTATTATCTCCTGAAACTTTAGAAGCTGGAAGATAAAGGGGATGTGTGTTGTTGGAGTTTATGGGTGCATTTTCTGACAAACACACACATTAGTTTTAGGTTTTATTTGATTAAAATCGGTGACACCAGCAGAAATCAGAGACCACAACAAAACTCCTGAGGGAAGGAGGATAAAACAGAGTTTTCTTTGTCATCTTGTCGTATTATTGCTCCTTTTTCACTCTTACACATAATTGGACATGAACACACTCTGCAGCGGCGTACCTGATGATGTGTTGACTGAACAGCATCAGCATGAGTCTCAGCTTGTTCTCGGTGTTACCACAGCTGCTTCCTCCCAGCCTGATCGAGTCACTCATAAACCCACAGTCTTTCCCCGGGGTTCAGCCTCCACCTCATGTTTATGGTGACACTTCCAGCTTCTGTGTCACATTTTCCACCCAAAGTGGATTATACTTTCTCCTTTGAGAGAGAAGCAAGATTATGAAGGAGAACACCTCATATTTCCATCCTCTCAGACATGAGAAGAATGGAAATATGGAAAAACTTATAAAGGAAGACTCATGGACAGAGCGAGGTCTGAGGTGACTCGGTGCAAAGCTTTTACGTCATCACATTAATTGCATTAAACCCAGTGAGGTGTCTCCAAAACAGCCAGCTATTAAAGACAACAAAAGATTCAAACAGGGAACTATTAGCTCACAGCCAAGGATTATGTTTGTCTGCTTTCCATAAAGATTATGGTTATGAACGGGTAATTTTAGCAAATTAATCTTTTCTGTTTCACATCTTAAATCTCCTGTTGTTCCTATTATTTACTGCATTTTTGTCTTTTATAAATGGACACTTTTTTTTTAACTTAGCTTGAAAACTGATCTCCATCCTTCCCTAAATACAGGAGATTGTGACTGAGTTTAAAACAGAACTAGGTGTTCAAAAATAAACAACTTTCACCATCTTAAAGGACCAGAACTTTATCTCTGCACTTATAAAACAGTTTAAATAATATAAGGTTAACATTATCATGAAATGTTCATTAAAATACAAAGTTTTACAAAAAGAAACTCATTTTGGGTTCCATTTCATTACCGCAGCAACATGTTGTGTTTTCAACCACTTTTCCCTCAGTGACGCAGCTTTGTTTGTTAATGTTTTCATACAGCACCTATTTGTGCTGCAGCAGTCTGCATCATTCAGGCAGAAGGCAATAACATCCAGGCCGCTCTGAGTTTGAGTCATCCTGTCTCACAGCATCGTCGCTGCAGTTTGGAGACCATCAGTTTGGCACCTTCAGCTGTTAAGATGTGCTTTTCTCTCTTTATTGTTATTCATTTTATGAAAATCCGGAGTTGATCACGTTGCAGGGGGAGATATCATGAGGGTCTTTTTTCTTCTTCTACTTTTCAAATGAAAGTTTTCCATCTGCTCTTCCAGAAAATCTCCCCTGGCTGGGGCCATTGAGTCACTGGAGCTTTTTTGGGAGGTTACAACAGATATTTCTGGACTTACACTACTTTTTCAGTTAAAAAAACACTAAAATTATGAGACTGAAAACAGTAAATTCCAAATGTGTTATGGCATGTTTTCAACTACAGTATTTCCAAACAAATGAACATATCTCAACACTGACAATCCATCCATCCATCCATCCATCCATCCATATTCTTTACTTGTTATACATCACTGACTGACTTACAGATTGTTAGTTTCTCTGTATTTCAAATGCCTCCTCTTGGAGGAAAGTTTATTGTATTAGCTAAAATTTACCTGATTGATATTTTTTCTGTATTTGATTCTGTTGTTGTTTCTGAGTTGTAAAGCACTTTGGATCGCCTTGCTGCTGAAAAGTGCTATATAAATAAATTTCACTTCACTTGTTTTTCAGTGCAGGCTCACGGGGGAAGCTGGTGCCCATCTCCAGCAGTCACTGTGCAAAAGGCGGCGCCACACCTGATACAGGGTGGCGCCACACCTGGTGATTCACAAAAAACCAACAGTGCATAAACAACACTTAGTTGGAAATATGAGTGTGTGTTTGTCTGAAAAAGCATGTGTTTTCAAGCTCTATAATAAAAAGTACATAGTCAGAAAATATTTAAACTCACCACATGCTTCAATGAATCTAAAACAATCTGAAAAAAGAGGTTGCTATGACTAAACTACATGAGAATATCTGTGTGTGTAGGACTGGTAAAGAGTTAAGCAGCGAAACAAGCAGCAATAAGACAAAACATGGAAAAGGGGGAGAAAAACTAAAAATACAAAATGCTGGAAGTCTATTATTCCTCCAAAATTGTGCTCTGGCTTCCTTTTCAAAATTTTTACTGTGCTACTTGGTGGTCAAGCAACATTTTAAGTAAGTGTATATTCCAAAAAAATTGGTATTAATGAAGGATTGAACTGGCGATCCACAAGACAGAAGTCAGGAAAATCATGATGGGCCTATTGAAGCTCATAAACAAAAATCATCTGCTGCTTTTTTGGTGTTTATAGAATGTAAAAACACACTCACACCTCATAACTTCACTAAAAAAAAAGGCTATAAAACTCCTAAACCCATTTAAAAAGTACAAAAAGCACCTGGTTTGCCTGAACTGGAAGCAACAGTCCTGTCCTTGAAGTGTTAACACAGGGATCAAAGGTGGATAAATTATTGACACCTTTAGCTCCTGAGCAAATTCAGCCCCCAGGCATGGAGTGAGCAGACAGCTTCTCATCACCATGGAGACATCTAAGACCATCATCTGACCTCAGACAAGCCAGCCTGTGCAGTTGGCAGGAAAATGCCCTCTGCTGAATGCCTGTTAGCTCTGACACAGATTAAAAAACAGGAGCTCCTTTTTCTGAACAATTGACAGTCAGCTAGCTGGTTTTGCCTCAGGCTCGTCTAAAAGGTGACTGAAAAAAAGGTTTCAGTCTGTTTTCTCTGTTTGAAGCCTTGAACACTGTAGCCTGAACATGAAAGTTTTTATGATTGCAAAAGAAGAAATGTCCAAACTAATGCTCAGAACTAAAATAGGTTAAAGACAACACAGAAAAACTTCTTCAAGAGACTAAATAATCTGTCTAAAACCAGATTATTTATATTGAGAGTTTTCATGAAAATGTACCTTGTGCTGCATTAGAGAGCTGGAGTGTTTTGAATGTTGGCTGGTTTTAAACGGATCACATTAATCTGACAGTGGCAGCCAACTGTGTTGGTTTTGTTTTGTACAAATCGAGAACTGCCAACAAGTTCCTTACTTTTGTAAGAAACAAAACTTGTGCTCTGAAAGAATTTGTTAACAAAACTTAGATAATCGCAACCAGTCAGATCCAGTAATATGTCCAGAATGTTATTCATTTAAAAAAAAACATTGTTTTAAACACTTTATAGCGTGTTTTCCAGATATATATTTTTTAATGATGACTTATTAATAAGGGAAATTATGTTCCTGGTTGTCCACTTCCCTGTTGGGATAGTGCAGCTTTTTTCACTTTACATATTCCCACAGCACCCCCTATGTGAAACACCTTCCCACTGCAATCCATTAAAGACCAAAAATATCCAATCTTATTACAACAATAACCGAAAAAGTCTCACAAACTGATGAAACTGTTACTTTAGGCACTGATGTTTATAGAGCTGTTGAACAATTGTGTACAAATAAAAAAAAAAAATAAAAGAGATTCAGTCTCAGGACATAAAGGGTCCTGTCATTTCATGCAAAGTGACAAAAAAGCAGCTCTGATTTTAAAGATTTATGTAGTTATGCTTTGTTTATCAGGAGAAAAAGAGAACATATTTTTGCAAGAAGGAACTAATGTTGTAAAGGTGAAAAAAAAATGTTGGAACATTTTATCACAACAAAGAACTTGTGCAAATTATTTAAAAGTAAAGAAGGTAAAACAAAGAGAGTGACACATAGACAGACAGAGGAGATGGAGGAAGATCCACAACATCAGCCTCGTTATGTTTGACAGTTATTCCTCCAAATATACATGTATCCTTAAAACCAGCTTAAAACTAAACATTTAGTTCTGCTTGATGCTTCAATAGGATGTAACAAGATCTTTGCAGACATTTATCTACAGTGCACTGCAGGTTTAATATGATGTTAAAGTAAAATGTTTACCAAAATAAAAAGGACATTCTGTGCAGCAACCTAACCTTAACCTTATCCTCTCTGGTTGTTAACAAAGATAGGGGTTATTATCCCTCACTTGTTCTGTTCTATGAAAACAGCGCTTTAGCAGAAACTCTACACTCAAACAAATCAAATGTTCTGTTTGTGTGTTTTCTTTTTTTTATGTGTGTGTGAAATCTGCACACCCACTGAGCCGTAACACAGTATCACATATAATCAGTCTAGACAAACTCCTGTGACTCAGGTTACAACTTACACATATGGGTTTTGTTGAAAGTTGACAAAAATCCTAGTTTTTGTTCTGAAATCTTGTAATTCTGAAAGCCACTCACCAACTCCCTCATGCCAGCAGACGTCGGGACGTACAACATGAAAAACGAAATTTCCTTCTTGCTGACATTGTGAAAGCAGACTGGAAAGTGATACTTCCAGATGTTAAAGTTCGAGCTTTTTATGTGGCCCTGTGTGTCTCTGGGCATGAAGGTCTATTTCTGATCCTTGGTGTCAAAATACACACCGGTGTCACATAAAATCACACACAAACCAAAGTGTACATCCATGTTTACACCAATCTAATCTGTGTACTGCATGCTAAAAGTGGCATTTTCCTGTAAACTCTCCAACAAATTTGTGTCGCAAAGCCAGTTTATTTACAGCAGGACTCCAGTTGGCTTACACTGATACAGACCAGGCCAAACAAACATTGGGGTACGACCTGGCTTTAATTATCACAGAGATAGAAACAGAGCTCTAAAAGAACCCAAGTTCAAAGTTGCATCCTTGTCTACTGCAGAAATAAAAGTCCCAAAACTTATAGCAAACTATTCTCAAATCTACATTCAATATTGACTATTCTCATCTTTTTCTGATGTTTTCCTGTGTTGTTGGTAAAAAGATTGTTGTTGCCTTTAGTTGTTTTATTGTTCTTGCTAAAAATATAAATGCAACCAAAGATAATCTCTTAAAGTTACATTTCAGGAACTCCCACCATGACCCTGCAGACACTTAAATAACTGTTTGGTTGAATATTGACTCATAAAACTTAGGGTTATCAAGTCCTCCATAATGTTAACAACTGTTGCTGCACCTGCTCAAGATATTTATAATTAGATTAATGGTAAAGAATACAGAGCAGAACGCTGGGGGCAGAAAGCAACCAACCCCTACAACAGTCTGCTATTTTAACACAGAGTTTAAATGCCTGGAAAAGATATTACCGTCCCATTGTTATATTTTTACTACTTCATCAGAGGTGCAGTTGCTTTTTACCAGTGTGTGTGTGTGAGTATGTGTGCATGTGTGTGTGTGTGAGAGAGAGAGAGAAAGAGAGACAGCATAGTCAAGAGGGAAAATTCTATTTTTATAGTGCCAGTAAGGTACCAAAACTCTGCTGACCACAACAGAGACAGGAAGTTGACTCCTGAAGAGGTTTGAAAATGCTGTACAGCTTTAAAACTCAGGCTCTGAAAGGTAGTGGGTGATATGCATTCCTTCAAGAAATACTAGCTCTTTCATTAGAACCAGTATTTAAAATTTGACCAATTTCTGAATTCCTACTTCTACCTAAAAGTGCAATATATTGTGTTATAAGTCAATGATTAAGACTTATTTTGTCAATTATTTGCTAAAAACAGTTGTGAATGAGGATCTCCTATAGAGATCAATGATCATTTCGCTTCTGTGATTGTTGATCAAAGTAAAGCAGGAAGTGCCAAAACTTAAATCAAATGTGTGAAATCTGCACACCCACGCATTGATACCTCAGTGTTTTGGAATGCAAACTGTGCATTTCTATTCATGCAGGTGCAAACACACACTCCCACACACACACATGTCAAAACTGCAACTTCCAACATTCCTCTGGCATCATAAATGGACTTAAATGAACTGTACTTATATAGAACCCTTTTAGCTAACAAGGCCACTCAAAGCACTTTACAACACAATCTGCTCTCGTCTACCCATCCACACACACGTTCATCTACAAATCTAATCTGAATAAATCATTCTATAGAGTCTAATCATCGGAGGCAGTGAGGGGTTCAGTGTTTTGCCCAGAGACACTTCGACATGTGGCAAACCGGTGGAACTGAACTTCCAACTCTCTCATTGGAGGATGACTGCTCTTACCATTGAGCCACAGCCGCCCCAGCAGAAAACATGTTGCAAAATGTTCTTTTTGATCAAGTTGCTGCATGTAGCAAAGAGACTTTAAATGATGATCTGTATAATTAGTGAGCTGTAATAAAACACTGATGGTGTCAGCTGCGAGCGCTGAGAGAAGCCTCGGCTGGGAGGCGGCTGCCATCCAGCTGCTGATCTGAAGATCGTCTCTAAGATTAAATTAAAGGCCTAACATTTTTTTAAACAAATGCATATTGCCCCCTGCCTTTTATTTTTACACCAAAATGTGTGGAATCTTATGAAGTATTGTAATATCTCGCTGATCATTGCTTTAATTAGATCCTAACATCTGAATTGTTTGTTTGCCTATTACAGATTGCTCTTTAGATTAAACAATGTGAAACTGTCCTGGCTGTGGGTTTGAGGGTTGCCCACATGGCAGACAAGGAGATGAAAATGTGCATGCTTTTGTGTCTCCGCAGCATTTGTAGGTTTTTTTCATTTAAATCATAACAAATTACCTTGAGTGTAAAATCCATGCATTTACATTGAGACAGTGTAGTTTGCAATGGCTGCCTTTGCTCCACTGGATAGTTGGTCTGGATTAGATTAACAGCCTCCGGATGTGGAGGTCATTGAACATCCAGTCAGTGAAGGCATGAAGGAGACAGAAGCACGCTATGACTGCTACTCATCCCTGATAAAAATGATAAAAATGATTTTTAGAAACAAAATTCTTGCTTCTCACACAGTTTGCAATAATTTAAAACCTAAAAATAAAACAAGGATTGTATATTATTTGAACTAAAAACAGTTTCACAGGTTTATGTGGAACTGGTAAATATAATCTAATCATTTCTTTCTTGTTGTGTGTGCATACAAAAGGCCACGAACATTTCCAGGCCTGTGTGAATCAACAGGACACGTTTTGTTTATTGGTGTGGGATTTCATAAAAAATAAAAATCATCAGCCTCTGCTAATGATGTGCATCCATCAGCTCTGAATCCTTCCCAGGAATTACGTCAGCACAAGCAGAACCAGCAGCAGGAAGGAAAAACTGAACAAAGAGACCAGCAGCACTTTACAGTAAATTGCAGACTGGGAGTTATTTTTCAATTATCCTGAATTTCATTCTGGAGAGTCTGCAGTCGTGTCTCCTGCAGATGTGACATCCAAAAATAAGGAAAAAAGAAAACCTCTCCCATGAGTTGCTTCTTACACGTGACGCACAAACTGAAGCAGCTGCTTCTTACTGGTTTATCAGCAGAGATCTGAACTGCAAGACAAAGTTTAGTTCACAGGTGTCAAATTACAGAATACATGTCCAATAAGGACCGATATAATTTTATTTATGTCAAATTAAGATTTTATTTTATCTTTGTTATTTTAGATTTGATAAAATTGTGTAGTTCTGTGCAGTGTAATTACACCCTGTTCAGCTTTATATTGTACACAGTAAATTTGAACATTTGACATTTAGTTACAACCTTTTAAAGCTTTCTTGATGTGTAACAAACTGCTGTTAACCTAATAAGCAATAATACAAGCTGCAGAACGGATATATTTATCATCTGCTGCCAAAGATGAGAGGTGATCATGTTTCTGCCTGTGTGTGTTGAATATGAACAACTGGATGCATTTGAAGGAAATCATTGGATATACATCTAGAACTGATTAACTTTTGGAGACAGTCCAATTCAAGATGGCTGCCACAGCTAATCAACACAGCTATAATGCAGCCAATTTTACAGATACTGGGATAAAATTTGATGTGGTAGTAGCTGAGACTGATTCATAACACATATTTATACCTTCCCTTTTCAGCACAGGATGACTTTAGTTTAAGACTCTGGTACAAGTGACGGGCAATATGCATTCTGACAAGGATTGCTAGGCTTTTATGATTTGGTTTTTTTAGGAATTAAAGTTTATTTTAAGACTGACTAATCTGAGTCACATGCTACTGAATTTGTGTGGATTTCTTTGTGTTTTTGTACTTCAATAATTTTGGCTTTAGTGTCTGATTGTACTTTATTTTTATTGTTTTAGAATTTAAAAAATATAAAAGAAAAATAAAAGAATGCAATGATTTCAGTATATATTGATTTACAGTTTTGTACTTTAAATTGGAAACGTTCTTAAAGTCTGAACTTTCACCAACATGCAGCCCTGCAGAGGACAGCAGTGGACTGTGTGCTGTAAGCTGCTGCCTTCTTGTGGACAAAAAGAGAAACACATATACAGATAAAACCTGAGGCCTACACTTCCTCTGTTTACTGTTTATTGTTGTGCACTGCACTTGTTCCTTATTTACATCCTTTAACAGTAAACAGAACCTAAAAAGAAGCACATAAACAAAGAAATATACACACTTTAGTAATACTGGAACAGCAGACAGGCAAACACGTGACATAAAGTACTCAAACCCGACTCATACGCACCACAACTTTAAACAACATACATCCACTGACTACGTTATAGAGGTTAGACTGCAGTTTGAGTCAGCAAGGGAGCTCACAGGGGTTATTTCACATGTAGGTCCTCTGTGTAAATACATCAGAGACGCTTCACACTTCTCTTATAGCATTTTTTACCTTTTAAATAATAAAAGAGAAAAAAAAACTTCAAGTTTAGCAGTTTCAGCCTGAGACCCACTGACTCTTCAGAAACTGAAGACACACGTTTTCTCCTGTTTTGCTGTTTGCTATGAGTGAAATTAAACTTAACGGCAGTCACTCTTTCCTTTCAGTCGTCAAAATTCAATCAAAATCCTGACTCAATCAAAGGTTTAGAAGATGTTGAACAATCCAAATGTCTTATCCTTCATCAAATTACTCAGCAGCATGGAGGCAGTAATGAGTTTAAAGCTTATGAACACAAAACACAAAACTTCTGCTCAATTTGGATGCATCTAATTATTGCCGAAAGACAAAGACAGGTGAGGAGGTTTTTGTGTCTGTCTGCTAGCAAAATATCTCACCAACCAATGAACAAATCTTAATGAAATTAGCAGAAAGTAATCATTTCACATACATCTACTACTGATTAGCTTTTGGAGATGGCTGCAGCATCCAACTGACTTTAAGAATCACAAAAATGTTTATAACTCAGTGAATTTTACAGATAATGATAAGGTTTAGTGTGGTAGTAGCTGAGACTGACCCCCCAACACAGATTTTGAGCACTAATCAATTGTGCAAAGTCTGTTTGCACAATATCTCATGAACCACTGAATGGATTTTAATAAAACTTTCAGGAAATAGTGATTGGATGTACATCTACAACAAATTTACTTTTAGAGACAATCCAATTCTAGTTGGCTGCCACAAATCAACATTAACAAACACAAAAATGGCTATAACTCAGTCAATTTTACAAATGTTGAGCTAAAATGTCTTATAACTTTATATGCTTTTGAATAAATTTATATTTCTATTATTTATTATAAACAGTGCTGGCAGCACACTCAGCTTCCTTGAGCCAAGTTTCCTGTACATTAGTGTTGATATGAAATGGTGCAAATACGGGAGACAAAAAGCTAATTATGTTGATTTTAAATAAACACTTCAGCGAAATGACAGAAAATTCTAACAAAGAGGTGGGGTTAAAATGTAAATGATAGTTCTGTAGATATGTAGATTCTGCTTATTTGTGAGCAGATTGTTGTTGAACATGGTGTCTCTAAAATATTGAACCATTTTTTCAACAGATAAAAAAATGCAGTTTGTTTTGAAAACAGGTCAAAATGAGTTTGACAAATAAAACATGTCACTGCTTTCAGGCTGCACCGAATAATGTTTGTGCTTTCTCAGAACTTCCTTTGCAAAATCATTCCACTTTATAGGAGAATACACCTACGAGACCCGGAGATGCATCATGTCAGGAGCTGTACATGTGCTAATCCTAAAATATACAATCCACAGTTCCCAGAAGACACAACAGCTCGGATGTATTAGCTACACAGGGGACAGGATGTCATTACCTGATTTCTAAATAAAATATTAGGTTTGAAAAAGAATTTAGTTTTACCTCCTTTTCTGATCTATGAACCATTACTTTTACTCTACATCTTATTATTGACATGAATTCCAGCCTGTAATCACAGGTTGTGTTAGAATCAGCAGTTGCACTTTGCTTTCGTGCTATTTTGACTTTCCCAACACCAGATTCGATTGGTACTAAACAGCCGATTTCACCTCAGTGCACAGTAACATGATCGTGTCATTTGGTTTGTCATTACTGGGACTTCTCAGCTGCACAGAAAACTGGATTTGATTTTACAGAAATTCACACGACTCCACTTTTCACTCCAACCGAACAAACTCCACATTCCAAAGCGATCGGACATTGTTAAATGCTTGTTGTGCCTCACAGATTAGTTGATATCTCTGAACCTGTTTGGTTAAGCAGTTTGTGAAATGTTTGCTCATTGTGCTCCCTGATGTGTTTTTCTCCTATCTGCTGAGATTCTCTTCTCTTCCTCTCTTTTGATCATCTGTCTCGTCTCAGTGATCACTTGTTGAGTTGATTCAGAGCAGAGGACCACATACATACAGAGGGGACATCTGGACTCGTGTGTTCTGTCCGGTGGTCTTTTGCCACCGCCGGTAAGTGATTGTGGCAAGAGGAAAAGCATGAGTCGAAGCGCAGCTATAAAGGCAGATGTTATTTTAAGCTGACCAGAGGAGGGAACACTTTCAGGGTTCGGGACATCCTAACGTCACTTGTCTTTTTATTCATTTATTTCTTTATTTTTAGTAAAGTGGTTTCTGTCCTTGGCTTTCAAATTCTGACCAGGCATCATTGAGTTCCATGAAAATCAGCTTGGCGTATTGTTCATATGGTTGTCCTGTTGCCTGTGGGGAAGAAAAAGAACAACAGAAAATTACCACCAGACACGTTGAATTTTCACTACTTACTTGTAATAAACACCGTTTTACAAAAAAAAGATGCTTTTTGGGGTCAACTCAGTTCAAGATGGCCGCCACAGCCAAGTAATCTTAGGAAAGACTAAAATGGCTATAACAGTTTTACAGATATTGAGCTAATATTGGTGTAGTAGTAGCTGAGAGTCATCCTCAACACAGATTTCACAATATTGCACATAATGTTATTTACAAGGTTTGACTAAAACGACTATAACTCCATCTTTCCTCTGGATGAGATGATTTTAGATTAAAACTCAGTGGGCTACTCCCTCAAAGATGGCTAAATCTTTAATTTACACTGACTGCTGATTTACTAATGAAGGTGTGAACGACCAGGAAACCTGTTAACACTCAACTCTGATATAATCACATAGGTGTGACTAAGAGGCAAACAGTGGATGAAAACGGCTCAAACTGTTCAGAAGAAGTAAACAAAAACTCTACAGCAAACTAAATACTCCTCATTTTAAACAAATCAAAACAGAAACACATTTTAACATGTTTGATTTTTTTAAAATGTCACCTAAATACTACTTTTTATTATTTTCTCTTGTGGTTTGCTTCATTTATGTTATGTCGTTACACTTGTCTTTAGAGGCGATGCTTCTTACTGAATAACAGAAAAAGGTAAGAATGTAAAACTGCTGCTGTCCAGCAGAGATTGATCAGTGTCGTTTGATTGATTGAGTAACTACACGTCTGGTTGGGATCATTCTGGGTGGTGGCTGCTCTTTGGTCCAGTTAAAAAGGAGGGGGAATATAAAGCAGCTTTTCATTTTCTTCTTGCAGTCCTGCCAGCACAGATCTCTCAGAACTGATTTAGCAGAAGCAGAAGGTTTCATCTGCGGACAAAGACTTCAGGTAAAACCATGTTACTGTCTGATGCTAAGAATGAAAATTATAAATGTTTTTATTCTAACAGAGAAGTCTGCTTTCTCTGCAGAGAAAATTTGTTTTGCTGAGTTTCCCAGATGTAAAACATTCTTCTTTATTTTACAGATAACTCTGGTCAAAGGTGATATTTGTCACGTGCCTGAAGATTATTTTCACATGAAATGTCTGCACCAAACCAACGCAGACAATTCAAAGACAGAATTTTTGCTTTCACTGCCAGAATGTCTGTTTCACTTCATCTTCTGGTCTTGATCCTGATGGAATCTGTCGCAGGAGATCTATCGGACGTAAAGATGCCAGACATAAAAAGAGATGACGTCAATGTTTTTTTGACGATGGCATGGCAGGTAGCCCACCACCTCCAACCTAAGTCCAGCTGTTATGTGTGTGGTCTGATGCCCTACACAGCCGGTGAAGGTTTACCGCTCATGGCCCTGCCTGCTTCTGACTGCGACACGTGCCACTTGATGAATGTTCAACTTCCCAAGACCTCTTCTCACCGTGACTGCCCAGGATTGAAAATAAGACCCCTTGACTGTTCCACACTACAAGGAAACTGCAACAGATGTTTCCAAAGGCCCAAACCGGTTCCCATCCTGGTCATTCCTCAGAAGTTCACTTGGTGTTTGGAGAACAATGGCCACATACCGGTGGGACATTCAGACTGCATACGTACCTTTAAATGGGGTCTTGGAGAAACCAAGATTGACTGGAAACATCTGGGTTCTGTTCCTCACCCATGTCTGGATGCAACAGGAGAAACTAGATTCAAAGCTTTAGCTCGTCGCACTGCTAGCTGCTCCATCTCCTCTCCTGTTGGGATGTACTGGGTCTGTGGGAACCTCGCATACCCATATCTTCCAGTGGATTACAACGGACGCTGTGGTTTGGGATATGTGGTCCCGGCTATGAGAGTGTTACAGTCTCTGCCAGGGAGATCTGTCCACCGAGTGCGGCGTGGAACTTCAGATGTGTTTGGGACACATAATCAGTCACCTTTTAAGAATGCAGTAGGTACACTTCTTCCTTTTTATGGAGTTATGTCTGCCTTAGATCAAATTGCTGATCTGTCTCATACGATAGAAGCCATAGCTAATGCAACTGGAAGGGCTCTCACGCTCCTGTCAAACGAACTGGCCTCTGTCAGGCTTCTAGCTTTACAGAACAGAGCAGCTCTGGACTTCCTTTTAGCCGCTCAAGGAGGAACCTGCGCCATTATCGGTTCTGAATGCTGCACTTTCGTGCCTGATTATAATGTCACAATTCATGAAATAGTCGGCCACCTTCAGGAAACTGCTAAATCTGTTCACCAGGATGGGAGCTCCTTATTTGACTTTTTAAAGCCAGTTTTTGATTCTCTCAGTTTTCAGGTAATCAGGGTTTTGATCATTTTGGTTGTTTTAATTGTGTTTCTGTCCTTCTTTGTAGCATGTATGAAAAAGTTCTTGTGCAATATGAGTTAAAGAACAAGTATCTCCTACATTTTATGCCAAAAAATATTTGCTTTTGTTTTTTTTGTTTGATTCTACAATACATTTTCCAAAATTCAAAGGAGAAACTGTGGCTTCAGCCCAAGATCTGCTTTACTGTGTTGATGCTGTAATAAACTGCAGTGCATAGTTGAGGAAAAAGATAATATTATTCTTCAGGCAAGAACAAATACATCAGTAATTTTGGCATAAAAATGTATTTTTACATCAGCATGCTGAAGAGCAACAGAAAAGTTGCTCCTAATTTTAATTGGTAAGTTGTTGTTGTTGCTTTAAACAAACATGGCTTCTTTGTTCACAATAATTATTTTGGCTAATTATTGTGCCAGTGTGCCAATCAAAATATGGTAGCAAAATAAATTTCTAGAGAAGTTCTGCATTCTGGTGTTACAAGCCGTCAGACAAGTTGATGAGTCATTATCTGTCTCACCTTATCTGGGTGAACAACCAGGACTGCTTTGCGGTAAACCTTCTTGACCTGTTCGGGGGTAACCAGGTCAGCCATGCCCACAGGCTTCCAGCGCGTCTCGCCCTCCCAAAGCACAGTGTGCATGGTGGACAGCAGGGCACGGATGTTACGCTCCTTCCCCTCAATCCAGTCCAAAATCTGGGATACAAAGGGAGGAGACAATTTTGGCTCTGGTTAAATGCTGCATGAGTAATTGGGTGAACCAAACTTTGGTCATGGGAGACCTAGATTGGTTGCTTCATTAATTCTGAGTAACAGAAAGGCCTTGACAGCCAAATGCTTTTCGAGTACACTAACTATAACTTTTTTTGCTGAGCTGCACTGAATGTACAAATAATAAACACCAAGTTACGCAACTTGTTTCTAAGTTGTAGTCAAATTCTACTTTATTTTTATTTGTGTTAAAAAAAGTTCTTGCCTTTATTTTCTCAGGGTCCATCTCTTTGGCCATCTCTTCTTTCCTCATTTCTGCTATAGTTCTGGGTCCTTTCTTTTCTTTGGTCCCTGCAAAGCCCTGACCAGACAGCAGGTCATCAAAGTTAGCATCGGAGGCTCTGGGTTTTGGACCTGGCACAAACAAAAAAAGAAAAAAAAAAAAGCTTTTTAAAACTGGTCACACATTACCTATTACCTAATTTAATGCTACATAACATGTAGAGGTAAAAGTCAGAAGGAAACTTTATAGTCTTAATACACCTCCAAATGTACAAAAACAATTAGCTCAGAGTTAAATGAGCAGCATTTAGGATTTAATGACATCTAGTGGTGAAGATGCAGATTGCCACCAGCAGAATAGTTCCAATATCACAGTTTCCAAACATGTCAGAGTAATTTTTGCATGGTTGCTGCTGAAAGTAGTAGCTCACTGGGCTACGACTGTTGGCAACTCAAAGTTGCAAGAAATAGGCAAATTTTTATTTGCAGCCTCTCTGAATTCTGAATGTTTGCAACGAAGTGACACGTTACTCATGTGGACACATTTTGCACGGCCTGTATTTGAAAATCACAACTTATTTTTGTGTGCATGACTCCTTCACAAATGGCGTTCACCACCTGGTTGCCAGCAGTTACAGCCCAGTGAGAGACTACTTTAGGAATGTATTATGAGTCAAAACCACTTTAGAGCCAGTGTTGATTTTGTTTTGCTACAGTAAAACAGCTCATTAAATAGTGCATTTAGGGGAAGAAGACATGTGTTGACTATACTTCTAACTTTAACACACCTAAAATACTTCTCTTAATCTTACCCATTCCAGCCTGTGATTTGCCCGCTGCACTGGGAGAACCTCCTCCCATTGCTGAGAAGCTGACATTGTAGTTAGGTCGATTTTGTGGAGACGTGTGAGGCATGGAGGTGTGGCTGGGGCTAGGCTTTGGTTGGGTGGTGGGACCCTGTCCCTGGGCTTGCCAGCCGCCACCTCCTCCAGCGCCAGGCTGCCATGAGGAGAAATTGGCTCCTGTGTGGGGCTGCCACCCTCCTGTGTGCTGGGGAGATGGCGGCGGCCGCGATGGGGAGCCCATGGGTGGGAAAGAAGGGGTCATCCCTGTTGGAGTGGTGGGCTTGCTGGAGAATCCAGAACCTCCTGAAAATAAAAAGAATATTTATGCTGATATGCGCGGCAGTGGCAGATGTGACAAGAAGTTGAGGAAATGATCAGTGTCAGACCTCCAAGGCTGCTGGATAGGTTGCCAATATCAGCAAATGGATCCAGAGTGCTTGGCTTGGTTTGGTGGGTGGGGGTGCTGTGGACTGAGCCAGTGGGACTAGTTGTGGCTGATCGACTGTCCATACCAAAGCCTGCCCCTAAATTATTCAGCAGGAGAAGACATCAGAACATCATTCTGTCTTCACAGCTGTGTGTGTGGCTGTGTGGTTGGGCGTACCGGTGTTTGTGGTAGCAGGTCTGTTCCAGTCCCATCCTCCCATGGCATTCTGCTGCTGAATGTTGACAGTTGGTGTGGTGGGTGGGACGGGGGAACTTCGACCTGTTCAGTCACATAAAGACAGGTCACAGACAGAACACTCATGGAATGTGAACTGAGTGACATGAACCCAGATAACCAGAGACAACAACAAGGGTTCTGTTGTTATGTGGCTGCTGCATCAGATTTTAAGTTATTGAAACTAAACTTTTTTAATAGAAGTCAAACTATCTCAATAATGCAGAATGGATTGTGCTGGGACTGAAATGTTTTGGTGTGTCTGAGCTGCAAATAATTACACACAGGTCATGCAAAACACACACTAAAGCAGCAAAAAATAAAAAATAAAATTAAATAAAAATATTTCTTTCTAAGCAGGCCATAAGTTGAAAATGAGTTGCAGTCATTTATTATTTTATTCAAGCAACATTTTATTCTAAGTTTTGACAAAGCAAAAATTCACAGGGACACTCTTTGATTGCAAACACTCTAAAAATGCCTCCTTCTGGTGCAGAACATGGTATGAGAGAACAAGCTGCAGAGCAGCAGAAGCATGCCTTACCCAGGCTTGTAGGCTGCAGGGTGGGTGATGGAGAACGAGCAGCATGCAGAAAAGGGTCTGGTTGCCCCGCATTACCTGGTCCGAGGAACGAGCCCATCATCTCCTGAGGCTTGGGCATGGGAGCTTTTCCAAAGGGGTCAAATGCTGAGGGAGACATAAAAAAGTGCCATTGTTTTCAGTGAAGTATATAGATAATAGAGATAATAGAGATGCATAAACAAAAATAATTCAGAATACCTGAACAGTCAACCATAGAATAAAGTTAAAAATGGATTATTGTTACTCTGCAAATGATCGGGTGACCAAATGTTATCCTGTCAAAGGTTAGAAAACCTATAAATTTGACTTTAATTTCTTTTGTAAGCCTAGATTATGAATGATTGTTTCTTGTACTCCATAATAAAATGAGTAGTAAAAGTATTTGTGCTATAATTAGATTTTGTATTTGTGATTCAGTAAAAGTTTAAATCCAATCTCCTGAATAATTAAAGGAGACAATTTGAAACTTTTTCAGTGCTTTATAGATCTGAAGTCATTCCAAAGTCAGAAGTATTTTTAATTATGCTTTAGGGACGCTCGGGTATGAAAATATGCCAATCAATGCTCAACTTGAACTACTTCATATTTTAACTTTTTTATTAAATATGCTACAAAGCTCAAATTTGTTTTGCTGTTGCTTTGCTATTTATTGAAAATTATCATCAGAAGTTACACAAAAAAGGTCCAATGTGCTTTCAAACAGCTGACCTGGTGAAGCAGGCGAGGGAGATGGTGAAGCAGTATTTGGGGCCACTTTGTGTGGAGTGGACTGGGTGGATGAGGGTCCACTGGTCGGCTGTGGTGGTGCACCGAACAGGTCCCCTAGGAGGTCAGAAGTTGGAGGTTGAGATGAGGGGCATGGACGGTTGATGTTCTCCCCGCCCAGACCGAGAAGATCCACTTCCTCAGCAGGTTCATGTGCAGCAGGCGCTGGAGGCGGGGGTTCTGGTTTCTGTGAGGCTGTACTGATGCTGCTTCGCTGGCTGGAGAGCGACAACATTTCATCATCGGAGGCTTCGCTCTCCTCCCCATGACCCCGACCTTCTCCATGCTGCCGGCTTGGCTCTTTAACAAGATAAGATCAGAAAATGCATGATGTTGGGAGAGAGGTTGGAAAGATGCATCCAAACTGGACAAAGCAAGTTGTTCAACAAGGTGAAGAAGGGAAAAGGGACAAAAATAAAATAGAGAACAAAGGTCATCACTGCTACAAGCACTAACTTTTTTCCTAAAACTTTGTGCTAGACGTGTAAACATTTGCACAATAAGCAATCTCTGACTGCAGCTGCTAAACTGATTTGAGTAGATGAGATAAATTTCTCTTTATAAGTATTCAAACTATTTATTAAAAGGGGATGGGGATGGTCAAACTCAGCTAGTGTCAATCAAAAGCATTTATTTACCTTGGCAGAACATTAAGAATTGATTGATGGTAGAGACTTAATAGACATTGTGTTTATAGCCTTAGTGCTTATAATTTTACATACAGGGGAAAACCTCTGTCTGCTGCCGTCACATATCAGGATGGGTGTCAAGGAGACTCATCATTTATTCTCCAGACGGCAGATAGTCATCCTGTAACGCTCTACCAAAGTGATATATTACCACATAACAACATGGGTTTAATTTCAATTCAATCAATACTAAACATAAACACAAAAGGCCAAATGAAGTTTCCAACAACAGAGAATGTAGCTGTCAATATTTTAATCTGCCTCTTAGAAGAGTAGGATTGAATTGAACAAAGCCCTCGTTAAACATAATTGCTGTAGATTTGATCTAAGGCCTGTGATCTCCTTCTGTCTTACCCTCCAGGTCCAAGCCCTCCATCTCATCTTGTAAGGACAAAAATTAGTTAGATTAAGTTATTTTTGCATTATTTTCACATTCAGTCTAGTTCAGTGTGTACAGAATAAGTGTTTGATTTTATAAAGAGTTTGTGTTTGTGAATTAGCATCACATTGTTTAAATTTGTTTACTGTTAAACATCTATCTATTAAAATTCTGTCTCCAAGTAAAATTTGATAATCTACTTTCCAACAGATAGAAAAAATCTAGAAAATCTTCAAGAAGGTGGCCAGATGGGGGCCACTGTTAATGTTGGGGTAGCACACAAAAAAACAAGAGCTAAACAGAATTTCAGGATTTCTATCCTGTTGTCCTCCACAGGCTATTCAAAAAATACTCTAATTAAGCATTTAGATAAGGAACTGTGTTTTGATGTGTTGTTCTTTTTACTTTACAGCTGATGTTACAGATTAGGAGGAGAGGTTACTTCGATCTTAAATTTATATTTATATCTGAAACAAGCATTTCTTGAAAGAATGCATATCTCCCACTGTCTTGAATGCCAAAGTTTTAAACAAAAAGCTTTAGCAGTCAGATTGCCCCTGGCTAAATAATACTTCCTAAGCTTTTAAACTGACAATGGAGGAGATATTCAACTTGCATTTAAGGACTGAATTTTTCTTTTTTTTCTCAACTTGGTTGCTCTGAAAAATTGTCAAAAAATGTAAATTTGGTCTCAATACTGTTTGAAACTAACAGTTTTGTTTGTTTGACAGGTAAACAATTTTGGATTTGAACTGATGTTTTTTTTTCTTTTGTGGTTTTCCACCATAAATGTAAAGTCCAACACTGATTGATGTTTAGTGTTACTGATCCCACAGTACCTGCAAGAGCCAGAGCATCCTGATGCTCCTGATGGCAGGAGAAGAGCACACTGGGACTCAGGTCTTTACAGGGGAACTGCTCCCATGGTGGCGTCAGGTCTTTCTGCTTGTCCACCCCCTCTACCTCGATGTCCAATATGACGTGGAACAGCTGAGGGTATTTCTCTGGAGAATCACAAGCGTCAAGCTCTGGTCTGAGAAGAAAATTAAGGTTTTGTAAAACATCAAAACAGTGAAATACTGGAAAAGAAAGCATCACATTAGCTTTCATTAGTGGGTTGAATATGAGGGATTTTTCTTACTTGTTAAATTTTAACATAGTTGTTCCAGGAGCAATGAAGCCGGTGTGGAACTGGATCTGAAAGATCTGGGTGTTGGACACCTAACAACAAGACAATAACACTTATCTGCTTAAAGTTACTTTAACTTCATTTACATCATATTTAAATGTAAGCAGTTTAATAATGGGTCACCTCTGCATAAATATAAAGTTTAAAATACAATTTAAATCAGTGGATCAGTATAAATTCAAAATGACCGAATTTGCTTTTTGATTAAAACATCTTTTGTCTTAGATCAAGAAAAACTCTGTTCCCTCCTTTTCAATTGCTATTTTTCTAACAATGCTATAAATTAATGGAGCTTTGGCAGTACAGTTACAACAGAGAATAGATAAAATGTGAAGGAATGAAAGATGGATTTGGGCATTTCAAAGCAAGTGTGAAATGTGTTTATGTTGTGCAGATCTAATGTGGTAGTGGTTTTTATCAATAAGAATCAAGAACATTGGGTAAAGTTTATTTATGTACTGCAGGGAGCTTGTATTGTGCTGTAAACACGTCAGATTCAGTCTGCAACATTTAACTGTTCCTGCATTCCCATGATCTCGCCAACATTGTCACTGTCTCCTGGTCAGATCTTGCTGCTGCAGCCTGATGAACATACCTTGGCCTGCAGGCGGCCCCCGATTGTTGACCTCATGTGGTAGACTGAAACCACGAAGTCTCCATGAACGCTCACGCCAAGAGGGAAAACCACTTTCCCCTCCTGGATCCTGTGCTCTCTGGGCATCCAGAGGTAAGACAAGGATTAAGAAACATGAGCAGAAGTGTAAAAAAATAAATAAAGTCACAATTAGGAAAACTATGAGAGAACATTACAGAAATGCAGAAAGAAAAAGTATAGAATGATAACACTTTGATTACAGTTTTGTTTAAACTCTGTATGGTGTTTCAGAAATGCTACATAATCAGCTAATTATAACCTAGAAGTTCTCTGTTTGTCTTTGCAAGTGTTAAAATCTCATCACTGTTTCTTACCTCATCCTCTCGTACTCCTGAGCAGTGGTGAAGATCTTAGTCTCACCGATGAGGACATCACAGAAGGGCCGGCAGCCGCTCCGCTGCTTGTTGAAACAGGGGACTGGACTCATGGTGAGCGCCTTGATCACCATGGGCTTAGAGTGGGGGAGGGTGGGCTTCTCTGACACCATGCTACACACGTAACCTATGTACCTGCATGGACACAAAGACTGTCTGAATCACGGTTTTATTGTTTTATTACACGCACACTTTGAAATTACGCTTTATAAGTTTGTGATTTTCACCTCTAACTTAGAAGGTTTAACAAAAAAGGATCACAAAAAGTGAGTTAAAGATTGAAATGTTTTCCTTCACTTGTCTTGCTTTTTTTTTTTTTTGTCTGCAAACCTGCGATGTGAAGGCCAGAGACCGGAGCCTGGTCTTTTGGCGCTCAGCAGCTGCATGGCAGGAACCGGATGGTTGAAAAGGTGGCAGAAGCAGAACATGGCACAGACCAAAACACCGGAGGGTGCACGACCATCCTGAAAGCAGACAGAGCAGATGCTGACAGTTCACGTTTGTCTGTAGTGTTAGCAAAATATCTCATGCACCAGTGGAAGGATTTTAATGAAACTCTCAGAAAGCAATCATTGGGGGTATATCTACAACTGATTAACTTTTGGGGTCAACCCTATTTATGATGGCCACCACAGCTAAGCAATTTTAGCAAAAAAAAAAAGTTCAGATCTCACAGTATCACATGAGATTGTGCATAACGTCACCTGCAATGTTCTGCAATGTTTCACTAAAACAACTACATCTCTACGCTTCTGAGCATAAAAGGGTTTTAGTTTAAACTCTGGCAAGAAAAGGCAGAGGGTGATAAGCATTCTTTCAAGGAATGCTAAGCCTTAAATTTTGTTTGGTTTTGCACAACATAAAGCATTATTTTAGACGGTTTATAAAAGTTTAAGTAAAGATTTAGTTCTGCTTACTCTGAGTATTCATTCCAGTGATTTAAATTTCAGTTTCTCACACGTTAAAGGGAAGCACAAACATCCTGCTGATGTGAAGCAGGGAGAACTGTTTTTAAAAGGGAACCATTTGGTGGAGATTATGCAAGATGGAGAAGTCTGCTAAACCACAGCAACTTGGCAATAACATCTTTCACCACATGTCAAGTTTACTGCTCGGTCTGACTCAGAACGGAGCAGAAGACAGATTCAGAGTGCTCTGATCACGGCTCATTGCACAGATCAGTATGTGAGGCTTTAGCTGAGCCTAAAACATGCAGCTAGCTGCAAAACAAAAACAAAAAAACAAAAAACTTTTCCTTTGAAATAATGAAACTTCTTTCTTTTAGTTTTTTTAACTTAACATGTTTCTCACAAATTTAAGAATACACCAGGAAAAAAAAATCTAATCCAGCTCCAGAACTTGTATGTAGCCACAGTTTCTTTGCCTCACCAAAACATTTGGTTTGAAATACTTGTTTTGTCTTTGGCAGGGACTTTTATTTTTCGTTCAAACTGCTTAACATGAATCAATTAACTGTGTTTGCAAACAAAACAGACCAGTTTATCTGTAGCCAGGAATGGGGAGAGTAGTTATGTACAACACAAACAATGGGATGAAAAGAAAGTATGACCTTTAAGTTTAATAATAACCACACAATAGAATTCCAAGTTATACATTTTGTGAGTAGACATGTTTTAAACAAGGTGACAAACAATGGATATTAGCAATAAATAAATCAGGTTACCATGTACCTGTATGTCACAGCTATATGATATAATCAAAAACAATGGATATGTGGGTGTCCTCTTACCGAGCAGGTGATGACACACACATTCTTGGGATTCTGTTTGAGCCAGTTGTGCATGTTCTTACACACAGCAAACAAGTTGTGTAGGCTTGGAGCTTGGCGTGAAGGCCAGTTACACTCCGAGACCTGGGAAGAGTTGGATGCAGGGAACAGAGAGAGGAGGAGGTGGAACAGAAACAGAAAGTAAGATCAACAGATGTGGAGAAAATGGAGCCAGAGAGATAAAAAAAAAGAAAAGGCACATGTGGTGGAAGGAAAGCAGAAATAGGAACAAGGAGAGGAAAAGGAAAACAGGAGGAGACAGGAAAGGAGAGGTGGAGGTTAGCAGCAGCTCTGCAGCAACATAACACACCAGTTGCCATGATGAGTCATCCGCTACAAATACAACTTCCAGAGGCCATCTTGGCCATATGAACTCCACAGCTATTATCTGCCGCAGGGTGGCAGCCTTTTCTTTATAAAGCCCCCACATGTACTTTTACTTGAACCCAAATCCAGCTGTAGAAAAACCCTAAATGACATGAGCCAAACGGGCAAACTATAAAAAGATGACATTAAGTGTTCACAGTTTCATTAAGCAAGGATAACTAGCTGTAATGTCTGAATATAATGTGCAGTTCAAATGAGTTTATTTAAAGGCATTTGTTAGCGGTTCTCACTGTGGTGAAGTAATTAAAAAATAAAAACTGGAATAATCTATAACATTTCTTTAATCCCACAGGGATGTATGTTTTGATTTTGAAACATTTTTAATTAAATGTTTTTGTTTTCTTGCCTCCTGTCTTTGTCTTCCCAAAACACGAAGTGGAGTTTACTGTATGAAGGATATTTTAGACGAAAGGAAACCTCCTAATTACCTCTAAAGGAGGCAAAATTAATTAATTAATGCAATTTAACAGAAAAGGAAAGGAAAACTTCTTTTGATGACAGGATTGTGATAAATATGAGACAGCAACAGCCTTGGTCACATGACCCAATGAAGGTTGAATTTGGAGGCTGAAGATTAATTTTCATATTAAGATGGAGATCAGGGTTTTAAAGGATAATAAGCCTAAAACAGTCATATTTCTTGTTGTAGAAAACTTTACACAGTGACAGCAGGTCAGCTGCTGGTCATCCTGACATTAAAAGCACTAATTTGAAGAAAGCTTGAACTGACACATGAAATTGTTCTCACCCCAGAGGTGTCATTTTGTCAGAAGCCATTTGGTGTTGGTGTCTAAGATTAGTTTGTTTTAATATCAAACCCCCTTGTTAAAAGTTTACATGTACAGAAAAATAATGAATAATTTGTTCAAACTGCATAAGATGTAGTTGTTTCATCCAACTCTCAGCGACAGTGCAGTGCAGCTCAAATGAAGGAAGTGAAAATGGTGTCAATTAGACAAACAAAAGCACACGCGATGAGCTTCATCTGCAGCTTCCTGGCATATAATCACACTAACCCTGTTGGAGAATTTGGCCCCGCGGTAGTTGCGCTGCGACAGGTTGAAGACTGTGTAGTGGTCAGCATGGCGGCTGTCGAGGAAGGAGCGTATGTCCTCAACATGGTTCTGGTAACCGTACTGGACTGACTCCGCTGGGTACGTCATCACTGGGAAATTAAAAAAAAAGGTTTTAAAGGCTTTCTGAGCTGCTACAGATTCACACATACATAATTCAATTTGTTACACAGACTACAGTTTAAAAGAAGATAAACCTAAAATTAAACTATAAGGAGTAGGTTTGTGTTGCAGCACAGTTATCAGAGGTAGTTTATTCTTTAGGTGACAAACATTCAGCTAATTTTTAATTCAGCCATGAAACTGGAGGTCGGCTAAAGACGGAGATCTCTGTTTATGTGTATAAACTGGGCATGTGGACATAATCAGACATGACTACCTGCTGAAAATCTACTTTAATGTTTTACAGTGTTTTCAGTGTGTGAGATTTTAACATTGTGAACCAGGCAGGTAAGTCTTGCATTCATTCATTCATTCATACACAAATTCTATTAATTACAGCCACTTTTTTATTTACCTATGATTCTTGATGTAATGTAGGCAATGTCCAGTTCCCCTTTAGTGTATCTGAAACACAGAAATGAAATATTGTTTTTTTTTATTATTTAAAGCAGTTAAAACACAAGTCAGTCACAGCACAAGCAGCATAGCCAGAGCATTTCAGGAAAACATTTTTAATTTGAATTTTACTGACTACATTAGGCTTTTTTGTGTGGATTCAACACATAGTTCTCCTCAGATCACATGACATCATGCAGCATGCATGCAGACTGAGTAAACTGAGCTAAATATGTGACTTTACAAGTTAAACCTTTCAGGTTTGTATCGTTTAAGAATTTAGCTACACATTTTGTCCTTTTAGTTTCACTTATCCGGTTCAGGTCTTTTTAATGTAGGATTTTCACAAAACAAAATAATAATTTAAATTACAGATTGTGCACATAAACAATAATAAGAAAAAAGGAAACAATAAGGTTTGAAAAGGACTATAAGAATAGTAAAACTGAAAAGTACTCATGTACAAATGTTCTGATAATAAAACAATTGATTTTTGGGCTTGTAGACATAAATTCTCTTTAGAGGTGACATCTTCATAAAACCATAACAGTTTTCATACATTCACACAAAAGCTCAGAGTAAGGAACCTTAAAACATAAAACCATTAAAAGAGAGGCTCAGTATAGATGTTTTCAGCATCCAAAGGTTTGATCCACCTTTCTGCCTGTCACTGTCAGAGCATCAGGCTGAATCATATCCATGTCGAAGTGATCAGACTCAGCAGGGTTTAAAGCTGAAGCTTCTGTGAGGAAGTTTTTTTTTTCTTCTTCTCTGAGCTGCTCAGGATCAAAGTAATGCCAGATGTGAATCCTTCAAACAAGCAGGCTTGCCTTTCATGGCCATATTTAGCCTCTCCATATGGAGTCTTTTTGGTAACTAGAAGTGGCCACAGCGCTCACACACACAGTGGTCCAATACCACTGAAACAAAGAGTAAAAGTCTGGTGGTGAAGGATACATTGGGAATTAAAAATATCTCTTTGTTCTTGTAATTGAAAATAGCACCTTTTTGGGGGCTAATCTGTACACTTTATGTTGACTTGACTTGTGTAATTCCCACTGATAAACATGGAGATGCATACCATATGTTAAACCCTTCTTAACAGTAATCCTGTGCTCTCCAAGAAGTCTGTTAAAGGTGACAAGACAGCTAAATGTGCCTCAGAATTATATTTAACCCTAAATGTAAATCATACAATAGGCCATATACTGCATGTTGATGAAACTACTCATGCATTATAAAATCTTAGGATTTCATCATCCTTGTGGAGTTTACAAACTACTCTTTTATAGACTTTATTCTTTTTAAACACTTTTCTAAATTTTAAATGAGACATCTCTCCGACATAGAACATTATCTAAGCTGCAGAAATGGAGAATGAGTGATTAATATCTGACACAAATAACAAACAGGGGATTGTGGTCTTCTGAAGGAGAACTGATGAGAATAAAACTGGTGAAAAAACTTGACTAATAGTGTGGACTAGTTTTAAAAGGTATTTTTCTCCACCTTTGACAGTCCTCAAGAATGTGCAATAACACTTTCAGTTTATTTTTAATTTAGTTTTTAATTGATTTCAGCCTAAAACTTAACTGTCAAACAGCTGAGGACGAACACACTTGAGGAAGGCAGAGGCACCGCAGAGCTTTATGTTACTGTTTGCCCACAAGAAAGTAAACACAGGAGCATAAAACTAGTTAAACTACACACACACACACACACACAAACACACAAGCCAACAAGCAGTGTAAGTAGGTTAGATCCCGATGGATACAGGATCTGGGCTCTCTGTATTCCCTTCATCTTCCTCTTCAAAAACTCCTCTTGTTTGAGAAAAATATTTTGCATGTCTGCTTCATTATTAATAAGTTAACAAGGGAAGGCCAGCTAATGTTTGCACTTCAAATATCTAATCTTGGGTCTTTTTTAGTTTATTTTACTCACTTCACGAAACAAAACCTGCAGCTAAAAACAAAAACCAACTCCACAGTTTTGTAGTTAATCCTGACTAGAAACAGACAGTTTATGTTTTGATATGTTGGCCCCAGGCAAAAATAAACAAAAACCAAAGTATAAAAAATTTAGCTTTTTGTACAGTATCATATTAGTATTATATATACCTTTAATTATACCTCTACAGTAATGTTTGTAACTGTGATGCAGATATACTAATTAAAACAGTGAGTTGAAAGGTCAAAAGTTGCATCCTCATCTCTGCGATTATCTGTCAATGATTTTGTGTTTTAAGAAATGTAATACATGTTCATTCACCAAGACAGAAACACATACAGTAAACCAGCTTGCCACTACGGACAAATAAATTTACATTTCTGAAACATCCTCCTCTGCTTGCCTACATGCTGACTGTCCATCTGTCATCCCCGACTCCTGTATCCCAGCTTCCATCACCTCATTATCCAAACTCACACATGCCTAAAAACTCCCCACAAACACACAGCACTGCAACACATGGCCTGAATGAAACGAAATCCGTTAGTTTCAGCAGTGCACAGGCCATTTGGCACAATGGACTCGCCATGAATAATTCAGCCAGAGGAGACAGCAAAGAGAGGGAAGGAAAGGTGGAGCTGAGATGAACACAAGAGGGAACGAATGGGCAGGAGAGAGGAAGAGGAGGGGAAACACGAGAGAGGAATAAATACAATCAAACTTGCTGAGTCAAGTTGGAGAGAAGATGTGTGTGTGTTTCTGAATATACAGAGGCCCCTTTGTGCTGCCCCGTGCAGATGCCTGCACACAAACAGACTGGGACAGCCGAGCCGTGTCAGCCTCCCTGTTTCCTCCCTCCCTCCATCCACACCGAGCAGCTTTGCTTTTAAAGGAACCACTGTCCAAACAACATACAATTATTTGATGAATATTTGAAAGAACGGTTAGGTTACTGACATTTAATTTGGGTTTGTCAAATTTATACTTTTTGAATTAATCAACACCATAGTTTCAAGTCATAGCTTGATGAAATACAGAAACCTGCTCTGCACAGAGTGAAATATCCATTTTACTACATCATCTGATTTCACACTGAGCTAGATGTTTTTGGTGTCAGATTATATAAAACAGGATCCATTTCAGATCTAATGTGAAGCTGCTTAGGAAAGTTAAAAAGAAAAATACTGAATGAAACCAGTTATGTGTCATCATTCGTCTATGCTGCTTTTAGGCATAAAAATGGTAAACTTTGACACAAGTTGGATTGAAAAATACCAAACATATAAAACACCAAAGAGAGAGAAACTGAAGAGGAGAGTGTGAACCTAATTTCTGAAGTTGTTGCACGATTAAGATAAATATGGTTTAGAAAGCACTATCCAATAAAGGCTACACACATTAGCTACTCAAGGGCTCCCTGAGTTGCAAAAATAATAAATTGGAGAGTTAAAATATTTAGCTTCAATATGCAAATATTATAATACAATTCCTACAAGAGTCCTATGAAACAATCGCAGATTCATGATGCATTTTGCACCATGAATCAATATGTTACATTCTGCAGAATGCATCGAGTCCAGCTTGAATGTGGTGTTACTTACGTGGCGACTTGGTGCATGACCTTAGTGGAGGTGTCCTTCAATGTGTCTTTTAGGTTGTCCTTGAAGTTGCTGAAGAATTTTCCAGCTCCTCCCTTCACCATATCAAACAGCCCCCCTCCATAGTTGCCATCCATGTCTGGAAAAAAAAAGTTTCAATAAAACTCCAGAGAAGCCAAAAACAGACAGACACACAAACTGCGGGGTTGTCACTGCAATAGTGTGTATTAAAACACATACATTTTATGTTTTTATTATGTTCAGCAGCTGCTGTATCTGTAGGTTTTTATTGATAAACACAAGTCACAGAATAATACACATCTGTAAAGTAATGATGGACATATGCACAGGAAGCATGGCACAGTAACATGCACACCATCTGGACCTGTGTGTAGCTCTGTGTGTGTGTGTGTGTGTGTGTGTGTGTGTGCACTTTAAAGAGAGCCTGGAAAAGACCCAAGTGTCATATCCGAGTCAGCACTCCTCAGGTGATCTGAGAATTTCTCTCTGTCCTCTTCCACATTTTGTCTCTCTTCATGCATCAGCTCAGAGCAGCCACAGTGTCATCAGCTGGTTTTTAGTTGTCAGTGCAGACAAACCTACTGCCGTTAAACATGATGCAGCAGAAAATAACTCAGAAGTGGCCATTCTCCATGCATGTTCTATAAATGTTAAGGTTAAGTGTGTGAATACTGATTTCACATTCACACCATTGTTTCCCTGTTTATAGTTTCTTCTTTTTGCAATCAAACTACTTTTGCATTCTTTGAGCTATTTTAACTATTTATGTATCAACACATTTGGCTCAATCAGGAATAGTGTGCTATGACTTTTAGTATTTGTAACTTTTATTCTTTTTGAATTATTTACAAATATTTTCCTCATAGGAACACACTGAGATCTCTTCAATTCATTCAGAAATATTGTTCTGTTTAATTTTCTTGTCTTCTTATGGTACTTTCAGCCTTTGGCTACTGTCTTACTAACTTTAGCTTTAAGCTTCTGTTTTGCTGATTTTAGCTTCTGTTTGGCTTGTACTTGAACAATTAAGTGATTTCATTCTTAAAACAAATTTCAGCAACACTGAAAAACTGATGTGACTTGTGCTTGCAGATATAAAAAAACATTGTACCATTAACTTTATTTCATCTGCCCCTTTAAACAGAGTAACTTTTAGCTGAGAGGAGGCCTCATCTAATCCTATCACTGCACAAAAACACTGCCTCAGTTTCCTGAGGTGAACTTTTTATTTGTATTTGGGTGTTTCATGTTTGTCACACCGCAGACAGATAAACAGTTTTTTGTGAATCAACAAAATGAGAGTCTGATATCCAGCAAAGCTTACACCCTCAGGGAAAAAAAACATCTCGAATGGAAAACAGCTTAACTACTTTTTAATTAAATTTTGATTTGAATATGTAAGTCAGAGTATTTTAGCTCCCAAATCAAAAGACAATTGGTACTACTACTAAAACTACTGCTGTGAATTAATACCCCCCTTACAATTATTGCTAACTTGCAAGCAAAAGAAGAACAACCAACTAAACTCGACATCTGATCTGTCATCAACTAAATAATACAAAAAAATCTGTAATCTGTTTATAAAGGAAATGCAGTAATTTAAAAGTTTAGATAAATGTTGAAACAGTATCACAAATCAAAGGTGTACTAATTTAACATGATTTATTGTGTTTAGTGCTACAAGACTAAACTGAAATTTGATTAGTTTGATCAGAAAGAGCCTGTCTGCACTCATGAATATGAACTGAAATGTTAAAGCTTTATTTTAAGCTCCTCGTCATGCAGCACCCACCCAGTGAGCACGACAGGATGAATTAAAAAGAAAAAAAAAACAGAATCCAAGTCTGCCTTGAAATGAAGAGTGAATTCAACCTGGATGTGTCAATCATGCTTTAGATACCTGCACAGGTAGAGAAGCAGCAGTGAGGCTGAGGGAACAAACAGGCTTGAAAGCAATCTCACAACAGAGAGATCAGTTCAGGAAAAAAAAATAAAAACAGGCCACTTCTCATTGCCTCCTCATATGGAGACCAAACACAGAGGGGAGGAGAGAGATGAATGAAGAAAGAGGAAAATGGATCAGCAGGCCGCCGGAATATGTTGTCCTCTTCTTAAATCCTTCACACATGCACATGCAATAAACACACTGCTCGTCACCTAATTTAGTGCTGCTTCACTGCCAGGGCTTGAACTTGAATTCAACCCAAATTTTAATCAGTTTAATTACCAAAACTGCTGATGAGATGAAGAGGCTATGATTAATCATTCACCATTAGTCAGAGATATATTTCACTCCTTTGACTGACAAGTAACCTATCACCAGCTGCCAAACACATCTGTAATAGATGATAAATCCTCATAATAATGAGAATAATGACAAACTGGAGCTCCAGGATGTCACTTGAGAAAGCAAACAAAGTTGAACATGTGATATTATCAAGATGGCTGCCACAGCCAACTGACCTTAAAAATACAAAAATGTTTTGACTCAGTTAATTTCATAGATGCAGAGCTAAAATTTGCTGAGAGTCACTCCCAACACATCTGATTGTGACATCTTGATATTGCATGAGACTGCATATAATGTTATTTTCAAAGTTTAACCAAAACAACTCCAACTCTCTCATATCTCAACATAAGATAATCTTCTGAGGACTTTAATGGACATAAATCAGAGAAGACTGATCGACAAAGAAAGGAGCCACACAAGTAAGACCAACCTTAAACAGATGAGGTGGTCCCGGATCATCCCTGTCCAGCACATACAGTGCAGCCTGGAGTTTAATCCCCCTGTAGTTTCACATCACTTCACAGCTTGATGCACGTGACCAAAACATCTCACATGCTGATCAGGTTAACAAGAATCTGAATGACCCTCAGGAATTATGAGAGGGAGAGTGATTTGCATGAGAGTTCAACAACTCATCAGCAGCTCATAAGCTTGAAAACTCTGCATCTTTCAGATTTGAACTGAGAAAGCCCTTCAGATGAGAAGTGAAACAGCTTCAAGAATAAAAAAAAAAAATGTTCAGTTGGCTTTTAATTCAACTCGCTAGCATTACCCTTGGACATGTATTAAAGCTAACCACCATACGGGATTCTAGATGTTGAAACCGGAGCAGGTATGGTGTCCCCACAGTACAGATTTTTTTTAAGTCTTGTTACCTCTATGTGAACAAACGGGACTTTGCCCTTATTATAATAAAATACACTTCAGATCATTTTTTTCAGGTGACGGCTCTTGCTGAGCCACGTAGAGCAGTTCTTATCTTGCTGCTGTATTTTCAAATATTAATTGTTCTAATATGTTTAGCTGTAATTAGTTCTTTTATGATTAAAACGAAAGTTGTGTAACACCATAAATGTGTGCGGGGGAATCCGCAGGTCAGTTCCCAACGACAACAGAGGATGAGGACATTTAGTTTAATATTAGAATACATGTTGATGGGATTACCGTGTTCTGGATGACTGAGAATCTACACCAGGTTAAATCACAGCAACCCAAAAGTCACAGGAACCAAAATATCTGCTATTAATGTTGTAACTTCACATACAATTGCAGTGGTCCTTCATCCAAACAGTGACCTAATCATTCAAATGGTTTTAATGTTGTGACTCACCACAGTAAATCTAGGTGGTCTCGTGTCACTTGTGTTTCTGAGGTCACAGCAGATGATGAAGAGGCTCTCGACCATTTTGGTTATTAACTTGTTATAAAGGAGGTAGTGCTTGTTTACAATCTCTCTCCTCCCCGCTGGACATAACGCGTCAATATAAGGTGATGGCATCACTAAAGGCAACTCTAAATTTTTCAGATTTTCTCTCTGACTGATTTATTTAACTAGCTGTTACAATCTCAAAGATGTCTGACTTCACAACAGCTCAAAAGAGAAAAAGAAAATCTAATCTGAAACATTATTGTATTCACCTTCTGTCCTGCCTTCTCTGTGTTGTTTCTCCGCCTGAGGATGATGGAAATCAGTTATGACTGCTGCGTAAAGGAACCGGACCTTAATCGTGTTCTGTTCTACGGTATTTCCTAACATGTCTGTTTGAATCTGCCTCTTCCTTGTTATTCTGTTCGCTGGTTCTTGTACCACTGTGTCCAGATGGATGTGGGAGTGTGCAGAGTGGCGAGTCAGGCACAGTGACAGGCCCTGCTAACGCAGACACTAGAGGCGGTTCTGATACCGACTCCATCAGGTAAAACAGCTCGGCCACTCGGACAGAGAGCACGGAGAGTTCTTGGCGAAAGATCAGTGGTTCGTTTGAACGTGTTTCCCTCCTTCCAGATTGCTAACCTTTAGCCTTCAATAAAATGGGGCAGATGGACGCGGAGGCACACACACATCAAAAAGACCACGTGTTTAAGGCCTGCCGGGCCAAACGGATCTCCTCACCCCTTCCCCACCCCCATTCCTCTCTCCTCATTGACCCTCCCACCCTCACTCTGGTTCTTTTGTTTCACACAAATGTTCATCCCTGGAAGCTGGCTGACTCCATACAGCACTGCAGTGAGGTGAACACAGGACACAACTAGACTCGAAACACTAAAGTCTTAATATAATAAAATCCTTGTTAGCCTTAAGTTACTGTGTAATATGTTTAGTGTAATATTAAATCTACAATCTCTGCAAGACATTTAGCCATACTGGAATTTTTGTAGATCTCTAATATAATAAAAAAGCCTTCTAAGTCTAAGATAGTTCCTCACAATAAATTTAGTTCCTTAAAGAGTAGAAATCACAACGCTTGATCATTGTCTGTTTATTTGTCATTTATTCAATTAATTTAAACACAAAAAGATGAAAAATAGAAGAAAAAGTATAACCTACATAAAAAAGTCTAAATGCACTGTCATAACTAATTTGATTCGTTTTCTGTTCACCTTATTTTGTCTATGCTAGTCTTTTGCAACTTTAAATGTTTTGGTACGTTAAGCTACAGTTTTTATACTTTTATGCTAACATTTGCATCCTTTAGCCTTTAGCCCAGCTGTTTGCTTTTTTTTTTTAGCTTTTAGCTAACATTCACTGCTTTTAGCTTTTGACTAGCATTTTTGCCCCCCTAGCTTTTAGCTCGTGTTCTGCTTTTTTCAGCTTCAACAACTAAGCTTCAGCTTCTTCAGCAAATTTCAGGAGTGATTCAGCACTCAGCATATTTCTCCATTTTCAGCTGCATCTGTGTTTTTTTCCTTCATCTTTATTTTCTGCTTGCACAGAAAATAAAGATGAAGGAAATGTGTTGCTGTATGTTGGCACGTGGAAGAACACCGCATCACCGCATACTTCCACTGTCCTCATCCATGATCACGCCGTCCATTCCAGCAGGACAGCAGTGGAGCCGGGTTAGGACTGTTTAAACTCGCCTCGGTCCGAGCCCCGGAGCCCCGGAGCCCTGGACGCGTCCTACCTGAGCTGTCCATGGTGCTGCAGTCCTCCTCTCTCAGCGGGCCTGCCTTCGGTCCGAGTGTGGCCGCTCCGAGTGCGTCGCTGCCGCTGCTCCCCCTGCCGAAGCCGAAGCCGTCTCCTCCGCTATCGACCAACTGCAAACATTCGTAGCCATCGTAACTGGTCTTTTTCTTGTAAGCCCCCAACAAGCTCATTACCAAAGGACACAAAATGGGGAAAATTAAATGACAAAAACAAAAAAAAGCCCCAAAGACGAGTGGCTACGCCGCCCTGCAGCCTGCGTCGCTATCCCGGTTTTGCTGCTAGCTACTGGGTGCACATGTCCGAGGAGAGGAGGGCAGCCGGTCTCCTCTGGGTGTTTTTTTTTTTTTTTTTGAGGATAGGAAATATCTATCGGCTGGTGAGCTCTCCCTCTCGCCCCCTTCTTTCTCTCTCTATCGCCTCCTGATTATTTTCTCCCCCACTAAGCGCCGCATTTTACTACGAAGCTCCGGCTGCTGCTTCCGCTGATGTCCCCGATGAAGTTAAAGGGATATTCCCCCTAAGTAAGTCACGCTGCTCTAATGTTAACACTGCATTCATTATTCACATTACAGGATATGAGAAGGACCTGTGTTTTCACGAGGCTTTCATAGAATAAGGCCTCATAAAATTGTTGCATCTTTCATTTTAAGAAAAAAAAGAAATATTCAACCATACATATAATCCACAATTTCACTGGGAACCTGTTATGATGCTAAAGCAAATATGTTTTATTTGAAGGCCTAGCATTTCTTGAATGAATGCATATCGCCCGCTGCCTTTCATGTCAGGGTTTTAAAGGGCATTTTATGCTCAGATGGAATAGAGATTTTGCTTGATTTATTAAAGTATGGGTTGAGGATGACTCTCAGCTTCTATCACACCAAAATTTAGCTTAATATCTGTTAGTGAGTTAGTGCTCAGAGTATGTGTTGTGAGTAAGTCTCATCTACTACCACACCGAACCTTAGCTATATTATTTTAAATATTTTGCTAATACTACCAACAAACAAACACACACACACATTCAAAAACATTTTGCTTATAGCAGCCAGCAATAATAACAGTACCATGAACATGTGCCAATTAATAAAAATCCACACATGATAGCCTTTTCTCATTTGTTAGAATTTTACTTTTTAACAGACCTCACATTTTAGTAATTGGGTCAAATGAAATCACACTTAAAAAGTCCCTAATGGAAATTTCTGCTTATTTTTGTTGAACATTATAGCCTAACACCAAAAATAAGAAAATAATATTTTTTTTCCTTATCCATCAGCTGATTAGGCTGACTTTAAAATTTGTAATTAATCCATAAACCCAACATGTCTGAATTTATTACTCAGTCACATAGCCAACACCTTCATTATGACTAATTATTCAAAAGTGCCTTAAATGATAGTAAATTTAAAAAAAACCAACAGGAAAAAATGAGAAAAGTTTCTGATGAGTCAGCTTTCTAGTGTCACAAAGAACTCCAAACTCCTGAATCCTCCAGATCTGTGCAAATTTCTGATCTAATTTTAAGCTTTTAAAATGCACAAAGGTTAAAAATCTTTTCAGGACTGGGTTCTTTTACTTGAACTTTTAAGACAACTGCACTATGATCTGTCAGAAACTCACACGGAATCAGACATATCTGCTCAGCTAAAATAGGTAAAGCTCCATAGTAAAGTCAATAATTCAATTTCAAACTTGTAATTTTTCATAAATGTTTGTCTGGTTTTGAACCTCAGGTCCAAACAGAATGAAACTCTGCTCCTAACAGCATGTTTCCTTCTTGTGCCCTGTCCCCTGGCAACAAAACCCCTGCTTGGTTCTGAAAAGAGGACATGAGCCTGGGAAACTCTTTTAGGAGAGCAGACGGGAGCTGAAAGCACAGCAGGAATGGAATGTCCAACACGGAGGAACGATGCTCACGCCATAACCGGATGCAACGTGCTGCCATGACATCGTTGCAAATTAGCCTCCTGCCTCTGACTAATCATGCCGACCAGTATTTATCCCCTGATGTCCTGCATGTTTGGGACAAGCAGCAAGCAGGTGCAGCAGCTCCAAGCTGTTTGCAAAATACAAATAATCTTTTATGCATATTCTTTGTCATTTCCTTTTGTTTGTTTCTTTGAGTTTTACCTAAGCTGAGGTCTTAATGAGGTAGCAGTGGACATGATTTTTTAAATAATTCATCGCACAAGCAAATGCAGCTAAATGTTTCGAATATTGAATATTTCGAGTGTTTCGAATATTGAAAGCCTTTGATTTTTTTGCATTTTTGAAGTATAATTTTTAAATTATTTGCTAGTTTCAGGTTTCCCTGTCAGAAATGCTTTGCTGTTTGCTTGTTGATTCAACCTTGATGCCCCTTTTTTTCAACAACATATCTGCTGGATCTTAGTTCAGCTCTTGTGAATGTGCAGCAGCTGTTGTATAAACATACTAGATGACAAAAGGGGAATGTTAGCACTAAGGCGGTGGCGACTCTTAGCGACCTGTAGTCATGCATGCAAACAGGTTTTTTGAGCTGCTTTTACAAGAGAAACCACAACCTGCAACTCCTCCTCTGCTGGTGTTTTAGCATAGATAAATATGTCTGAAGGACATCTGAAGAACCTGTGCAGGAGTTCATTCAGAATCCTTTCATCAAGAAAAGAATATTTATAAAATGTGGGGAGAAAAATGCAATTCAAAAATTTGCTGACTATTATAAATCTATTTAAAACTACAAATAAAGACAACTGAGAGTTTGTCTTTGTTAAAGAAAATCACTTGATTTGATACAAGCAACATACTAAAGATGTGGATTTCCAGACATTAGTTCATATTTATCATATTTAATTGTGCTTTTCATCATTTAAACATTACTTTTTTTTAAAAAATGTTTATTATAGTTTAAAAAAAACGAATGCTTCCATATTCTTTTTTGGCAGTCAAGAGCCCCCTACATTGTTTGTGTATATATACATTTTTTATTTTTTTTTCAGTTTATAAATGTTGTCATTGAATGACAGATGTTTTAGATGTGGTTCAAGTATTGCTGAAAGAAGCAAAAACAAATCATCCAAATCCCTGTTTTGTTCAGAGTTATTGTGTTAACTTGCAGCTGCCAAACTGTTTTCCTTGACAGTTTTTAGAAATGTTCCTAAGTCCAGGAGATACAGTTCCCTGAAGTCCCTGCCTCACACACACACATACACACACACACAGAAGCATCTTATGTCCTTTAACTCTTTCTGTCTCCCTTTTCCACACTTCTCAACTCTACTACCAAATTACATTCTATCATTACATTTTAGAAAATGTTAATAAAAAATAAAATGATTTGAAACTACTTTTTAGCAACACATTTTACTGATAAAGAGCAAAGAACTTTAACATTCTTGGAAGCAGGCCTGTGAACTCCTTTATAAAGTCTTTCTATTCTTTTACAGTTTACTGCTGATTGCCACTTAAAGTACTTTATGAGCCACTACCTTTGCAACATGAAGCTGAATGTCTATCACCTTTTTTACTAGTTTCTACAGTCATTCTAAAGTAAAGATTGAGGATTAATGATTATCTACAACACAGTTAAAGCAGAATTGAGGAATCTGCTGAATCAGCAGCTGGAACTCTTCAACTGATCAAAAATTTCTGAACTGTTGGGTATTTTTTGAAAAGTAGCAGCTTTAACATGATCTAGATTAATAATAAACAAAGTAAGGACTGTTTAACCTGGTTCCCTGCCCTTATCAAGCCCTAAAAGAGCCTAAATCCACTTCACACCTGCAGCTTTTGTTGCGCTTTAATTCCAGAGATCTTAAAGCTTTAACAATAAAACCAGGTGTCGGTTTCAGTGGACTAATGAATGACCAGAATGTCCTTAAAGCTTCTGCAATAAAGTGTGTCACCGACTAAATGATCACAATAGGAACCCGCACCGAGCTGCGTTTGGCTGTCCACGTGACGTGCGTGACGCGCGGTGATGCGGTGGTGCGCCATTGGCCAACAGGAGAGGACAGAGTGGTTCCTGAGATGAAGATGGTGGTTCTGATAAAACTGCTTGCACAAATACGAGTGGCCGCCTCTTTCAAACAACAATAAAACAGGAATATGGTTTTTTTTACACATCTAATATTTTGCTTTGTGGAATTTGACCCTTAAACGCGATTTGAAGGCGGATTAATCTTCAGTTGGTCTCCTGAAGACACCGTTGGCACATTTCTAAACTAAAACATCCAATGATCTAAACAAGAAACATTTATATTGTTCATTCAGTCAACTCAAGTAAGCTTAATGGCATTCATTAAGCGTTTTATGAATGATTGTATTACATAAATTATTTAAAACATGTCACCAGATCCGATACTGTTCAAATTATTATCCCTCCTGACAAAAATATCCCAAATGATGTCATTCATAATGCGTGTGTGCGCATCTCAATCAGGCCCAGAGCAGAGGTCCAAGTTTGTGACTTGAAATGCATTTGTCTTGTGTCAGAATTTCAAAAAGAAATCACACCATGACACCTTGGAATAAATGTTGACAAATGTTGACAAAAAGCCAGCTGTCAGCCGAGCGCAGATGCGCGTTCCGGTTATGTGGTCACGATTTCCAAGGGTACCCTGCTATTATGTAACATCCTGTCACAGATCATAATGCTCTCCTCTTTGCCTGGTTTTCAGACTAATGAGGCAAACATAAAAATGACCAGAAACTATCAATCCAACAGATGACGTTACCTTTCAGAGCGCTTTCTAGCATTTTCCCGGGAGGAGCGCCGTCTTGCGCCGCGGTGAAGATGGGCTCGGAAAGCCGGCTGCGCGCACACACACTGACCTTTGGTTTGTCATTCGCTGCCAGTCAAAGGTCAATGTGTCAAACGTCCAGTGACACACGCTGTCCTGCAAGGATTCCCCTTTAAATCCGAGTTAACCTGTCTGTGGAAAAAAAATAGAGAGGAAGCGGCGAGCTGCACGGCATCATCACACAGCTAATCACATTTTGGCGTCAGATCAGCGAACCAGGTTGGCAGATCTGTACTGGATGTGGATGTGCGTAAGTGGGGGCGCAGCAGCGGTGTGGATGTTCATGGATCTGTGCAGCAGCGCCGCTCAGCGCTTCCTAAGAGTCACAGGAAAACCCGGAGTGGACTTCTGAGACTGGCTGAAAAATGAAGTGTCACAGAAACAAACAAGTGCAGTAACTGATAACTCTGCACCAGGGGCGTAGCCACAAGTGGGCCCGACTGAACGTGGGTGCGCCACGAAATTGACACAGATTGCAAAATACATCAAAACTGAAAAATGTTTACTTGTATGTTGGCTCTGTTCTCTACAACAGAGGCAGAAATTTGCAACTGTTTTATTAAGTTTTATAAGGTTAATCTTAAAACTTAAACATTTAAACAAGTTAAAGCATTTTAAAAATCCACAATTCTGGATTCATGCCCTTGAGTTTACACTGAACAATGTGAAAACTCATAACACGTCAAGGAAAATTGGCATAACCTTTTCATTACATCCAGATTTTAAGTGATTCTCACAATAAAAAAGGCTGACTTATGTAGATTTCTAATTATGGTGACACAAATGTAGCACTTATGATCAAGTTTTAGAAAGAGCGTGATCATTCATTTTCAGGTGAAAACCCATCCTGCACATACAGACAGAGCTGCACCTCCTGTCAAACGTGAAAACAGCAGATGAGATTGTAATCTGTCAGCCAGCGAGGCGAGAGCAGGAGTTTCACCCAAGCGCTAATGTGCATAGGCTTTATTTTACAAATCCCACAGGATTAGAAACAGAGGCAGGAGATGCAGACAGTATATTTGTGTGCATTTATGCATAAGAAAACAAAAAAGAAGCAAAGAAAAAACACCTCCAACCAGTGTGATCAAACTTACTGTAAATAAATTTGTCAAATCTCACAATATTGTCTGAGATAAAACTGTTACTTTAAGTTTGCAGAGTCTACATGCTGTTGTACTGAATTAACTGCATATAAAGCAGCCATACACAATTGGCCAATAGTTTTCTTGTTTTTGAAATGTGTTAAACCACATGATGCAAAAACAAGGCAGAAAAAGTAACATAAAGAAGGTGCAGCATGGTGGTGTATAATTCTTACACTTTAGCACCATGAAGATCCATTCATCCCAACATATGAAACATGATATCCAACACAGCAGAGTAAACAACCCCCTCTTTTCTCCAAGCATCACATGACCTGTGGTTTCTTTTTCTTTGGTCTATAACCGATGACAAGAGAGTCAACTAAAAATATAAACAACCAACATTTACAACCCTCAAATCCCAGATGGAATAAAAAAAAAAATGTGCAAGAAAAAAACAACAACAAACAAAAACATTTCTTCTCCTCCCTGCAGCCATGAATTTATTGCTATTTAAAGACTTTATAATGAAACTGATTAGATAATTTTATAGGAAGTTACAAAACTGGAAGGTCAGCATTATTACAGAACTGGGAAAATGTTTCAAACTTATCTTGCTCATTGGTTGGTCAGCTGCTCAGGATGGTAACAAGTGTGCTGAGTTGTTACTTCCTAAACGGCTCGGTTTGCTCAATAACTGTGACTATAAAAAAAGAAAAAGCTACTAGGAAAAGTGAGCTGTTTTACAAGTTCATTCGGAAACAGCTATTTATACCATCAGTTATTATTATCTGGAAAAAAATGTGACAATATTAGAATCATAAAGAATTACCTCTTATTCCTATATTACAACAAAGAAAATACAAACTTCAAGGCAACACTGGAGTCAAAAAATGTAACAACCCTGAAGACATCAGTCATGGACTGCTGCAAAGCAATCACAATGACCTCCTGAAATCATCCAGCATTGACCCAACAATATAATTCTGCAGCCAGTGTCTCATGATGCATTCATGAAAGAGTTTCCAAGATGTCTGCTAACTTCATGGATGTCTCATTATCAATCTGTGAATCTGTGAGCTGCATTCTGTATTTTTTGCAAGGAAGGCTAAATGTCCATCAAATAATTCTTTCTGACAGGGCTGCTGCGTGATGGGATTGATTAGGATGATTAGTTTTGTTTACAGCGGACTATTGTGTTAACTCCTCACACAGAACGGAAGAATGAAAGTTGAAGGAAAAGCAATGCATGAACAAACATGCAATGTAAGATGTAACAAAATGCTTTTTAAGACCTAAAAAAAAAACTGGACACATTTAAGACTTTAACTCCTCCTGGCTGAGACTCGCCCCCCTGCTTCACCAGAGAAGTAAAACAATGATAGTAGTGGCGTTTTACGCAATCGATTGGGAAATAACAGGTCTGTTATGCCTTTAGATATCCAGGGGTGCACCCACACCACATTAGTTAATAACCTACATTTTGTTTATTTATCTTGTGCAATGGATGTGTAAATACACACAAGCCACAGACTGAGTGTTTTGAAGTGAATGCTGCGTGCCGAGCTGAGGTGGGCAATCAAATGATGTGCACGGCTTAGAATACAGTTTTGCAAGCCATGCACACAAAAATGGAATGATTTGCAAAATTTGGCTGTGCAAAATATGGCTGCAAGGCTCACTGGTTGCTTGGTGGCAAACACTCCACCTATTTTCTTGCACCCTTGTTCTTAAAAAATGGCACCAGCACACTCCTCTATTCCTTGGGCATTTTCTCACTCTCAAAAATGCCACTGAATAATCGAGTCAAAAATCACACTATCGCTCCTAAACATTTCCATACCTCCACCACGATGGAATCAGGTCCAACTGCCTTCCCCTTCTTCATCCTCTTCAAAGCTTTCCAGACTTCAGCCTCACTAATCTTTCCCACTTCCTGGTTTACAGTATCTATGACCTCTACTCTTCTTTATCTTTCATTCTCTTCATTTATCAGCTTCTCAAAGTACTCCTTCTGTCTTCTCATCACACTTTCTATCTTTAACAAGCCTAACCTGCTGCACATCCTTTCCAGCCTAATCTCTCAGTTGTGTCAGTCAATACAAGTCTTTCTCTCCCTCCTTAGTGTCTAGCCTCTTGTACAACTCATCATTTTACCTTTGCTACCTCCTTCTTTGTCCTATGTTGCATCTCCTTATAGTCCTCTCACTGTTCCATTTCTTCCTGGCTAACCTCATCCTCTGGATAACTTCCTGCACTTCACTAATCCAAAACCAGTTTTCCTTGTAATCTTTTCTCTGTCCAGATGACACACCAAGTACCTTCCTACCTGTCTCTCTAATCACTGTGGCTGTCAGAGCCCAGTCATCTGGAAAGAATCACAGAGCTGATAAAGAACTAAAAGCTGGCTCAGAAAATGTTCTGCAAATGTAACATAACTCTGGGTGCATGTTGTTCAGTAGAGGACACACTGGCAAGTAAAAGTATGTGACCCACAACATGAAAAGATAAAGTATTTAAATAACATTTCATATGGTTGCTCCAATAAAGCATGATTTTCATAGCAACAACTAAAAATAGAGTTTGGTTTTACATATTCCATATACTATCCTCTCTGATTTTGGTTTCCAGTGAAATGTCAGTAAAGCTATCGAAGAAATCCTGCAATTTTCCTAACATAGAGAGTTAAACAAGAGAAAATAAGAAAAGTCAAAAATGTAAAAAAGAAAAAAAAAATGCAAAGAAGCATCTGAATGTCTCACTTAAAAAAGGCAGAATTTATCACAATCTTAAGTACAAAGCTATAGAAATATTTGCACAAAGCCATTAATCTGAAAATTCAGCAAACACTTGATTGGTGTCTAAGTGCAGTTCTTGGAACCTCAATCCACCATGTTAGGGAAAAAAAAAAATCAATTCCACCATCTCCCCTGTGGTTTTCCATTCAGGTCTGAATCAGGGTGTTTGTGTTTGCCGGTTGTGCGATGGCTGTATGTGCATCTTGGTGCTGAGAAGAGAATTGATGTAAGGCCAAATCTTGTCAGTCTCTGTACCAGAAAATGAGTGCAGAATTCCTTGTGACCTGAGTGAAGAGGGAGAACAAAAGAAGAAGAAAAACAGGTTGTCACTATACAAATGTACTCATAAAAGGAAGATTTCATTGTTTGGTTAACACGCACGAATCAGTGGGGGAGGGGGAGACAAATTGTAACAGCTGGCAGACATGGGGTAGTACCTGAGACTGCATAATGTTTTATTTTTAAGTAAATTAATTGAATTTAGAATCGTTGAGGTGAAACATGACTGCTGACTCTCCTCAGGTACTCATACTATTAGCTCGCAGCAGCAAGTGCGAAAATATCAGTGGTCTCATATATGACAAAAAGAAATGTATTCACTAACTTGTACAAGTCTATGACAGGCTTTGCCACGTCCTTGTAATGTCTCAGTCTTGCCATCAGAGCTTCGGGTTTGTCATCATCATGCTGAATCAGCGGCTCCTCGGTGACGTCATCTTTACCCTGAAGATAACAGTGAAAAAGACAATATACTACAAATAATTTCATCACTATAAAATTAAAATGGAAAACAAAATTCCAGTTGTACACTGCATTTCTAACATGTTTTGAAATAATTAGAATGCTCTTTATGAATAAGAATTGATCTCATGTATAACTTGCAAAAAGGTGTTACATTAGTTGTGCTTTTTCCTTAAAAAATATACATGAACTGTGCAAACAAAAAGTTATACATATATTATCTGTTTAATACAGCTAGATACATTGGCTCCATCATTATTGTACTTTATCTGGAAGTCTGTGTTTAAGGCTCCTTGTTTTCTCATGGAAATAATGCAACTGGATGTTTTTCCCCTTAAAATTCTAGCATTTCTTGTGTGCATTAATGAGTTCATTTAAGTTTAGTAGATAAGACAAAAGATTAATTACAAAATATGAGAGCCATGAGGAGGTGAGGCATGAAATGAGAGAAATAAAATAATACAAAAAAAAACACAGAAACTCAAGACTTCTAAATGCTGAGCCGAACATCTGAAATGCTGCCAGTTTACAGGTACTTTTAAATGTTTGACACCTGAACTCGAGGCGGGTTGAAGCTCATGTTGTAAACTCTGCCGCTGGGAGGATGGATCCAGCGATCGCTCAGTCTCTCCCTTAGAGTCTCATAGGGGATGTTGAGGCTGATGACTAAGTCCAGCTGATACAGGCTGTTCAGGGCCTGAGCCTGTCCCAGTGTGCGAGGGAAACCTGGACACACGTCAGAGGGAGAAATCACAATCTGGGAAACACAATTTACTAGGAAAAAAATGGTTATTTATAACAATAGCATGACTTTTTCTTTTATGTTTGATTCAAGCGGAAGGAAGCATTAATTAAGTTTAGATGATTAGATTATAATAAAGGGGAGGAATCTTGTACATGACTATTATCAGTTTCAGACAGAGCTGTTTTTGTTTAAAAGTTGCTATTAGCAGAAAGCAGAGAGGAAACTTGGACTCAGCTTCCAGTGAAAAGTGGCAGTAATTATTATAATTATTGACTTATGAATGAACTTACAGAAAATAAAAAAAGCTTCAGCAGTAATTACAACACATGACTAACTGGCCATGGTAGCAGTTCTGTAAAATTACATGGGTAAATGTTAATATTAGCATGCAAGATCAAACATGCTGGTGTTTAATCAGCTTACTCTGACTTTGTTCAGCTTGCTTGTATAATAATAAATAAGGACACTAAGCATGACTGACAGGGACTGATCAAACCAAAGTTGCTTCTTTTCACAGGAGTGAACTTGTTAGTTGATGATTTTATTCTGCAAATCAGAAAAAAACTGATCTACTTCTTATAACTCTTCAGAGTCATGCAGATGTGTTTGTGAGTCACACCTGGATCCATGTTCCCTCTACCCACTCAGGTACCTGTTTAATATTCATGTGTCACTGTTTAAATCTGTTAAACAGGCTCTAGTTTGTTTCATTAATGTTTGGCATGTCTCTCAGCTATTGTGGATAATATTTAACATTTAAAAACATACACCGATCTCCTTTTTTTGTCATCTACAAAACTTTCCAAGTCTTTAAAAAAAATATGTACCCAAAACATAACACTGACAATTACTTCTCCATTGATGTTCAACTACTTTGACAGCAGATGTTTCACCACACCCAGTAATTACAACAACAATCATACCACCAATGGCACACACCTTTTTCTGTCTTTAAGCACACAATGAACATTCCCAATACCGACTAAAGCCCTGTGGATTAAATCTTCCATTCAAGGAGATTAGAAATTGTGGTTGTAGAAGTCCACCTGCCGGTTTGTTGACTTATTCTGCTGTCTTCAAAACAGACCGGCTGGTGACTCCCCTTTCATAGAGCTGTCAAATGAAGATTACAGAGATAAAAAAAATGCTTCTAAACAAAGAATATTTATAACTCTTGTTACTCTGCATAAGAATGACAGTTGTGCAGACCTACATTCACATCATGCAATTATGATAGAGGTGAGACAAAACTTTAAAATCACAATGACACATCTGCAGAAATCTCCAACATCTCAACATGTTTATTTTTTTTATTTGACCTTTCCATCAATGGAAGGACATCACTAAAGAAACATCTTGAAAAATATTACAAATTAAAAAGTGAAAAGGTCTAGCATTCATTGAAGGAATGCACATCGCCTGCCACCTTCCATGCCAGAGATTTAAACTAAGACTAAGTTTATCTGTAAAGCTGGCATTTTTGGGTTGGTTAATCTTGATTAGCTGTGGCAGTCATTTTGAATTAGCTGATTCCAATTTTAAATTCACATTCAGTTATTACTTTCTGAGAGTTTCAATCAAATCCATTCAGTGGTTTATGAGATGTTTTGGTAATGCTACAGACAAATGAGCAAGCTCACACACACAGGCAAAAACATTATCGCCTCCTCGCCTTTGGTGGCCGGCAACAAGTAGACATGAAAATGTTTTGTGAATAGATTAAATAAAATGATGCCACAAAAACAGAATAAAAAAATCAAATTAAGACCAAAGCTTTATTCCAACTGTAGAGCACAGTGGAGTGACCGTCATACTTTAAACCATTGACTCAAAAAAACTTCCCAGGAGTCTGCAGGTGTGTGTGTGTGTGTGTGTGTGACCCAGAGAGCTTGGGTGAAGCAACAAGACCCAAAACACTCAAGTAAATCAACAGCTAACATCATGAAAGGAGAAAATCCTTCACAATAACCAAGTTAGACGTGGTTCAATGACCTGGAAAAAAAAGCTGTTCTGTTAAAAAAAAGAAATCTCTGAAATCTTAATGGTCTGAAAAGAGTTTTCCAAATTTCTCCAAAATTTTGTAGGAGATGTAGTGTAGAAAAAAGAACCTTTTTTTAAGTTAAGATACTTTCCCAGTAATCGTTCCCACTGCAAATGATTACTTAACCAACCTAGACAGGCATAACAGCTTATGACTAATTATTGGAAAAAAATTCAAAAGCTAAATTAAGTTTTATTTGCAAATTTTAATACAGAAACAAACAAAAAAGAACGCACTATATTGACATGTGGAAGATGATGAAATTACTTTAAGTTTTAAAACTACAGTCATCTGATACACCATCAGGATAGCAATTAAAAATCTTTATTTTAGGCTCAAACAAAGGTTTTTAGGACAAAATCTAAATATTGTAAACTTCAAACAGACATAAAACAGAAATATCCTGCTAATACAAACTGACTGAATGAGTTTTTTTTTTTTTTTTAATATTAACCTTTAGGTCCTTCAGAATAACTCAAATACTGTTTTTGATTTTTAAACCTTTTCACACTGAAGAAGATAATGTATCTGGCACTCAAACAGAAGTGTGAAAAAAAGCCTCGCCTATAAAGTAACTATTGGTTGTGGGATTCCAAAGGGGGTGGCATCTGCACCGTCCAATCAGAGTTCAGAGATGGTTAGCAGTTCTTTCTAATGCCATGACTTAACATTTTTAAAGAGCATGTTTCATAACAGTGATTCGGGGGAAAGACTTTATCATGAATAACGAATAGTTTTAGCAGTGCAGTGAATAAAACCACTGTAACAAAAGCAGAAACTCTTCTTACCATCCAGTAGCCAGCTGTGGCTGCTCAGCTGTTCCAGTTTCGGCAGCATCAGTCTGGTCATCACATGATCAGGAACTAGCATGCCTTTCTCTACGTAGCTCTTCACCAGCAGCCCTGCCTCTGATACACAACAACCAGATAAATAAATGAGTGGCAAAGCATTCTGCTTCCTGACACTGAAGATTAAACACAAGACAAGACAGAACAGGGCCTGCTGTATCCAGAGTCACGATCTGAGGGGAGTTCCTGCAGCTTACAGCCTTTAAAAGTATTTTGGAACTGGGGGGTTCCCTGTGGAGAAATGTCCCCACTGAGTCACTGAATTCACCAAACAAACACTTTGATTTCAGTGGGCTGAAAACGGAAATGGAAGGGGTGTTACTTTCTCCAAACATTCACAACTTTGCAGAGATTTTCCAGTAAATGAAAAGTGCTTTTATCTAAGGGTTCTGCGTTGAGCTCACTTCACTGTAACTTGTTTTTAAGTTTGGCACAAACTGACAATGATCCAGGCTATCTGTAATGAGGAAGTTCAGATGAACACAAGCAACGGTTCCAGATGTTCAGGGAAAATTATGATAGTGCAATAATAAATCCTAAAATGGGGATTTTTAAACGAAGAACTGTTAAGACAGTTTGGCAAAGAAACATGACAGAAAACAAGTGTAATGAAATCTAGATTTGTTTTTCCTCTTAGCATGGTGTTGTGCCGCCTGCAGGGCGACAAACTCACAGCCAAATGTGGAAACAACAGACAAATTCCGTCCAACTGGTTCATTTGACAGCTTCCCGCATCAGTGACTGCATCTTTGTTGCGATATTAACTGGAGGAAAAAAACAATAATCGTCCAACCTAAGCATGCAGCAGAGAAAATGGCATGCAGCATTTAACGTTCGGGCTCTTCCTGTTGACGCTGCAGGCTCTCGGTGGGTCTTGTGGCTTTCAGTTTTATGAACACATCTCTCTCTTACCTGTTTTAGCTGCTATGCCGTCGCGTAAAAAGTGCCCACTGGACAAGTACTGCAGGCCAAAGCTCTGCGCGATCCTCTTAGATATTGTGCCTTTTCCAGATCCCGGTGGACCCATGATAGCAGCACGGAATAACTTTGCCATGTCTTCCTGAAGAAAACAAACAAACAAAAACAAAACCGAACGCTGTAAAACAAAACTAGGATGCTCAGATGTAGGTTTCCCTGCTGGTGAGCGAGTTCACTTCCTCCAGACTTGTAAACATGAAGGAGAAGAAAAAGAAAAAGTCAGATGTAGCTCTCTGCGTGTCACTGTGGGTCTTTTACGCACGGCCCCGCGCATTTGAAATCTTCTTCTAACCAGAATGAAGTCAAAACGCCTTCTTTTCTGCTTCTGAGGATGTGCGTCGCTCGCTGTGTCTTTAAGAAACGGAGACTTTCCTCCGCGAATGAATGACGAAGTCTCCACAACGCCCTATTTTTCTGCGCGCATCATCCAGAAAAAATGCGGACGACTGAGCGCCGCGGAGTAAACTGGTTCCTGTAGTTTTTATGTCGTGAAATTTGTAGGCAGTTGGCGCAACTCGGAATAGGAACTATACCTCTGTCCTGTCTTTTAAAAAAGCTGAAGGTAAAACATGTTTTTATAGAGCAGAATGATTGACGTCGCTGGAATTTGCTGAAGAATGAATTTTGAACAAAACAAGCAGAACAGAAGCTGAAGCTAAAAGTTCAAATTAAAAGGACATCAGCTAAAATCAAAAATAGAACAAATGTGTTGAAATGGATTTCAGAGAACAATTTTTTTAAGGAATTGAAGTGATCTCAATTTATTTTGGGGGGATTTTATTTTTGGTAAATAAAGTTAAATAATTCAAAATGTATAAAAATGAGAACAGTATTCTAGTCTCAGTCGAATGTTTTGATATTTTAATTGTTAAAATAGCACAAAGTTTGTGGTTTGAGTCAGAAAATGTGCAGAAGAAACGATCAAACGGTTAAAAATAAATAAAAACATCACAAAATTATAAGTCTCCATTTAAATATTTTTTATTTAAAAGCAAATCTACTTTTAAAGTAAAGAAAGGAAGTTAAAGGGATATTCCAGCCATTTTAAAGTGAGGTTCTGTGGCAAATGTATGAGAATTGAATAACTTACCAGTTGTTGATAGTTTCTTTTAATGGCATCTAAACATGTTTCGAGATGGCAGTGATCCAGTTTTACAGCGTTTCATGCAAATATAGTTTAACTGACCTTTACTCTGCTGTCACTTCCTCATATAATTGTTTACATCAAATTATGTGGTTGTTTACAAACGTAAATAGTGACAGCAGCGAGCTGTAATGCTTCCTGTGCAGCCTGCAATCAAATCCTGCAAAGATTTCACACTATCTCTGCCAAAATAACCATGCAGCCTAATGTCAAACTGACAGCAACGTAAAAGATTGAATAACAGAAATTACATAGGTGACATTTTTAGGACAGAAAATGTCAGCAATCCATTTTGCTCTTGGCTGCGCTCAGACTAGCCTTTAGCTCATCTTTCCTGTCAGACATAAACTTCGTTTCTCCAAACTGAGGCCATCTCCACACAAACATGCAACATTTTCAAAACAATCTTTTCTTTTCTTTTACTTTTCTAAAAATTCTAGAAATGTCCTAATTGAATAAGAATGATTGAAAACAGCCTGAAATGCTGCAGTAACTATGTCAGGCATGTAGGTGGTGCTGTAATACCGCCATGAAAACAGGAAACAAGGTGTGGAGCCTTCAGGCAGCTTACTTTGGATACAAACTGGAAACACCTTTCTCATCTTTCAAGCTTTATTGGCGTGGCTGATATTTCCAAAGAGAACTGATTAATAATTTGTTTTTCAAATACATGTCAGACCAATAAATTAAAACATGACATTATTAGTTGTTGTATTGTTTGGGTTTTGTTTGCACCATTATTCCCCTACATGAATCAGATTCCCCAGTTTGTTTGTTTGTTTTTTTGTTTTTGTTAAGGACCTGAAATGTTGAAACTCAGTTCACCAAATCAGGGATTTTATTATTCAGTTTAAGCTTTGGGTTCACTCGGTTTTGTTATTTTTGCTCTGAGGCGGGAGGCGCAAAGACAGACAGACAGAGAGAGAGCAAAAAAAAAAAAAAGAAAGAGTCGCTGTCATTTGCGGACGGCAGGGATCCAGTGAGAACTTGTTGCGAGGCGCGCAGCGTCCCGGAGCTGGAGCTGGAGCTGTCAAACACTGCGCACAGCCTCCAGCCGACTCACCCACCGGACACAACTCCTCCTCAACAATTACCTTTTTGCTTTCCATCTTTTTTTTTTGCCCTCGCGAAACTAGTTTTTCGCCTCCGCCTTTCACCGGAAGCTCGTTTTAAACCCTGGCTCGTTCTGTCACATGGCTGTTTGGAGAATTCAATAACAACAAAAAATGGCGACAATCACGTTGCTCCGTGTGGTCTTGCTGCGTCATTAAAAATATTCATGTAAACACGGGGGCCTGAACGGAGGGAAAGCAGGTAAGTGCGCTCAACATTCGCCACATAGTCGGAATGTGATTATAGATAAATGATTATATTCGGGTGGAACAGCGTGCTGTTTGTTTTTGCCCAGAAAAAGGGGTGTGCGTGCAATGCTGGGCGTTAACGTGTGGCTGCACGGTGTTCAGCGCAAACACTGCACTTATTATTGCGTTCAGTCGATTCTGAAACGGCGTTGTGGTTGCGCAGACGGAATGAGCGCGTTTGTTATTGTGTAACAGCACAAACAGGTGGTGTTTAGCTGCAACTTTTCAGCAACAAGCTGAGGCTCAGCTGTCACCGCCGCTGGTGCGAGCTGTCTCAGCCCGCCCGCCGTCACTCTTCAGCCTCTTCTTCTCCTCTTCTTTACATTCAGGGCTTTTACGCAACATGGACGCGCTTTGCTGTCATCACTGGAGCCGTGCGCGCAGAGCGTCGCGCCCCGACACACAATGTGTTTACCCTCCGCTTTGTTTAGTTATTGCACATGTTGCCTTTCTGAGCAGTTTTTTTTCTCTTTTTTTTTCTTGGCCAGTGCCCCGTGCTGCGGAGCTAATGGACTTGTTTACATGAAGTGCAGAGGGCGGACTGAAGAGGAGGAGGAGGAGGAGCGACGCGCACAGACTGCTCCCTCCAGAGAGGCGGAGCCCGAGACGAGAATCATAACAAGTCTGACATCACTCAGCCTTGTGGTTGGTATGAATAATATACAGGAGTTTGTCTCGACCTAGTAAAATAAGTTTCAGAGACGTATTTTATTTTAGAACCAAGCCAGAGAGACGTAGATGTGTCCTGAAGGACAGACCTAACCCTTGTATGACAGCATCTAATGGATATAATACATGATGGCCCACTCTTTCTCTGCAGGTCCTGAGGGGTGTGGCTGATCAGGGTAACAGGAAAAAACACCTGGCCCATCCTCTCAGCATAAAACCTGCTCATGATGGCTGACTCATTTCTGTTCGGTTCCTGCTGACACCTTGAGCTGCTTTCTTTGTTTTTACACACACAACACTTTACAAACAGTATTCCTCCCCTCACCCATCAATTGACACCTTGATTACAATGACCTTTACATCTCAGGAGGTTTATGTAAATAAATTTGTATGTTTATGATTGAAAACCTGCGTATTTTCCAGTACTGTCATGGTCTCTATGTCGGCTGGGACAAACCAGGGACTGCTGCAACAAATGAAATATTTAATGTAAAACTGATCTGATCCTGACTTCTTTTCATGCACTAACCACTGGATGTAGAACAAAGCTGAGCAATCCGAATTTGTTCAGTTTTGCACTTATTTTGCTGTCAGCTGTTCCCTTTTCAGGGGTCTTCACAGCGAGTCATCCTCCTCCATCTAACTCTGTCCTCTAAGTCCTCTGTCCTCACTCCAACTACCTTCATGTTCTGTGCTAACTGCATCCATATATCTCCATCTTTGGCCTTCCTCGTTTGGTATTTTGCACTGATTACAGATAAAAATGATGTGAAAATGCAAAAGAAAGACATTGTTTTCACTGCGCAGCCCGGATCTGATGATGACAGTCTGCTAGATTTGACAGGCTGCCCTGGTTCAGTTATCACAGTGCTGATGCTGTCCCCATCGAAGGTACAGTACTGTGATAACTGAAGGATGGCTGCCAACTTGACACTGGTGCAGAGGTTGGTCAGCCAACAAGGCAGGGGACCAGGGAGCACCTGGAGGACTGTGAGTATGGAAAGAAAAGGTTTTGACTGTTTATAAATTAATAAAAGATATAAAAATATGTTGACATGTACATGAGTGTTCTTTGTAATTTACAGTTGTTGCTTAAATTAAACAAAACAACAAACCAGTAGGTTAATATTTTTTTGTTGCAGACAGCTGCAAGCAGCTGAAAGGAAATAATTTCAGCTCAGCAGCAATGGGGCCGTCGGGTGTCGCTAATGTTAAATTTATTTTTTTTAAAAGTTCTATTTCAAGGTTTTGTAATAATAATTTAAAATAAATACTCACATATTCACATGGATTACTAATTTGGTCTTTTTTTATTTAAATCATCTTTTATAAATTATACTTTTTTAGCTCTATGTGAAATCATAGGTTTTACAAAATAAAAGTCAATAAATAACCCCCCAATTTTATACTATTTATTCAATGTTTTACAGGCATTTTATTCTTTTAGTTATATTTATCTACATTTTCCATTACTAATTTTTTACTAATAAAGTAAAACTTTTACAAGCAGCACAAACAATAATGCTTCAACACAGCTGGACTCAATCCTGAATTTATTAGATTATACAAACATATCCCCACAGTATTTCTCATTTGGGCCCATTTAATTATTAAATAGTCAGACATCAAATCAGTAAATTTTATAAAAAAATAATTAAAAGAAAACTACATCCTGTTGAATTTGGTGTATATGAAGTCTGCACTTTTAGCTTCTTGTTTATCCTGATGAAGTCCTGCAAAGTTGTTTTAATTTCCGGCCAACAGGGAGCGCTACAGACTTTTGTCAGAGCTTTTTATGGCTCACACAGCAAGGCTCTTTTACCCCAATAAACTGACTAATGTGTATCTGAAACCCTCATAAAATCTTTGGTGTTTTTGTTGAAAATTGTTTGGCATTTGTCGGGGCGCCACTTTATCCGTTTGATTTTCTCACATTTTCCCCCGTAGTGTATCAGTTTGGGCTCGAGCATCAATATCTAAAACCAAATACATCTCATGACTGTCTATGTGTTCAAGCCTTTAAAATAATGTAGAAAAAGCCCATCTATTGGCATCAAATCCTAAATATATATATAATTTACTTAACTTTAACTGTTTCCCTCATCTTTGTTTCCTCAAATTAATTTTCAAAAGCTTACATAGTTTAACTCCAGACCCTTCTCAAAGGTACATCCAAAGATATGATAATAATAATAGAGTAATAAGGAGCACAACGAATAGCAGCTGTAAAATACCACATCTACTGTAACTACATTTGGCAGTCTGCCTTCTCCTTTAAGGGCTGCCAACTCTGAAAACAACTGAAATCAAATTAATTAAAGAAAATAAACTTTTTACAACAAAGATTAAGTGCTGGCTTTTAGAGCCCTGATGCAGACTGTATTTGTTCGGTAAAGTGTTAGATTTTATTGGCTTCCTGATATGCTTCTTAGTGTTGTTTCAGCATGTTTTCTTATGTATTTAAAACATATTGTGCTGACTATATTTATATGTATTTTTATTGTGTAGTGGAATGCAGTTTTAGCTTGTTGGTTATTAAATATTACTGAGCTGATTATGCTGTTTGGGTAAAAGCCCAACAAGAGACGAGAGTTGAAAACTAGCGATAGCTGTTCAGTCTCTGTACAGCACATCAGTTGCATTCTGTTTATTGGAACTATGTTAAACTGTATTGTCCCTATTAAATTTCTATTCTACTCTATTCTAGCTGTTTTTGGTGGTGGTCCCAACTCTGTAGAACAACCTAAATCAGAGCTACTCCGACCATCAATGATTTTAAATCTATGTTTGTTTTAATTGGCTTTCAGTTAGTTGAGCAGATGTATTTGGTTCTTATTGATTTTATGTTTTTATTGGTTTAACTGTCAAAGTTTATTTCATTAATCTTGTATTATTTATTTTTTTTGTACAGCACTTCGGTCAACGAGGGTTGATTTTTAAAACAAGCTATATTTCTTATTGAATACATTCTTATTATCTGTGTTAATCAACAGTGTTCAAACCACAACTAAGGGCTTAAGATTATTTAGAGCTGTTTGAAAAAAAAATACATTAACATGATAACTTTTATAATTCTGCAACAATAAAGAAAGGTCTAATTTCTTTATTGTGATTAACGGTTAGATGACAAGTCTCATTCTGTACATCAACATATCACAGCACTTTTCTTATGGATGTTTTTATTTGAGGTGGAAACTAGCTGTAATAAATATTTTTCAGAACTCTATTGCACCTGTCATTAGTATATTTCACTTTAAGGCTGCGCTGCTGATATGCTGCGGAAATCCCCTGCAGAGTCACAAATGATGTTTTGTTGTTTTCTCACTCTAACACCAGTCTGCTAATCTCGCCTCGATTCACATGTTTTTCTTAATCAGAATCATGTGATAACCAGAGACTCTGTGGTTATGGCACAGAACATGAAGGTCAGGTGGATTCACATGTGTGGAAGTAGTTGTTTTCTAAAAGAGAGCTGAGATAAAATCACTTCACTGACAATAGTTTTAGTTTCTAAAAGATTACTCATCTTTTGTGTCCATGGTTGTGGGGAATTTTCCTCTTCACACTTCCTTTTAAGCAAGTCAGCGTAAAACTACTGAGGTGTGGGCATCCCCTCTCTTCAAATGAACCTACCCCTTCTTTTTTTCTTTTAAGGAACTTTCAGGTCCTTCTTCAATACAAAGAAAAAGTAAATATCTGACTGTCAACACATTTTCATTCCCTATGAAATGCTATATGCTGCTGAAACAACAGAGACCAAATGACTCATATTTATGTGGAGGAAATATGGAGAAGATAGAAATATTTAACGCTCTGGACTGTGGTTGTGTAGGTTTTTCTTTAATAAGGTATTTTCCAACTGGTAAAACTGATCAAAAACTAAAGTTTTAGTTTGTCTTTACAATGCCTTTTAAAGCTACCAACAACCTTTTAAAGAGTAAAGTAATCTTTACATGCTGATTTAGGTGTCCTAAAATAAAATATGACAGAATAGCTGTTAAACAAATTCAAGCTGACATGTCTGTTTCATTTTTATGTTACTAAACAGGACGTTGTAGAGCTGAAGTATATCCCAGCAGACAATGAGGAAGAGGAGGTGTACACATTCAGGAAGTGAGTTCAGCATAAGACTCAACCAAACATCAACCAGTGTAGAATCACAAATGTTTATGTGTAGGAGTTTGTCTTTTTTAAGGAAGCCAGAACAGCTGGAGAAAATCTGCAAAGCCACAATCAGTGCATGGAAAAGCCAACAGTTTTTATTACAGCCATTAGTAATCCCTTTCTCTCTCTTCTCTCTCTCTCTCTCTCTCTCATTATCAGTCACTATTTTACATGTGACAAAAAAGAAGGAAGTATTTGTCTCTAAAGCATCTTTTGTGATTGTGTTTCCAAAATCTAACACCACAAGGTGATCTCTATTTTTCATGACTATCACTGCAAGGACATGTTGCACAGCTTTAATTTTGCTTATGATTTACTTACTATAAATTTTGCAAATGCAGGTCCAGTAATATAAAGTTTTCAGTGTCCTGAAAATGTTTAAACACACATTTTTCCTTCTTAGTTTGGGCTTCGATGGCTTTTGGGCTGTGAGGAGACAGAGTATATTTGCAGTAGCACTAAAAATAATCACTCCAGGGATTAAATAAAAATGATTAACTGCAGTATCTTTATTTTGTACTGCTTAGCCTCCACTAAATTTTAAATGAAGACATGTAAACAATGTAATTAATATAGTTTAAAAAAAATATGCATTTAAAACAAGAGGAGAGTTTTGTGGTGGATAAAATGATCTGTATATTTCTGTGACCAATGAAGAGCCTTTTCCTTTAGCTGTATAACTTTTAAAGTGTTGAAGAAAAGCAGTAAGTTAGAAAACACTAAATAAAAGACATGGATTGTCATTTTGCATTTTAGGGGTAAAATAAATTTCTCATTTCATATCACACCTCCCGGTTTATGTTATCAAGACAGTGTTTCCTTGTTTCATATGTTTTATGCATTCTAATTTGTAAATATGCAGGTTGCAGATCTAATTTGTCCAGATCAAAACATGAAAGTCGAGCAGCAGTGTTTTCCTTTCCGTGTCTCGACCGAAAGAGTTAATGACGTCACGTTGAGTGACGTGCCTATCAGCTAATCAGCTGCTGAGGTTTTAGTCAGCTTTTGCGTTGTTTTCGGGAAAAGGGCATTAGTTGACAGGAAGAGTGTCAGCGGTAGAAGAAAGGGGATTGCATGCCTTCGTTTTAGCCCGTCTAGCGTTTTAAAACAGCGAAATTATTCAACTATTCGAAAACCGGATCTATTTAAGGAAGATTTTGAATCAAAACGACGACAAAGGAGACTTAAAAGCCGCCCGAAGGCGCATAAGTCGATCGCGACGAATGTACTGAACGGAAGTAAGTTGCCAGCTGTCTGGCGAAGCTTGTGAGGTGAGTAATTAACCTTTTTTTAATTGTTTCCATCGAAAACATCTCCTGTTTTTTTGTTAGTTGAATCCCCCAACTCATTTGGTTTTCTTTTGCTGCCAAGCGGTGAACTGCTAACCCAGCTTAACTTCATTAACTTGCTAACAAGCTAATGCTAGCGAGCGTCGGCTCGGAGACGCCTCCGTCCATTTTCGGTGGATAGATGATGCACGTTTTTTAAAAAATATATCTAAGTATTTAGGGTCAATAAATTTGTTTATTCGGTCGGCAAAGAGAGCGAACATGTTTGAATAATATTTCATATACAAATAGAAAAATAAAACAAAGATAAACCTGCTTTTTCTTTAAAACCTGTCCTCTTCGCTGTTTGAAAAATGAAAGTAAAAAAGAGTGGAAGCGTTTTGAAAAAAAAAACAAAAAACTCCGTACCACTTTTAATTAGTCACTAACATACTATATTATCCGTCTAAGCACATTTAGATTTTTAAAATATGTATATTACTGTGTGTTACTGTGTTATTCTCAGTTTATTTTGTTTGTAAAAGCTAATCATCTACATCTCGTGTTTGGTTTTTCTACACCTTTCCTGCAACTTTTGACTTTTCATCAGCCAGAATAAATTTAAATCAAATTATAAATATCATTACAAATCCACAATAATAAAAAAAATAATAATTTGAAGCCTGTCTTGAAATGTAAATACTGATCAGAACAGAAATGATGATGAAGAGTGATTAACTTTACTGTTAAATTTACATTGGGTAAAATATTTTATTTTTTTTCTGTTTTTTTTTCTCATAACTGTAAACGTCAGATTCACACCGAAGTAAAAATAAAAATGATAACCAAAGTTTTATGCAAACAATGCTCTATTTTTATATGCCAAACTGTAATATGTTGACCAAACTGAGAACATTTCTGCTTGCTGTGGGTATTTGGTATTTATTGTGATAATTATCATTAAAGGACAACTGATCACACACTGACCTTTTGGTGTGTTGACAAAGTGACTGCTGTGACATTATTGCTTGAGCAGCGTTGTTTTTCTCTTCCCCTCCACAGTTTTTATATTTCAGTGGTTTCACAGCTTTCACCAAGTGAGACATTTTGTTCCACATTTTTATACAATCTGAAAAAAAACAACAACAAACAAAATGAGCACTTTATCTAGTAAAAAACAAACAATTAAAAAAATACTACCTACTCTTAGCTACCTTGCATATAACAAAAAAAAAGTAAGTTTAATTTGATTTCTGAAATCATAATGAAAATGTTGGTGATTTATTTACAAACCGTGATTAACCAGCTCAGTCCCAATCATCAAATTGACCCTTACAGGATTTGGGAACAACACTTAAACTATACATATTTTTGGTTTGCTTATATGTTTATTCCAAGATTTTAGTAATAGCGAGTGTAAAAGCTAATAAAATTTTGCACCACTATATTATCTTTGGATTTACGCCACCTTGTTGTTGCTTCAGCGGGGTTATACTGCCCCGTTACGCCTAACACATTTCATTTTGCAACACAAATCTCATTAATGGTAACGGACTGCAGATTGACTTGGTCTTCAGGGCAATAAACCATAGATGTCTATGTAAATAACCATCTACTGTAAAACTGATGTTGATGTAAAAGTTTAATAAGTTTGCATTGACTTCTATAATATTTTTAAGAACTAGAAGCACTCAGGGAGCAAATCTCAGTAATCCATAGGTTTGGGTTTTGAGTGATGGAGTACTTTACCTAATACCATCTCAAATGTTGGCTTTTGACCTATATGTTCATTTACAATGCCAGGTAGTTTAGAGGAAGTGGCAGAGGATGTGGTGGCCAGGCTTTTTCAGAAGAATTTAAAATGGTTTTGTCGTAACAGTTTTTCCCTTAACTTCTATTTTTTTCATCTTTTTGGATGCAGCAACAAATTGTGTTCACAGACACTTTAATTAATCTTTTTGAATTATTTAGCACTGGGGTGGAAGGATGTGGGCTACTTTTTGCTTGGTTGCAGCCCTCGCTAGAGTCATCTTAGGTCTCGTAGCTCCCAGTTTCACACAATAATAAAATGTTTATGCTCACTTGTGTGTCATCTCAGTAATAGGCTAACTCACTGCCGCTGTTGACCATTTTAAAACTTGACCAGCGCTATGTATAGTGAATAGTTTACTCCTCTCTTATACCTACAGCTAATGGTTAATGAATATTAGCACCAATAATACACCCATAGTAGCAGAAGTATTATAGATCATCCTGTTATTGTATACACTGAAGAAACAGTTAGGAGGAGTACTTGTCTTTTATTTAATCTTTAATCCACATCTGAAAACCCACACAACTGATGTCATTTTCTGCCACTTAGTAATAATACATTGCAGTGGATCATGACAGGCTCTGCTGTTTATTTCCTGGAAATTATGAAACTAGATATTTTACTTTTCTGAAAACCAAGGCTGTAGACATGACAGAGACTTGAGTCACTGCAAAATTGCTGAGTTTATGTTTCAAAGATGGCGTTATTAGACACACAACATTTGTAAAATAAATGTATGTCTTAACAAAATACACCTACAAGAGACGCCCAGAAGGGTTTAGTTGAATTTACATACCAAGAAGAGAGGTGAGGGAGGCTGACACACTGACTAACTCGTTGTTTAAAGCAGACGATGACTCACTGAAAGCTTCCAAAGAAATTCAGCTGTAATGAACAAGATGGTAGAAATGTTAACTGTTTGAAGATTAAACCCGTAATGTTTATGATACTGTCTCTCATGGCACAGAATTTAAATGATTGGTTTAAGCTTAGTGTCGGACAGAATCATCTATTTATGTCAGTAGGGAAACACAGGAAACAAACACAAAAGGACAGTGGTGAAATTATTAAACAAAGAAATGGTGTCTCACTCGCTGTAGCTACAGTATTATAATGCCGTTGTTTATTTAGTTACTTCTGTTTTTATTGTGTATTTTTCCCTCATGAGGTCTGACATTGGGTATAAATAGACGATAATCATTGTTTGTTGCAGGTATGCTGGCGTTAAATTGTCAGAAAAGATGATTTAGTTATTCATGTTTGAACTGGTCGTGTACTGCACACATGTTCAGTGACACGAACTAAAGAGTTAAAGTTCTGTTAGTAATGAAGGGGTTTATTGGGATTATAAAGAGCCTTAAATTACTCTTTTAACATTTTGATGTTTATTAGAATTTGGTATCCTCTATAAATTATGCTTTTCTGGGATATATCTTGTCAATCATACCAGGCTGTTATATTTGCTAGGCTTTTTAACTGTTTCATCTTGATTGTATCAGTTTATTATCATCCCTAATTGTAGGAAAAAACAAACCTCAATTTTATGATAGCTCTCAGCCTTTTCACATCCCTTGGTACACAGAAAAATCGTATTTTTCTGTAGAGATATGCCTTTTCATGAGGCAGAAGGACCAAGTCCGGAAACCTTATGCAGTCTTGGCACATTCTGACATTCCTCACTCGGCCCTACCCCTCTCTTTTGCTCTTTGGTGGGCTGGATAGTGTGTCCTTTTTTAGGATTGAGGGGCAGAGGCCTTCCTAGCTCTGTTTGAAGGACTGCTTGATATATTCTATCTAGCAGAATCCTTTTTTGGGCTAAATAGTTAATAACTCTGCTATTTTGCACATTTAATGATATTCCTATGTAATTATGGAGGTATTAACTTACTGAAACATAAAGGCCACAGAGCCTAAACTAAATAGTGACATGGGTTATAATAAGAAGAGTTATGTTGATTTTACTAATGTTAAGTGTTTAAAATGGGCTTGAGATTTACCTATGTAGATTCTGCTTATTTAATTAAAATGTATTTTGAAACCAGAACATTTTATCAATCGTAAAATGCAAGTGCAGGATTTGAAAACTGAAATTCTTGCTGCACAGAGAAGATTAAAACAAAAGTTAAATGTGGAATCCCCTCCTCTGTTTTTTTTCTACTTGTCTAGGATCTGAATGCCAACTTTCTGGATGATGGAGTTGAGGCAACTCTGTATGAAGATGAGGAAAAGCAGGAAGCCCCAACTTCCCTCTCCTCCTGCTTCCAATTCGGGCCTGGAAATTCACTTTTACATTCCAGACACAACAAAGCTGGTGTTCTTTAAAGGGTATTACACAGCTGAGAAGCTCTGTGTGGCTGCTGCGAAGAAGTGTCGTAAGTAACATTTCTGCAGGTTGCTTTAGTTAGAAGAGTGTATTACGAATTTGGAAGAACAGCTGGGTTCCTGATTGACCCTGTCATTAGGTGTACATTATGTGCTCTTGTAAAATGAGTGGCTACCATTAAACATTGAATTGTAGGCATGTGGAGCTGAATAATGACTTTAAAGGCAAATGGAAAGACATTTAAGCTGAGAGTGAGCATTTTAAAGAAAAATGATTAAAAACAAGCACTAATAGAGGAACTTCAAAAGTGAAAGAGACAAACTTAGACATGGTTCAAACAATTATACACATTAACCTGATAGACTGTGCAGCTCAGGACATTTTCTGTTAAAGAAAACTGGTAGTTTTTACAGTGTTGACTGCTGATGATAAATAACTTTTAAAAAATCTTTCGGGTGCGCTCTCTTTAGAAGAGCTGCAAATGGCTGGCTACTGTTTTAATGCAGCAATCCTAGAGGTTTGAATATTGATCTTTTCACTCTTTTTTTTGTCTTTCTCAGGCATCAGTCCTCTGTGCTTTAACCTTTTCTCGCTGTACAATGAGAAAACCGGCACTTGGTATGCTCCCAGCCACGAGTTCAACATCACAGATGAAACCTCGATCAAGTTGCACTATCGCATGAGGTAGGAACAAGAATGATGTCAGCAGTGGTTGACTGCTTTGCAGTGGAATATTTTAATTTTTGTTACTGAAATGACTTGTTGAATTTGTGGTCAAGATGGTTCAGCGTTTTAAATATGCAGGAATTAAATACAATGCTCTTTCTTTCTTGAACTTGAGGAACAAAATTTAAATGTATTCAGTGTAGCTTGAAGTTTCTGTTTTACTGACCTATTCTGTAAAACCAGGTGGTAACAGACAAAGGTCTGTTCTTGTGTTACTAAACCACTTTTACATTATTGAAGCAGCTTACGTTTGTTGTTTCTAAGGTGTCAATGGAAGCTAATATGCTGGTTGTACTTTTGTACGTGTTGGTGCTAAGAAATCTAAATGGGTTGTTTTTATATTATTAAAATTATGAGTCAAAGGTTGTGTTTTTTATCATTTAAAATATCATTCCAGTGTAATCAAGCATGATCTGATATGGCACAGCCCTAACTGCTGTTGCACAGCCGTATTCCAGTGCTAACAGGTTTTTTTTCTGATTACTTTAGCCTGAATTAAATCATTAATTAATTGGTAAATAATCAAATAACCCTCATGTACATGGAGTATCTGATCGTAGGTATTCTTCTGGACATGTATTCACCTTAAGCTTTCCCAGCATCTTAAAACACACATTGCTGCTTTACAGTTCATGGCCTTCTGTTCAGCACATTTTTAGACTAAATAAGACTTGAGTAATACTCTATGTTTTGATGGAGATTCCTGCAATTTGTATTTCCAGAAAAGTTGCTGTGGTGTTCAGGGATTCAATGTGGAGATATCTCTTTTATCAGGTTATGATCTAAACAGGAATATGAGTGAAATATTTTGCATGCAACTTATGTAAATACCATAATCAGAGTGTAGTCTTATTTATTAAAGATCAATGGAAGGAAAGTTGCTGTTCTTTTAAATGTAGAATGAATATATGTGGGTAAGAAAAAGGACCAGGTTAGTCATTCACACATGAAGCTAAATTTTACTGTGGTCAGATTATTGGAAGGCACTTTGTGTCTAATGCAGGATCTGTTCAGATTTTGCATTGAAAAGACTAAATTGCTCATTTTAGTTCAGTTTTATGGGAAATGGTTATTAAAAAAAGGTGTGCAATAAGTTTAGGAAATCAAATGCTAATCCAGCAGTATCATGTTAGTTCCTTTGTAGTTCCACTTCAGAGAATCTATTGTTGAAGTTGGGTTATGAAAGAAAAAAAAAGATTTCACTCTGGTGTCACATACACTTCCTCTTTTACTTTGTTTTGCTTTTAAAAAGGCAAGTAGAGGAAGAAAAATGCATATAGCTGAAGTCTAAGTGTGTAATCTCTTTGCTGCAGCCTGCTGTGCTGAAGTGCAGTACAGACAAACCGTACAAGCTGTGTTTTGTTGTCAAATCCTGGTATTTGCACAGTCACAGTCTAAATAAATGATAACAAGGATCAAAGTACAACAAGAAGACATTTCTATCAGTTCAGCTATCCCTCTGCTTTTTGCTGACAGCTGTTGTCAAAATTCTTTCAACTGTGCATCATGATATTTTATTGGTTTAAAATTTACTCTAATAAACACTTTATTTCAGAATGTTAATATGCTTACATTTATCTAACTGTTAAAAAAAAACTATGGTTCATAGGACAAAAAATCAAATGTACATAACGTGGAAACTGAATGTTTGATCAGTTTTGCCACCTAGAATAATTTAACAATCTGGACCAAAGTACCAAGCTAAGAAAAAGGTGGTTTTCTGAAGCTGTCATCCTTGGACAGCGTCTGTTCATGATCTTAACTTGTTGCTTTTATTTCTCTGTAAGATTTTATTTCAGAAACTGGCATGGCATCACAGAGGGAGAGTCACCAGTTTGGAGATACCACCCCTGCAAACTCAGAGGACATAATCAGAAAACATTAGAGGGAGCACCACTACTTGACCTTGGCTCTCTGGATTACCTGTTTGCCCAGGTGTGTGCTTGCATGCCCACAACAACAATCATCCATAAGACATTTTTGCTATACTAATATTCATTGCTTTGTCATTGAAACCCCTACTGTTGTGTAAGAAGAAAATGCTTTGCACAAAATGAAGAAAGAAACACTTCTCCTATTTGCTTCAACCAGTTCAGACCTGATGCAGCATTACATGCTTCGTTTCAGGTCTTCTAACTCTTATGTCTCATAATTATTTAAAATATACTGTAGAGACAAAGATAGTTTTCTTTTTCTTGATACACCTACAGACAAAATTTATAATTACTAATAGAAGGTTGAACTGCTCAAATACGTTTTTACATTTTCACATTTTTACTTTATTCAGAGGCTGAGATTCTCAAAGATTTTATGGGCAGCTTTAAGTTTTCCCCAGGAAATGCTTCTTTGAGGTCAGTTTGATAGATCCTTAGGTTCAATTAGAGCTGCTTTTGAGTTCTTTTAGTGCCTTTTTATAAAATCATAAAAGAATTATAAAATTCAGTTAGCAAGTCAAAAGCATTCCTGAAGACTGAAGTCGATATAACATTTCTTAGTCAACACTTACGCAAGAAGCTTCGGCTTATTCTGTAGAAGATCTTAAAAATAAGGAACTGGTTTTGTTAGATCGGGTGAAATTGAAATATGTCAAAACATTTTCCCTTCTAGGTCTCCTTGTTCTAAAACAAAACAAGCTAACAAACCAAAATAAACTGGTGACTGTCAGCCTGAAAGTAGTTTAAAAGCAGAAGTTTAGAGATCTGGAAAAAGAAACCTAGTTTGAGCTCTGAATTCTTAGTTAAATAAAAAGAAGTTTTCTCTATCATTTATGTGTGTTTGGAGCTATTGCAGCTATTGATGTTAGCTTGTCTGTGAGTAATCCTAGTGGTGGGATTTGAAATGTGTTTGTGTTCGCTGGTAGAAAAGCGGCTTGGAGACCTTAGGGGTGCATCAAGGAAAGGTTGCTGTTTATCCCTGGGGGCATAAAAGACAAACAAAAACGATGCAGACTTTCACTTTAAATTAGAACTTCAAATTAACCTAAAAAGTGTGTTAAACTGTGGGAGAAATGCAGAATACCTAGAGAAATTTTGCACAGGGAGATTGCAGACTTTGAGAAAGAAGACCACTGTTCTGCCCCTCATGCAGTATTCAATGTCTATTTCATTTTTTTTTTTAGGATTTGTTGTTCTTTTACAGTTGGTGTCTAGTTTTCTACTAATGTGTATTTGTTTTTGTACAGGGCCAGAATGACTTTCAGACTGGCAAAGTTCCATTAAGAAAGGCTCAGTCTGACTCAGAGCAACATGAGATTGAGAATGAATGTTTGGGCATGGCCGTTCTTGCTATCACACACTATGCAATGGATGTGGAAATGCCCCTGTCAACTGCTACCCGTGAAATCAGGTAACACATACACAAATGTACAAACACTTACAGTACAGCATCCCTTTGAAGAATATATTGCAAGAAGTCACCCAAACAAAACTTGTATTCATGCAGTTTGGAAAAAAAAACATTCTCCAATATAACATGCATTAGCAAACGCAGTGGTGGAAAAACAAAAACATATACATTCCATTAAGTTATATAAACCTGTTTAATTCAGATCAGTTTCATGAAAACTTGAACTACTGACTACAGTCTCCTAAGAGCAAAATGTTGTAAATTGGTATGTTATACCTTCTATCTGTTCCACAAACCTTTTGTGGTAATTTTTACACACTGATGCTTCTTAATCATTTCTTCATTTAAACCATAAACAGCACTACTACAAAGAATTGCAGAATTCCCAATTAAGTTTTTAAAAATGTTTCTCTGTTCTGACCCCCACCAGTTACAAACGGTTCATCCCAGAGTCGCTGAACTCCGAAATTAAGCAGCGCAACATTCTCACACGCATCCGGATCAACAACGTGTTCAAGAAGTTCCTCAGTGAATTCAACGGCCGCACCGTCAAGGAGAGCAACATCAGACTCTATGACCTGAAAATCAAGTACCTGGCCACGTTGGAGGGCTTGACCAACACCTTTGGCAGTGAGTTCTTTGAGCCAGATACCCTCAGTGTCCTGCAAGAGGAGGATCTCTTCAACGGTAACCATTCAGACATGTCAATATGTAATGAAGAATTTACAGAATACTAATATGTCATTGGTTGAAATCTTCACAAATCAACCATCTTGAGCAATTACAGTCAAAGTGTCACAATTTACTCATAAAGGTCTTCTACAACATTGTTTAAAAGCAATATAAGTAATTGATTGAATGTTTTGCTAGCAGCCTACATGCTGAGTCATTTCTTTTTGTATACGCACATTCATGTGATGTTTGCTCACTTTTTCCAGGTTACTACAATCAGAGCCAAGAGCAGAGTCAGAGTCAGAACCTGGAGACAAGCAAGAACATGCAGGTTCTAATCAACGGCATCACTGGTATTTCCTGGAGGAAGGCACCAGTAAGTAAAACAGTTTGTGAATAAAACCTTGAGTGTCCCTAGTTTCATGAGTAAACTAGTACTAACTAACAACTGGATGAAATATCTCCTTAAAGCTAGAGTTTCCTAGTCAAAACAACCAGATTACTCTTAAACTATGTATTTATCACATTACCCTCCCTAATGTTTACCAGTTACAGTGAAACTTCTAAGTTAATATGGTCAAAGCTAATATTGGTGGGGATGTGACTTTTAGAAACAGGAGTCTGTGATCCTCAAAGACAAAGGGAAGTCAAAGAAGGATGGAAAACAGAGGAATGACAGAAACAAAGACGAAAACGAAGCCTGGGTGGAGTTCTGCGACTTTCATGAGATCACACACACTGTAATCACAGAATCAGAAGTCACCATTAAAAGACAGGATAACAAGAAAATGGTAAGTAAAACCCACATACAAATGCTGACCACGTTTTTTTTTAATATATAAAATCTGCTTCTTTATATTTGATTTGACCTGAATCCAGTTTTAATTGTTGTCTAATCCATTATAACCGTTTCTTAACAGCAAGCTTCTACAGTACAGTAGGGTGACACTAGAATAGTTATTATATACTATGTTTATTATAAATATTTACATTTTAAATGTTTCTTTTAAAGCCTGCATGCAGTTTGAACATTTGTATTGTTGTTTCACATTAAGAACTTGAATTGTCAGTCTCGTATTTTACCACAAATAAAAATAAAATCTTGTTTCAGTAGCCCCATATTTGTCTATCACAGTAGCTGTCATCTCAGTAGAGTCATAATCTGATCTGATTTATTTGTTTTTCCAAATGATGGTTCGTTTAAGATTGGCTGAAACAAAACTTGTGTCTGGCTGCGTGTTTTCAGCCCTGACTAATGCTAACATAAAGCTTTCTCGTATTTCTTGTGCTAATTGCCCCTTTCAGATTGTGAAAATGGATTCTAGGGAAAAGGCTCTGTCGTTCGCCGCCCTCATTGATGGCTACTTCCGGCTGAGTGTTGATGCTCATCACTACCTGTGCAGGGAGGTGGCCCCGGTCTCAGTGGTGCAGAATATCGAGAATGGTTGTCATGGTCCGATCAGGTTTGTAACTAGCAGTGTTATGGGTGAAATAAAAGTAAAGGTTACACACTGTGATGGGGTCTTAAAAACAATAACAGAAGGGGATAGTTTTTGACAAAGTTGCCATGTTACTTTTAACAAAAGTGTCTTTTTTCTTCTTCTTCTCCAGTACGGAATATGCCACAAACAAGCTGCATCATGAGGGCAATACAGAAGGTGCCTATCTGCTGCGCTGGAGCGCTACTGACTACGAGAACATCATCATCACCGTGGTCTGTGAGGTAATGTTCATTAAGTGTTTATAAAACAGCACTTTATGCTTCCCATCATGATTAAGCTTGTCTGAAAAGAATAAATTGTAAAGTAGTTGTTACCATTGGTTACTAAAAAAGACAGAAAATACACAGTGTTAACTCTCTCATTTACTAAGCTGGATTTGTGGGTTTTGTGTTTACATAGAGAACTCAAATTGGTTATTACTGTGTATATTGGTGCCACATTAGTGTTTTTGTTTGTTTTAACAGCATGTAAATTTTCATGAACTGAGTTTTTGTCATTATAGCTTGTACAAATATAAAAATCTCATTTTTGTTTTCATTGTTTGTGTTCTGTCTAGCTCATCGTGATCTATTTTAAAATTGTATTTTTTTTTCTCAAGATAAATTGTTCTTCCCGTTTTTGTGTTTTGTTTAAGCTCTGCTTCACGGTTTTTTTCCTCAGTTTTTGTAGTAATTCGAAATCTTTAGTTGACACATTTTTCTTTCCTCTGGTTTAATTATAATCCAATTGGCTGTGAATTGTAGTTTTTATATATACCAACATGATAAACCTTTAAAATAATTCTCTCTTTATCCAGGTCAACAATCAGTCTCATCCTAAACAACAATGCAAGAACTTTCAGGTTGAGGTCGACCCCAAGGGGTACCGCCTGCATGGAACTGAAACTTTGCGGCCCAGCCTAAAGGAGCTGCTGGAGCACCTGGAAAGCCAGTGTCTTCGCACCGACAACCTCCAGTTTCAGCTGCGTCGCTGCTACCCTCCACAGCCAAGAGGTAGGCAAAAGATCCTAAAAGCATTCCCACAGTAGTACTCAAAGAGGAGAGGAAAAATACTACAAGGTCACTAATAATAACCAGGGAAACAAAGAACTGAACAAATATGCTGTTAATAAAAATCACTCACTTAGGACCAGTTTACATTTCTTTAGTGATAAATGAAAAAAAAACTAGCGAAATCTCCTTTTTGTAAATGTCAATCTGCTAAACAGTTTTGATTTAATCATTATTCAGGTTTAGTAGCTGCATATCTTCCAAGAAATATTGAATTTATGATGACTTACAATGAAACATTTTAAATTTAAATTAAAAAAATTATAATACTTACGTTTTTAATTTATTGTTGTGCATAAAATAATAAAAGTTGTTGTGAAAAGAAAATTGATATGCAAAGCAAAACACACCTGAAAACAATGTTGATGTTTATTTTTTTGGAGTATTTTATTTATAAAACATATTTTTCTAAAGTTAACATTCTTTTGTAAGAGAATTCTTTGTTTTGTCTCATATTTGCTGGCAGGAGCAGACAGATCATTGTGCCAAGATTTATAAATGAAAAACTAATTTACTTTCAGTTTTATTTCCTTATTTCATGTAAGTTTAATAAATTATGTGATCTGAACACATACCAGTGTTAAAACTATTTATTTGTTATAAATGAATGGGTGAATGACTGATTGTAGTGTAAAAGTGCTTTGGGATCCTTGGACTAGATAAAGCAATCCATTTACCTGTTTTTTTTTTTTTTTGCAGCTTGCGTTCATTACAAACATAAATAATCGTTAGATCAGGCTACACTGCCTCTCTGCCCCAAATCTTTAATCCAAAGCCTTAGCAGCACAACTTTCTCCTGTACTGGTTTTTATGTGACATGTGGTAACAAGTCCAACACCGCCGCTCCTGAACAGTTGGTTGGGTGGGGTCAAAAGTGTAACAGACTTGAACATTTCAACCTCACAGCAGTGCAAAGCAACTTTCCATCAATTCAAAACTTATCTTTGACCCCCCCCCCCTCGAAGCGTAGGAGTGTTTGTGCGAGGGGAAGGGAAGCAGTGCTGGCAGTGCCTCTGAAATGGTGTCGGGAAGGAAGAGAGTTGTAAATGTGGGTTTCCGGAGCCAAACTGGTGATCTTTTGTTCATTTTACACAGGGAAGTTTGAGCCTTGTGAGCTTAAATCTACTGAGGTGTTTGTTGTTTCTTTAGAGATGTTTCCTGTTGATTATTGGCATAACACCAATCTGCTGCATATGTTTTAGTGGTCTTTAAAAATGATACTGCTGTATTGTTGTTCCTTATAAAATATTTAGGATGTTACACAACACTCTCGCTACGACAATAACACACAGTCTGCTGACTTCCTGAGAGGTGCAGTTTTGCTTTTACTTGTTGCTGTCCTGGCTTTGTGCAGATTGTGGTAACTACTCTTACCGTAAAGAATACGTATGATGGTGTAGTTTGAGACTGGGGAAACTGTGTGTTGTCAAGTTATGCCTGACTTACTTTCAAGAATTAAAGAGTGAGGGAAATGCAGCATAGTATAAAACATCCAGTGGCTGATCTGAGTTCACATTATTTGGGGTTTGCATGAAACCCAGACTAAAAACATGCATGTTAGGGTAATTTGTTCCTCTAAAAAAGAAATTGTCTCTAGGTGTGAGTGAGAGTTTGAATGGTGGGTTGTCTCATTTGTGATGGACTTGCTGCCTGTCCAAGGTGTCCCCCGCCTCTCACACAGTGACTGCTGGAGATGGGCACCAGCTCCCTGGTAAAGAAAATGGATGGATGGATGAAAACCAGACTACATGTTACAGAACGCTGTTTTTAATGCGCTTTGAGAAGGTGCCGATGGAGTACAGATGCTCCCTCCCCCTTGAACCACAATTTGTGGGTTTCTAGTGTTGCGAAAAAACCCAGCAGTGTACAACAGTCACAAATAGTACTAGCACAAATGACTTGGGTTGGTTTTACCTTCCCTTATGTGACATATATCCAGAAAACATAGTACATTAGCTGGACGGTGTGTGCTCTTCATTGCCACATTGATGCAACTGCTGGGAGCTTGTTTTACCGCACGTAAACATTTCTGCTGTTTTTGCAACTGAATATGTTGTGAAAGATGCTTTAAGACTGATACACTCCTTTGTCCTGATTTTCTGTTTTATCACAAATGTGAGTCTTAGTCTCTTTGTTTTCCCAGAATGCCCAAGGAAAAATAACTTTTTTTTTTTTCTTTCTCCCCCAACAGAGATTTCTAACCTGCTGGTGGTTACGAAGAACCGAACACAGATTCAGAAATCCACATCGCAGTCATTAGTTGGCTTTCATCGCATTCTCAAAGAGGACATTGACCAGGTACAATACAATTTCTATTGATTATTTTTGTCCCTCCTGTGTTAGAACATGGTCTAACTCTTAAGTGTTACAAATTAGGACACTGCAACTATAGTCATTTCATCTTAAAAACAGTGTTTTAGTGATTGGTGTTTTATATTTTATGTAAATAAAGGAGGGGGGGGGTCTTTAAAAAGCCTTTTCTTGTTAGTAGCAGTTTAGTTTGAATTCAACTAACTGCTGTTATCTTGTTAACTAGGAGGAGCACCTCGGCCGAGGCACAAAAACCAACATCTACTCAGGCACACTGAGGGTGAAGAGTGAAGAAGATGAAGATGCAGGTTACTCATCTTTCCAGGAGGTTAAGGTGGTCCTAAAGGTGCTGGGTTCGGAACATAAGGACATTTCTTTGGTGAGACGCAATTACAGCCAGAAACACCTCAAAGGCTGAATCTGAATGAGGAAAGACATTTTCAGTTTTTCTGTTTATGTGCTGAGTCATGTTTGTCTCTCTTATGACAGGCTTTCTATGAAACAGCCAGCAATATGCACAAAATATCTCACAAACACATTGTGCTGTTCTACGGACTGTGTGTCCGCCAGGAGGAAAGTAAGTGCTTATTTGGGAGCTGTTAGATTAGCTTGCGGTGCTCGTGTCTCAAGCTAATCATGTTTTTGTTTTTTGTTTTTCTGTCACAAGATATTATGGTGGAAGAGTTTGTCCAACTGGGACCGCTGGACGTGTTTATGAAGAGACAACAAAATCCTCTCAGCACATTTTGGAAGTTCCAGGTGGCTGAGCAACTCGCCTCAGCTCTCAGCTACTTGGTAAGAAGAAAACTTAAACCTCCAAACTTTCATATTTCAGTAAAGTAGTAAAAAACGTTAGACAGTGAGGAACTGTGCACACAAACCTGGGATTATCCTCACAATATTAGATCGGTTTAGTTTGCTGATTGTTTGTTTTGTGTGTATTTTAGGAGGACAAAAAGATGGTCCACGGCTACGTGTGTGCTAAGAATGTTTTGCTAGCCAGAGGTGGACTGGATCCAGATGAGGGAGGACCCTTCATCAAGCTCAGTGACCCGGGGCTACCAATTACAGTACTTAACAGGGAGGGTGAGTACAAAGGACACACAGCCTTAAGGCAAAAAGTCGGTTCGCGGTCACGTGGTTGCCAGACGTTTCTTTTCGCACATATCTCTCATCATCCACAAAACCCTCTGCTCACAACTCCCAGGAAGCTTCTCCCTCTTCCTGCTGCGTTAAAAGAAGCAAAATGACTCCATTAAAGCTTTTCCACATACAACACGCCCACAACAACATCTGACCAATCACAAACCCCGGTGAGAAAAGGTTGGGCCTTGTGTTGTGAAGTGGAGGAGAACGAAGCTGCTACAGGAACAAAATGATGCAATTTTTGTCAGACAGCTACTTGAATAAGAGCAGACTTGGTGACTTCTGATGGAATATGACAACCGCTTTAGTCACAGTGAAATTTAACAGTTACCAAACAACTACCATGGAAAATTTTGTTTGTTTGTTTTCATCTGTAATGAAAGTGGAGCCAAAATGCAAATCTCTTGACACTGGCTTCCTGTAAAACTCAGGATTCAGTTCCTTTTGAACTACAAAACTTTAAACAAACTCCTGCCTCCGTCGTTCACTCCTTTTAGTCACCTAAGGTCTTCTCAAGGTCTCCAAGTTGTTCTTCTCTCTCATCTGAGATACTCGCCTCTTTTTAAGTTGTTTTTTTGTTTAATACTTCAGTTTTAGGTTTATTTTTTAACATTATGTTATCGCTTATCTGTTTTTATTAGATTTTATTTGATGTATAGCACTTTGTAACTTTTGGTTTTAAAATGTGCTATATAAACAAAGATTTACTTACTTACTCACTTAAAGCCACACACACACACATCGACACACTTTTTGGATGCAGTAAAACAGATTTGCTACCAGATTAAAATGTAATGCCTTTAATTCTTGTTTATCTCATGTCTCTTTTCAAAATGTACGGTAAACACTAAAGTAACCTTTTGTTTTGTTTCTGTTTTTGCTTAGAAGTTCTCTTCTGCGTCCCTCCCTCACAGTACGGAGAAAAAAAAAAAGGATGTTTCCGATCAAGCAAAGACTGTCACTAATACGAACCTCATTTGTCACATAATTGTTAAATGTTGCAGTGGGCACATTTCCGTCTGAGACTAACTTGGTTTGTGAAAGCTAGATGTGAGCTCAGAAGACGACACAAGTGCACGTTTTAAATTTCACAGTCCCCCCCACAGGGCAGCGTTTTTCTCGTTTTTTCCCCCCCTCTTCTCCAGTACTGTGAGAGCTTGTTCAGTACAAGTCTGTGCTGCTGTGCAGATGGATCTGGCAAACCACAAGACAAGCTGGAAATGTTTCAACATAAATCTGCTCTTCCTCATGCTCATGGGGATACCCCGTCCATGCTTTTTGTTCTGAGAAATTTTTAACATTTCTTCTTTTGTCTGTATCACTTTGCTGATCAGCTGGTCTTCCCGTTACACATCAGTGTTCTCCTACACAGATTTGATTGAACACAGGGCACAAAGTGCTTAGAAACCCTCTGGGAGCACTCTTCTCTACTTCCCAGTAATCTGATTGTTTTAGTCAAGCCCTTAACATCTATTCCTCTCTTTCACTCATTTTTCTTTTTGTGGTCTTTGTACTCGATTCCAGCTCTCGTTTCTGTCTACTCAGCGCTCACTGAGTCTTTCTCGCATTTTCCCCCCTCATTGCTTACCAGCATATATCCCTTCATTTGATGTTATGGATTTGTGGAGCTAAAAAGCCAGCCATAGAGGTCAGTCAATCAGGTAATTTGTCTTCCAGTCAGAGTATTATATACCAGCCAGACAGTGCCAGGTTTTTCAGTCACAGTGAGAGCTAGCTTCTTCCACAATCACCCTCCCAAAGCTGCTCTGTGATTTACTGGTCGTGTCTGGTATTTGGAGCACGACAAGATTGTTGCGTCGCATTATTAGGTTTCACAATGAGTGTCTTTTGCCAGCGTTTCATCTGTGAATTAACATTTTTCCTTTCTTCACACAAAAGGCTCGCACTGGAGCCACTCTATAGTGTGAATTAATAACTACAAAATCAGAAGTCTTGGGCAAAAATAAATAAAAACAATGATTTTAATTTTCTTGTTATTTTGCATGTTAGTGGATCTTTCTAAATGTTGCACAAGAGAACTAAGTCGCTCCTCTGGAAAAAAAAACCCCACAGGCTCCACATTCTGTACACGATGAATTAACCTGAAACCTCAGACTGTGAACAGTCAGCTATAAGAAAAACACAAAATAGTACTTCCAAATCATAAAACCGTATTTATCTAGATCTCTGACCAGAAGCCAGAAGTTGAAGCCGGATAGGAACCAGCTTCCCTGCAGGCTGGTTCCAGGAAACATTTTAGGTTCTGCATTTTCTTTAAAAACAAAAAAAACAACAGCAAAAAATGTAGGCATTAAGCTTTGCTTATTATAGTATATTCCTTGCTGTATGCTTAAATATTTATATATTTAATACTGTTATTAGTTATTTCATGTTTGAGAGAGAGGTCTTAAAGCCCCACATCCCTAGTGCACAGACTCTGGTTCCAAAAAAACATGGCAGCTTCTGTGAATTTGGTCCTTCTGACCTCAGTTCCTAACAATGAGAAAAGGTGGGGATATCTGATCAATCTGTGCTCCAAATAGGTAAAAAAACAACAACAACAAAACAAATCCCAGGGAGAGGACACCATATGGATTCCTCCTCTTTAGCAGAAAGAACTAAAATGGAGACAAATCTAAAAAAATATAAAGACAGATACAGATGCTAAATATAAACATTATTTGTTGTGATGTTTCAGGAAGACTATGCTAATGTTAAGTTTTATTTGGTATTTCACAAGTGAAACGATTTAAGGCGACATACCCATTGTGACATGGTTTGTTTTGGTGCACTCCCTAAGATATGAGGAAGGTGCAAACCAAAAATGTCACACAGTTCCTGTGATTGTGTCAGAACCTTCACTGGCTTATGTGAATAAAACTAAAATCACATTTGACTTGATATGTTTTAAAGCAGCGTCTTCTAAAGGTACAGGAAGCTGTAAGCAAGGCACCGTTTTCTGGTCACTGCAGAGCGTTACACAGCATTAAAATCTTCAAGTAACCACAAATACTGCAGCAAAATTAACTAAAGTCTCAACTCACCCTGACTAGCTTTACCTTCTGACTTTGCTGACAGGCATGACGTGTTAAAAGCAGCTGTCTGTAATATCTTTCTGCAGCTCATTGTTATTCATGAGGAAGTTATATTTAATTCTCTGTAAAGCTGGTAATAAAAAAAACAATAAAACAAATTATGATCCTCCTGAAAATGTTCCTGTAACAGGTTTTCATGCAGGAACCTGGCTCGAGCTCACTCATGGGTAAAATATGCCATGACTTTGCTCATCTGTGTCCCTGTAGAGCGTGTTCACCGCGTCCCGTGGATAGCCCCAGAGTGTGTGAAGGATGCGTCATCCCTGAGTGTGGCAGCTGATAAATGGGGATTTGGTACCACCCTGTGGGAGATCTGCTTTGATGGAGAGGTTCCCCTCAAAGAGAAGAAACTGACCGAGGTAGAGACCCAACACAAACAAAACAACAATAAATGCACAAAATATCTTCTCATCCAAGTCAGACATTTCTTTTCTTTTTCCATGCACCTCTCTTCAGCCACGCAGTTGTTTTTCTGCTCTTACTTAATCTGATGTTCTCCCCTCATGTCTCTGTTCTGAGCAGAAGGAGAGATTTTATGAGAAGGAATGCCAGCTGGCCACCCCGGACTATACAGAGCTCGCTAACCTCATGACCCAATGCATGACCTACGACCCCAAGAAGAGGCCTTTCTTCAGGGCCATCGTCAGAGACCTAGACAAGATTAAACAATACATAGGTATGTGTGAGGACACTTTTGCAAACCACAAAGCTTCTTTTTATATATACATATAGGAAATGTTGCTCAAAAACCATCACAGCATCTGGTTTTAGCAGTTTCATACCACTGTGTCAAGCTTTAACACTTTTGGTTTGATGAGATCAGGAGAAGTGAAAGAAAAAGCAAACAAAACCTAAATTGTGAAGGAAACTTGCACAGCACCAAAGATCAAACTAAAACTGTGCACTCCTCTTTGTTTACATTTGCAAAATGACCTGAATGTTATGCAAGTTTTGCGTCTCCCCGAGTAGCAGGCTCAAAGAGCCAGAGTTGTTTACTCGCTCAGAGCTGCATGAGGAAGTTCACTGGGTACATGATCAGTGATCTGCCCCTCATCTGGGCCTCTCAGCAAAAAAACGAGTCTTCATTTTTCCATCTGCTGGCCAGATTTGACACTGCAGTCAGTTTTATTTAACCAGATATCACACAGTTCATTTTTTTCTTTCTTCTTTCTTTTAATAAAATCTAAAAACGGCTCCAAGGAGCATTATGCTAAGGGAAAAAGCTGAGAGGCTTGAAAACTGTTTTAAGAAAAAGTATTTGTTACTTTATTAGGACAACTAATAATATATCGTCTGGAGTGGAAACCAGTGCAAACATTTGCAAAACCACAAAACATTGTTAAGAAAACCTTCACACTCTTAACCACAATAGACTTCCTATGACGTAAGCATGCGTTTGTTGAAGAACATCCATTTTACCCAGCTTGCTAAATGTGTAAATATTTTTTTTTCTGTTTCCGTCTCTCAGGACCTTTTATCAAACCTCCAGTTGGACCCATAGATGTGGACCCGACCGTGTTTGAAAAAAGATTCCTGAGGAAGATCAGAGAACTGGGAGAGGTAAACTGATGTGTCCATTTTTTTTTATTACTTTTAAGCAGTTTAGCTTCAAAGTCTCCATCTGAGAGACCATTTTAACATGGTGGGACAATCAAACAGAATAGTTTGACCATGCAGCTTTTTTTTTTTTCTTACTGTGAGCATTTTTATGAAAACTGCTCCCTGCAGCTTTCAGAAATTCTACTGATGTGTAGAGTTACTCCTGTTTTTTTCCCCTAAAATAGTCCTGGAAAATAGCAAAAGTTTAGCTTCATGTTATTTGCCTTAAAAAGCAGAAGTCATTATTGTGCCTTTTTAATTAAAAACCATTTTATGTTCTCCTCATAGGGACATTTTGGGAAAGTGGAGCTGTGTATCTATGACCCTCGTGGCGACAGAACAGGCGAAACGGTGGCGGTAAAGTCCCTGAAACCTGAGAACCGGGAGGAGCAGAGCAACAACCTCTCAAGAGAGATTGACATCCTGAAGGCTCTTTACCATAAGAACATTGTCAAATACAAAGGCATCTGCCAAGAGGAAGGTAAACCAGCGTGCAGGCACAGACACGCAACAAACACCAACTCCTGCTACATTTAGCTGAATGTGAGCAGACTGTTTTAGCTCAGGTCTGATCCAAGTTTAGTTTTAACTCTGAAACAATTTGGATTTAATGTAAATTATGCTTCAAATCACATTCTGTCTTTTAGTCACGTTGGTGCAGGCTGGTCTTTGTCTTCGTTTGAACCTTGAGGTGAATTTTCTGTAGTGGTTCTGGTGAAGTCTTCCTTTTTGTACGTTTAGATAATTATGTTTGACAGCAGAAGCTTCTTAAAGCACAAGTTCCTCTTGAATTAAAATCTGGTATCTGGTGAACTAAGAAAAAAAAACCTTAAAAAAATGAATTCACAGGAGCTATAATTTATAAGTCATTTACCAACTTGTTGTGCTCATTATTATTATTATTAAAGATGGTGTTTGATTTAACACTTATAAGTTATATTTTATAACTTTGCCTTGAATATGTCAACCAGGAAAAACAGACATCTGAAATATTTATTTTTAGACTCCTGAAAGCTTTAAATCTCACAGCTGATTTTAGTTTATTTTTTTTTAACAAAAACAGATAAGAGGCATGAACTGTAGCTGTCAGGTAGATGACATATTTCCTGTCGATGTGTTTACAGGTGGTCAGGCCATTAAGCTGATCATGGAGTATCTGCCCCAGGGCAGTTTAAAGGAGTATCTACCCAGAAACAAAAGGAGCACCGACCTCAGCGTTCTGCTGAGCTACTGTGTCCAGATATGTGAGGTAAGACTCTTCGTCACACTTATTTCACTTTTATGTTGCTGAAGGTTGAGCCTTGTTTTTATTTTTTAATATTAATCTTAGGGCATGGACTATTTGGGATCTTGTAAATTTATCCATCGTGATCTGGCTGCCCGGAACGTGCTGGTGGAAAATGAGACCACGGTGAAGATCGGCGACTTCGGCCTCACCAAGAGCATCAAAGATAACGAGGGATATTACACCGTCAAGGACGAAAACGAAAGCCCAGTTTTCTGGTGAGTCTAGATGGAGGAAGGCGAGACTGATGAAAGGAGAACTGATATTTGTTTTAAAAGGTGTTACAGAAATAAGGATCCACCTACTCCACAGATTTAAAATGATGATTCAGGGAAGACTGAAGCTGCATTTCGTTTTATTACAGAACATTTACAGCTTGGGATTATTCGCTAATATAAAAGTTTATTTTACATTTTCTTTTACTTTGAAACAATATATAAAGGGAAAAAGACCTTTAGGCTCAGGACTTGTTGATTGTTCACCTGCTGACACTCTGGGTTTTTGGGTTTCAGGTATGCACCGGAGTGTCTGACTTCCTGTAAGTTTTACCTGGCTTCAGACGTTTGGTCCTTCGGGGTGACGATGTATGAAATCATCACTTACTGCGACTCCACCAAGAGCCCGATGACGGTCAGTCTGCAGCCCTCTACATCCTCACTTCCCACACATTTCAGAAACATTCCCTATATTTGTTGGATGTTTTTAGGATTAGATCATCGTACATGAAATGGATTTATGTTTCCATTCATGCATTAGTAAACATTTGAATTTCACGTCGTTTGTAAGTAGCAGATGACACGTTTTGTTAGGGGCGCTATAAACAAGAGACCGTACCGATGCTGCCAGTTTAATTTATTATGAAGATCTGTTGTTTTGAATCATGAGTAATAAGGACCTATAGTCATCAATATGGAGGCTCCAAACTAACTTTGTATTTCAGCGTGCACAAACATTAGACCCAAACTGTTCAAAGGGTTTTCTGAAGGTTCTGGGATTTTTATTTTTCTCCTTCTTGCTTTCATATAACAGAGAAACAGGAAGCTGGCAGGTGGTAGACCAGTAAAAATCCCATCATAAGTTCTTCAAAAAAAACACTGAATTTTACAAGTTATCAGTTTCTCTATTTTTTATTTAAGGTTTTGACTAAAATTAAGCTCTGTTTACATGGCTGACTGATTCAGTGATATTTAAATGTAAGCTGTGCGTTCACCTCCTCTTGACCAATCAGTGAAGAGTTGACTCTGATGCCCCTCCCTTCATCCTTAAGAGCTGGAGGTTCTAATCTGTTTTAGATGCATCCTGTAAGGGATGATATCTCCTGTTTGTTAAAAGAAATTTTAAAGGTTCTTACACTCAAAAAGTTGTTTTACGTTCTTTTTATTTGGGTGTTTGATGTAAATAAATAAAGAAGCAGTACAGGGCAGCTTTCTGATTCATCGCTAAGCGGTCTTTGTCTTCACCTCCACAGCGCTTCATGGAGATGATGGGCAAAACTCAAGGTCAGATGACTCTCATCCACCTTGTGAGAGTGTTGCAGGATGGAAGGAGGTTGCCTTGTCCGGACGATTGTCCCGAGGACGTGAGTAACTCACCACAACAAGAATTAGACATTTTGTTTGCTCCCAGCACCATCCTGAGTGCTCCTAATGTATCCGTATACTTTTATCCAATATCAGATACTCTAAAAGGTAACCCATTTGTAGGAAAGTTTTGGTATTGAGCATTTTTAATACATGATTTAATGCTGTAATACTAAAACACTTGAGTCCAAGCAGCGGATCACTAACACAGTTCATGTTTGGCAGGTTTATGAGCTGATGAAGAAGTGCTGGGAGCACACACCCGAGAAGAGAATCACCTTCAAACGTCTGATCGAGGAGCTGTCCGTCCTGCAGAAACGCGTCAAACAACAGATCAGATCATAAACCTCCCATCGCCGGCCGACACTGGACCATGAAACTGATCCCAGATCAGCATCTGCTTGTGCAGCTTCACTGCTCAGAGACACAAAAAGCTGGCAGGTGAACTGGGAGCATCTTTTTACAAGTCCCACTGTTACAGGATTCGTTAAACTATAATTTCAGAACAGGCTAGATTGTCTCAACTGTAGACAAGAAACTTTATACTTCTATCATAGCTAAGAGAATAATGCAGGATCAGACTGGTTTTATTAAAGAAAGGCAAACAAGCCTACATATAAAGGAAAGGAGAAAGGATTCTGTAAAGTGGACATTTCTGTACAAAGTCTTGAAAGAATTGGGATTTAATGAGAAATTTTGTTAAATCAATTTATAAAGAACCAACAGCAAGGATCAAAATAAAAACAGAGTAATCTCAACTGTCTGATGGCAGGAAAACAACCGTATGTAAGACGGAGTGCACAGCCACCTGCTCCAGGAGCTGGAGAGAATTCAATTAGAAAAATGATTCAAAAGTTTTCATCATCCCATCCCTAAGATTCAGAAGGAAGTGGTGTCCACATGTGGACGCACATCATGTACACATATTGTGGAGATTAAAAAAAATAATTGGATACGAGACACCCAAAACACGAAAAACACTGTGGGAAACCTCACATACAACATAAAAAACAAAAAGAGGTTAAGTAAAAAAGCCATCACAAGATTGCAGCATCAAGTGGGAGCAGTGGCTGTGCACTGTGGCAGAGATACAGAAAGAATAGACCACCTTCACAACAGGATAATAAACTCTGAAAACTTAGTCACTGTTTAAGGATGTACACTATATTGCTAAACATATGCACTCCGCCATCCAAATCATTGATTAAATCATTGATTCAGGTGTTCAGATTTCTTCCACAGGTGAAAAAAACTCAGATACCTAAGCTGCAGACTGCGGCGCTCGCAGGAGCTCAGAGGATTTCAGCTCCAATTAACAAAGAAGTTTTACCCGTTGTACTTGTGAAGCTTATATTACCTTTATGAACATTAAGATGTTATATCCTTGGATCCTCTGGTGAATATGATGCTGTACTTTCAATCGTTTGCTTTGAATGAAACATCAAACTTCCGAGGGCTCTCGCAGAGAAAAGAGCTGTTGATGCTCAGGTTCCGAGATGCACGTTTGGCCTCATTTAGGACAGACGCAAATCAGACTGTGAGATGTCGAAAGAAGTTGTTTTTTTTAACCATTATTTGTATGTGTGTGCCTAGAGGTGAAGGCTGTGATGTGCAAATGCAGCTACTGAGAAGTGGCAATAAATCAGAGCCAGTCAGCAGTTTTCCTTACACCTTGGTCAAATTTAGTAAATGCGAAGCCTGTGATCAGATTAAACAAGCCTGTTGAAAGACAAGTATGGAACTAAGAAAAATGTTTGATTTATTTTTTCTGTTCAAGCTGCATTTGCACTTTTTTTTGTCCTTTGAATCCAACATTTCCATGTTAAACGTGTCTGAAAACAGTTTTCTGTAGGAGACACACGAGGGCACTATTACTCCAGATGAGTTTAAATACTTTTGCAAGAAAAGAGGTACAACTGCAGGTTTAGTTTGGTGACAGATTTGCACCATGTAACTTTGATGTTTTACATGCCTTTTTATTCCTGAAGACGATTTCAGTAATACCTATTATTTCTGCGTTTAGCTTTTTCTGTAAACTTGGCTATATTTCAAAATATATATATAAAATTATATTTGTATGTAAGTGCCACATCATTGAAGTTATGTTTGTTTGTTTGAAAAGCGTCTCACCTGCAGCTGTGATTGGGTTGTTTCTCCTCACTGCATCTGTGAACGCAAGAAGAAGAAAAAACAACCGCCAAGATCACAGAAGATGCGCTTCAATCCACAGTTTATTTAGGAATATAAAAGACAATTCCTTCTGCTATAAATAAAAGAAATGCGTAAATAAAGACAAATACACGATGGAAAAATAAAATTATAGTTTGTTGTTTTTTTAACTCATAAGCAGCATTACCTGCTGAGAACGGCTGAAGGATGGCATGCCAAAATTGCTCTAGAAATACCGTATTCACAGTAAAACAGTGTGATAGAAAATTTAGTAAAATCTACAAATTATTTCAGGTCAGAAAACAAAAACATATCTAAAATGCAAAAGCTGTTTGCAGAGCAATAAACACGGCAAATGTAAAGTTATTTACAGGCTTTAAACAGATCAGAGTCTTCAATAATGCAAAGCTGTGATCAACACGCTCACACAGTCCACCCTCACCACAAACTGTTCAAGACTACAGATGCCTGATATGCCCTGATATAAACAAACCCTCTCCAAGAATACTAGTTCAAAAATAAGAGTTTTCCCTAAACTCTGAGGTGCAGAACTGACAGGTTTACTTGTTTGCACACACAGACTGAGCTGTTTGCTTCAAGAAAGTAAATTCCTTTCCTGTTCAATCATGAGGATCATAAATCCAGTCTGAACAGAAAACCCAGCGTTCCCCAACCAACAGCCTGAAAACTAACCAATCAAACAGGAGGAGGAGGATTAGGTTGAAAACACGAACAGACGATGATGGAAACACCGTTTGAAACATTTGGAAATGGAGACAAAAAGGGACAAGGTGCCCAAATGCAAACAAACAAAAACACATTAGGAATAAAATCCAGCAACTAATGCAGAAATAGATATCACTCAGCGCCTTTGATGAGTTTTAATTCAAAATGGTCGCCACAGTCACATCTCAATATGTGTTAAAGCTCAGAGTAACGACTCAGCTGCTAAAACAAACTTCACATCATCTGTAAATCTGACCGGGTTTTACACATTTCTGTGGCGGCCATCTTGTAGAGGGTTGACTCCAACAGTTATAGATGTTATAGATATTCGTCCAATGTTGACGTTACAGACATAAATATTAGCTCAGACAGACAAAAAAACGTTTAGCTTCAAACCAACCCATGCAGAAGAAGATCACGTTTGGAAATGATTCTGTCTGAAGCTACTGGATGTTTGGATGGAGACTTTGAAGCTAAACTGCTTAAAAGCAATAAAAATTTAATTGTATCTTAAGACATTTTACAAACTAAGAAGGAGCAAGATGTTCCAACCACAACATCCATTAACAAACAGACTGAAGGCAACAATGAATCCATCTGAACTGAGACGTTACAACCAGCTCCTCTGCTGTGAAACTAAACTTTGTTACATGATGTTCCACTGACCTAAAACCATTCACATCAGCCCCATTTCAGAAAATAAACTTTAAAATAATCTGCAACTACAATTAATCTGATTGGCTTTTTCTTTTATATGCAGCATCAAATTCAGTCACAGTCATTAACAAATATTCTAAATCTTCATTAAGGTCAATCAGTGTCAAGTGAACATAAAATCTAGTCAAACCCTTTAAATTTGAGCAGAATCAATTTGCATGAAGCCTCGTCTGCAGCCAGGACTGAACCAAGTGTCTTCTGATGAGTCTGAGATGTTCCATCAGCAGCTGTCAGATATGATTGCAGCGAGCGGCGAGGAAGACGCCGGGTCAGCAGAGCGTCGAGTTAAATAAGCTGCTGCACCGATCAAACACGCCAGATTTATAATAAACAAAGACCTGGATCACAGCAAGAGACCTGCGTGAGAGTCCACATGATTTACATCTCAGAGGAAAGAAGACATTTCTACTCTGAGAGTGTGTGTGTGTGTGTGTGTATGAGCTCTACAGGTGAGTCTGGCAGACAAACCCAACACTCCACTGAGCAAGCCGGCAGAAATCCCTGCAGGCTGAGCGGCTGAAGGCAGCCAGAGTTGTTTTTCCATTTCTCTTTTTACACCCTCCTCCTCCTCCGTTACCTGCCAGGAACCCATATTCTGGAGACACACACACACACACACACACATCAGCTCATTATCCTGCAGCTCAGTGGCAGCAGGAACAACAGTGAAGTTTTAATCGAGTGAATACATGAACACAGACAACAAACAAACCCTCTGACCAAGTTCAGAGCAAAAAAAGGATAATTTTATGATCACTCACATCTGGCTGGCAGTCTGAACACCTTCAGGAAGATCAAAGTGTGCATTTTACCTGCCCAAGCTTCACACACACACACCTGCACATCTCTTACATTACTCCTCAAAAGTCAAATGTCCCTCAGTTAGTTATATATTTGACTTCCAAAGAGCCAAACTTTATTGCCTTTTTTTAAAGGAACCATAAATAATTGCTTCCTTGGTCTTTTGTTGGTTTTTGTTTGGACAGTTTAATGCTCAGACAGAATAAAACTAAACTTATGTTCAACTTAAATCAGGTGTTTCTAAAACAGGACAACAAGAGGACAACTAAACATCTCAGACTCTAACCTTATAAGTAACAGGTCTGTTTACCGGGGAATGAAGTAAATAAGAAGCCAGAAAACAATCTGCACAAAGAGTCAGTTTTCCTCCTGATCAGTGATCGCAGCTTAAATGCCGTTCTGAGAACCGTGTGACAGATCGCCGCTGGAAAAACTAATTCATACCTGCAGGAGACAGACGACAGGAGAGGAGGCTTTTTATTTATGCTGCTTCAGCTTTTCACTTCCACAAACAGACGCTCTGTCTCTGTTCCCAACAGCCTCCTTAACGTCTACAGAAGAGGAAGTAAGAGCCATCTCCATTACAAGAACACACACAGCGGAGTGGAGCGCTGAAACGGACCAGACATCCGCCGGCTCCACGCCGCCATAAAATGTGTCTAAGTGGTCGCAAATAATTCAAGAAAATAAAGATCTGAAAGGGCTCGAGTGGAGAAAAACGTGAAACTGCTTTGATAAAAAAAGAAGCCACGAACAGAAATAGATGTCATGTAGAAGTTTTTCATTGCTTGAAAAACACCCATCAGCAAACAAACGGGGCTCCTCAGATTGACTCTCAGGCAGCAGAGCTTCAGAGAAAATATTAAAAAAAACTAAATGATCCATCGAACCAACCCATACACAGATAATGTCTTTACAGAAGCAAAGATGGATCAAACACAAACAGCAACAAAAAGTGAGGAGGCAAATCTGGAAGCATGTTTTAAATCCTAAATGTACTTTTGGAAAAGGGCTGTGGGTAAAGTTAAAACAAGACCTAAATAAAATAATTTAAACTTACGGCTGCCTCCAACGATTGGTTAGAATTAAAGACCTAACATTTCTTGAATCATTCCACCGCCTTTCAGATGAAGATGATCCTATGATGAAGATGACAGGGTTATAGTCAAACCTTGAAAATAACAATATGCTCACCCTCAGAGTATGTGTTCAGAATGACCCTCAGCTACTACCACATTAAAGTTTAGCTCAATATCTGCACAACTGACTAAGTTAGAACTAGTTTTGTGTTGGCAAAAACATTATTGTCCACCTTTGCCTTTCAGCAGCAGGTGATAATGACTGAAAACTTAAAAAGAAGAAGAATATGTCGTCGACAGGAAACTCATTCCTTCAAGAAAACTGATATATTATCAAGTTCAAATAAAAAAACCTGAATATATTAACTTCTGGTTTCCATTTTAGCATCAGTGAGGAGAGATGGGTATTAAATGAACAATTCAGCCCTCAAACTTCTTTTTTTTTTCCCAATTTAATGATTAGAAAACTACAGGAGACGTTTGTGGCAAGACTGCTCAACAAATTCACAAACTCTGTGAGGACACCACCTAAATAAATAAAATGAGCTGCGGAACGCACAGAGAGGAGGAAACGAATCATGTAGAAGGTTTATAAAGTAAACGAGAAACTCGGACAAAGAGGACGTTGTGTTGTTTTATTGCCCTTATTCTTATTGTGATCATTAGATTTTCTCAGCACTTAACGAGCATACCTGCATCCCTCCCCTCCGCCGCTACCGCTGCCTGCCGCCGCTCAGCTCCGCTCCTATCATGCACGTCTGAACTCAGAGAAGCTCCCAGCTCAGATCCGGACGCCACTTCGCTGTCTCGGCTCACGTGCTTTTAGTTTTCACAGTGTGTGAGTGTGATTGCCATGGCGACACATTTCAGATTCTGCTCAGAGATATAAAACCAGAAATTTGGGAGCAGAATAGAACAAAAAAACAGAAATACAAAGAAAGAGAAAGCTTTCAGCATGTGTATAAACCGGTGCCAGTATATATTGGCTAAAAACATTCAAATTACAAAACAAACAGCTTGCACATTCATTTTTCTACAGTGGTAGGAGCTTTAGTTATTGCCTGTTTGTCAGACAGGAAGTCTGAAACCTTCTCTGCTATGAACACAAATTAAACTGTCTACCCTGACTGTGCAATAATATCTGATAACAACCCACAAATTATTAAAGAAACATAATCCTCNGGGGGGACCTGCTCTGCTGGTTTCTTTCCTTCTGTAATCTGGAAGTGAAGGTTTTCCTGCAGGAGTCCCATCACGTGTGCAGGAAATCACTGAAAAGTACAGAGATTGGTTACAACCCCAGTTCCAAATAAGTCGGGACGTTGTGCAAAAATGGAAACAAAAACAAAATGCAATGTTTGCAAATCTCATAAACCCATATTTTCTTCACAATGGAACATAGTAAACTTATCTACTGCTGAAACTAAAAAATCTTTTTGGAAAAAAACATTTACAGCCTTTTGTTGCTGCGTTTAATGTTTTCAGTTAAACATTTAATGTGTTTCCTATGTTTCATGTGTTTAAATATGTGTTTACGAGATTTGATTGAATTCAGTTTACATTTAACACAACAACCCAACGGTGTCAGAACTGGGGCTGTATTTCTACTCCAGTAGCACTTTCTAGCTCATTTTTTCTTTTTAAATGTTGAACATATATGGAGCAAACTATTGTGAAAATGGCAGCTGAACGAGGATTTAAAGTTCCTGTTAAAGTCGCAACAAAACTTCCTGGAAAATGTCTAAATGTCTGACAACAAACAGCAGAGGAAGAGAATTGTGCCTTATTATTTGGCATAAATGTAAAAAAAAAAAAGCAAAAAACTACATTAAGTCTCATATATTGACTTAGGAATAATAGATTACTTGAACTGCCTTGGAATGTTATTATATTACAAATATATAACAGTACATCATCTTAGACTGACAAAAAGAATCTGACATTTAATATTTTTTCCTATTCTTGTAGTACAGCACAATCAAAAAAAGAGCTTGGAAATGCTCATATTATATTATTTATTATTGTCTGATACGCATGGCTTCATATAGTCTATATTACACTGCAATATTTACAGAGCTTTTCTTTTTTTTCCTAACAGAAGTTTGTTCATTAAGGGAAGCTAATGTAGGTCACCATAATTAAGGGCTTTAATCGGTTCAGACCCTCTCTGTTTTCCTGATGCGCTCCCAAACTTTGGGATAGAAATGGCTGACACTTCCTACAGATACAGCATAGCAACACCCACCCACCCACCCACACACACACACACACACACACACAAAGACGTGCTCTAATTCTCAGCAGGGAGATTTAAAGAAGAACCTGGGTAATAAAAGGCAGTGAAGCAGGAACAACCAGATGTCAGTCTGACTGACGAATCAAAGCGAGAGTGTGACATCAGACAGCATTCTGGGAAAAACTAAAATAAATAAAAGAGCTGAAAAAGACCAACTGTATGAACAGCTGCCTGCAAGTACAAAAGCAGCTTGTACATACGGATACATTATACTTTAGTATACAATATATTAGAAAAAATGTACAAGATAATATTAGTTAAGTACAGACAGACTGAGAAACAAACATTTAGGTTAAATAGTTAAGGCTTGAACAGGACCAAAGCATTACTGTGTTACTGTGTGTGTAAAGAAGTGCTAAAATCAAAGAGCACTATGGCTTGGTTTCACTTCAGCCACTTGCTGCCCTGAAAACTCAACACCTTCTGCAGGGAAGCAAACATGGCCGCCACAGAAAGGCCACTAGAGGGAGCCGTGACATCCAGCTGTTTGTGCCCCCCTCCCTATAAGCTGCAGGCTCTCAGGTGCTTCTGTTTGCTTCTAGAGCCTCTTCCTCTTGAAGTAGTCGGCGTACTGCCCCCCCAGGCCCTGGGAGTGCTGCCCGATGTAGGCCCCCTCTGATGACGGCGCCTCCGGCACGGCGAGCTGAGGATACTCCCTCTTAACGCCCCTCGTCTGGTTCTGATGAGACAGGGATGGAGAGAAGAGGTGAAGACAGCTTACAGATGTCCTGTCCACGTGTGGACACGGAGACACATCAGCAGCAGGAAACTGATAATAAAAATTTTATGAAACTGCTCTTTTGAAAGAATCAAGCCTTGAGCAAAAACACTACAGTCTCATCATTTTAAAACTAAAATAATCACCATTTATTTGCTTTTATTTAAAAACAAAAAGCAGCTATGATACTTTTGTTTCCTAATTATCACATATTGCTTAATAATGATTATTTTACACATATAATAATTTATCCATTCATTTTCTTTGCATGTTATCTGTGTGTAGTCCCAGGGGAGCTGGTGACGACCAGCAGTCTTTAATATAATATCACTAAATTAAATATCTATTAATAGGCATCATTAATGCCTATGAGTTAATACCCAATTAATCTTTATAAGTACACATAAGGAGACAGAACAGAAGTTACTCTGGGGAACAAAACAAAACAACAACAAACTCTAGAAACTCTGTCTCTGATATTTTATTAAAAAGGTATTTAAACTGAAGGAGCGGTGTGATGGAAAAACTGCTGACTTTAAACACTGTAGTATACCTTGAAACTGATTTTCAGCCGATGCCTGGCTGGGATGAAGATAAAATCCAAAGGTTTGATTTGTTTTAAGTGGGAAAATTTTGTCATCTTTTGTTTCTATCATTACCTGATGTGAGTTAAATTGGTGCTATAATCCCCCACAGATCATTCATTTCTTAAAAACTTAAGAAGTGAATGAATTTTATGAACACGATAATTAAACAATTAAACAAATTCCAGGCCTGCAGGTTTGAAGAGGATAAGTATTCTCTGGTTCCAATAACAGAAGTCTTGTTACTCTTAGTATAAAAAGTATTCGTGCAGATGAGTGATCCACATCAGGCAGTAAATTCTAAAAGTCTCTGCACAAACAAAATGTAAATCTAACTGGAGACGGAGCTCAGCAAAGACATCTGGGCCTGTTTGGTTTATTCCATCATGCTGTCTGTCTAAAGCTTCTCTACCTTTTATTCAAGAGTATTTTTACTGCCTAAAACTATTCAGGAAAAAAAGAAGGAAAGAAAAAGTTGCAGTGAGGCTTTACTGCTGAAGAAAATAATCTGTGCACTTTCTAAACTCTGTAAGTGTACGATACAAGTTCTCAAAATACAGACAAAGTTAGTGGGAATTTAATAAACTAATCAACTCTCTTCATACTAAGCCTTTATTTCCCCTCGAGCTGTAAGAAGTCACCTGTTTGGAAGAGAAAACTAATTATTTGCAACAATAATCTCTAAAAAAGTTCTCTGAAAGAAACAACGCTGCAGGACTGGGAGGTTTGTTGTTCATTTTAATGAAGCTAAATTTAACTGGTCAACAAAAGACAATACTCATCTGATTGGTACTTTCAGGTTTCAGTTAGTATCATTTTGATTCACAAATTCTTACAACGTCTGTTTACTCTGAAAGAAAGATGATATGATTAGACGAGACACTTGTCTGTTGTGTCAAATAAAAAAGGTTTTGAAGGAAGCAGCTGATTCTGCTGTTTGTCTCCACTCACGTAGTAGTACGTGTTCCAGTCGGTGGCTGCGGTGTGGGCGTGTGTGACGGGGCCCGGTGTGGCTGCCGGTGGGTGCGGCGTCCCCAGGAAGGCGGGCATTAAAGGCAGGGTGCTGTAGGCTGGGAGCACGGCGGCGGCTGGTAAAACCGCCGGAGGAGGAGCTGGACCGTTACTGACCGCATGCAGAGGGACTCCCAGGGGCTTACAAACATCTACTTCCTGCAAGAGACACACAGAAAACAAAACAGTTGCTGTGTTGGAATGCTACTGTTAAGGTGTTCAGAGCTTTTAATGCTCTGTTCTGTGATTATTTTTAATGATGTTAAATTTTCTGCCCTCTGGTGGCTGTTATGAGACATAACAGCGTCTGTTCGCTGATTCATCTCTGCTTTTCCACAATGTTTCCATTAATGAGTGCAATATACACTTGGCAGCTCAGAAGGGCGCAGAGTGATGTGTTCACTTTAAATGGATGACAGTGGCTTACTGAGAAGTTATTTAAATAAACAAACAAACTTTATGTAAATACCAGCATGCAGATGTGAGGCGTGCAGCAGAGGTTACTCTGTCTGCAGAAACAGAAAGATGCTTCAATCAAGTCTGATCTCAAAACTTTCTATAAAAAAAAATTCACTTTATCTAAATAGACCTCTGCAGGTAAAGCTCAAGTCCAAACACTTTTTTCCAATTTTCATTATTTCTAAAGTTTTAACTGTAAATTCTGAAGCCAAGGGCACCTTATGAGGAAATGATTAAATTAACAATTCTCTTTAATTTGTTAAGGCAATTTTTTTTTCTACCAGACTCCTCAAACCAGGTGAATTCCAGCAGGTGTCTAATGAGACCAGGTGATTTCAACCATCGCTGTAAAATGTAGATTTGACAGTGGAACAATTCAAGGTTTACACATTTACAGGGACACATTAAGAGCCTTTCTTATACAAATATGATTATTGTACTGAGTTATCTTTAAGGATACAAACATATAACATGTAGAACAGAGCATTCTTATAACTGGAATGAGAAGACACCGGGGA
>NC_051453.1:4297336-4363093 GCF_001649575.2 Kryptolebias marmoratus | reverse complement strand
GGGGGGTCTCTCTCTCCCAGTCTCTCTCCAGTGGAGTGTGTACCTTCGTGGGGTAGGCCTGGTTGGTTGTTGCAGGTTGTGAGTAGTACTGACTGACAGCCTGCATGTAGGAGGTGTAATCCCCGTAAGAGGTCGCTGCAGAAACCTGAAACACAAGCAGGGTCAAATATAACACTTTAAACACAAAAAACCTAAAGTCCTTCCTGTTCAGACAATCAGCTTTTATCACCTGAGGAGGCAGATCACTCAGCTGCAGTGATAAACTCCAAAACACTGAAAAGAGACCAATAAAACCTGAACCTGAAGTGTTTCACAGATGTAACACTCTTCGGGACAAATGAAACCACTCCAGACTCTGAGGAAATGTGCAACTTGAACAGAGCTGATAAACAGTTGGGCCGATGCACACGTCCTCTCTCAGCACAAACCTGAACAACCATAACCCCCTGAAAATATGGATCAGTACCAGTTTTTTTAGTTACCTGATTGAGTCATACAGCCTCTGTATGCGTGTGTTCTCACAGAAGTGTGAAATGCTGGGAAATATGTCAGCTGAACACAGATTCTTTTAATTCGTTTAAAATCATTTGCTTGGAGTGATTTTATCTGTGCTTTAAAATGTAAAAGAATCAGAAATTAACATTTTACCATCTAAATTCTGCAGCCCAAGGGAGCTGTGCAGCTTGCAGTGCAGTTTGTCTCTTCTGCATGAGTCAGAGGTAAACTGTTCGCAAACAAAACTAATAATTTTTTTTTTATACAAGTGGAAGTTAACAGATTTATTAGTCATAGTGGAGATTAAATGTGAGATGACTTTGGGGAAGTAAAATACTAAAAAGATATTCAGGGAAGAGAACAAGTTATGGGCATTTAGACCAAACTGCTTCATAGTTATTATGTTTTAAATCACAAAAGACTGCTCTGTGATGACATCACAGTTTGTTCACACGGTCCGGCCGCCATGTTGGACGACAAGCTCCAGTGGATAAACGCAAAGGATAGAGAGAACACAAAGTGACTGGTGTTCATTCAACCACAACAGCCAACTTCTGTGCAGTTTCTGGTTGCTCAAACAGGGCCATTAGGGATAAAAAGATTTCAGAATCTCTGCTATTGTGACTCACCAAGGTGAACAAACAAGTGAGTTGTCCCAGCGTCAAAGCCAACATATCCTGACCCAAACCACGAGCCTCAATCAGAACAGAACTGACCCGGATCATTCTGTTCATCTGTGCACTTTCTTTATGAATTAACAGCTTCAGCTAAATGTATTTTTCTGATAACGTGAAACCAGTTCAGTGAGTCACATGACTTTCAGAGAGAATGCTGCATAGCACACATTATGAAAAACATAAAAATAAAAACTCTTCAGCTGTAGTTTACCCATTTACATAACACTTACCCTGGTTGTTATTCTGTCTGAATCATTTCTCATTCCAATGTTAGCTGTAATGAGGAATGATACCAGAGAAGTCATATTTGTAAGCTTGGAGACTTTTGTATGGCTTGAGGTCCTCAAACATTAATGGGACCGTGTTGAAAACCAGATAATTTACCACGACTAAACAGAAAATCAACAGCAGTTAATCTGAATCCTTTGGCTATTCCTCACATGTATGTCTTCGTAGGGGTGTGATTAGTCCAATACTCTCCTTTTCTGCAAATATTGTTGCCCATCAGCTGGCTCAAGCATCTCCACATATTTAAACTTCGGTGTTGCATTGCTTTTTTTTCCAGTTTCTGGGCGATAAAACTCAGGAATCCAATAAATACTGCAGATAAAAGTCATCATTGATCCAGTTCATTCTTGCATTAATGTCCTTCGTTTGTCTTCCAGCACTGACGGAGATACATCCTGTGCTCACATACTGAAGGTGAGTTAGAACATTTTATAAATATGCCATTTTTATAGACATTGTAAACACAGTTGAAGAGCACTTCCTGGTTTTATTGCTCAACACCCTGAACACCTAATGCCTGATCTACTGTGCACCTTAGACCTCGGTGGAAACGCAACAGAGCAAAGCTGAAATAATCTTGAAGGTTCCCTAAAATAAGTTTGAGGAATGAAAGCTCAAGAGTAGCGTTAGTCAAACCTTAATTTAAAAAACAATAAGGCAATGTTTTTGTGCACCTGAAACCTGCTCCCACACTGAAAGCCCGGAGGTCACTGTGTGTTACCTGTGTGTGCTCCTTGTTGTAATCTGCAGCTGTGTTGTCCTGTGGAGCAGCGGTGCTGTAAGTGTGAGCTTGTGCTGCCTGGTATTGCTGGTACCACTGCTGCATGGCATCCTGGGGGCACACAAACACACACAGACACCAGCAAACATCAGGTGAACACAGCAGACAGATTGTGTTTGCTCAGTAATTTTCTTGCCTTGCTGATTTTTAAGTCTCCTTCATGCCGTGCTCTTTCTTTGTCATTCATTAACCATTGTCCCCCCCTCCCCACCTCTTCCCCGTTTCCCTCCTTTGTCTTGTCTTTCCAGCCAAATTAAACCAACCGTTTTATTGGTTATCTAATCACGACTCATTTGTTTGGATGAGTAGATTGTAATTAACATTTAAAATTGGGTTTTCTTCTTGCTGCAAAATATCAGATATGTCACTTGCTGCTGGAGGAGGCACAGCGACAAGTGGAGAGAAAAGAAAAAACAACAGAATGGCAGGAAAGAAAGAACTAAGGAATGGATGAAAGGGAGAAGACAAACAGCTCGTAGGAGGGCTTCATGAATTGTTTTGAGTGGAGGGCTGAGGAAGGAGGGGAGCAGGGACAGATGGAGACACACAGTGTTTCACTGCCAAATCCACTCATTCTGTCTGTCCCAGTATCCAAACCCATTCGCATTTCTTCCAGCTCCCTGCCTCTCCTAGTTACAGCTGCTCTCATCCATCCACTCATTTTCCATCATCCACTAACAAACACAAACCTACATGTATCCATTTACTACTGTCACTTTTTTATTTAAACCTGTTTAGCACACCTGGGTGTGCTGCAGTACCTGTGTGTACGCTTGGTTGTACTGGGTGAAGTCGGTGGAGGTGTCAGAGCTGTACGGGGCGGGGGTTGTAGCCGCGGTGCTGTGGGGGAAAGAACCAGAACCCTGGGAGACCACAGGAGCAACCGGGCTGCCGTACACTCCAGTTCCAGGCTGTCCCCCCTGAGGCTTGTTCCCAACTGAGCCTGAACGAAACACAGACACAGTGTGTGTGTTCTATTATAAAACCTAGGAGGTCAACAAGATATTTACAGCGCACTGACAACTGTGCAGAAGTTTTAAACCACTCCTAATCTCCCCACGCAGAGTCCAAGGAGCCAGACTTTATGGAATGTTTTAAAGTGGTCTTGATCAATAGTTGTCCGAACTTTCTGAAGGACGATCAAAGTCTGTCTTTAGACTCTGGCTGCTTTTTCACTTAATGTCTCTGATCATGACAGCATGCAGCATAATACAAATAAAAACAGCAGAGAAAATCATTAGGAATTGGGAAGAAGTCCATCAAAGCCCTGACACAAGACCTAAGAGAAGAATCATCCTTCAACTGATCATCTACTGCAGGCCAAGTTGTCAGCTAATGGCTCTTTGAGAACCACTTTGTTGATGCTAAGATCCTGTTTTCTGTCTGCCAGACTGTTATCTTTGGCATTTTTCATAAATTAGAGTCAAGATATGAGAACAAATATTGTCTTTGTAACAAAGTGTCTAAAGGTGGAATATTTCACTGAGCTGCTGTTGGAGATGAGATGGTGACTCAAAATGATGAGAAAATAGACACTTCCTGTTGCAGTCTCAGTGAATTTTGAGTGTTTGGGACCAAGCAACCAGCGAGTCGAGTCAAGTGGCTGGTTTTAATTTTCAGAAGTACACTTTTAAAATTAAGATTTGCAATATTATTATCCTCAGATGTTCTCTATCAGACGGAAGCTTCCTTACAGGAGTCAAAATACAGCTCTGGCACTCTTGATACAGGTCACATTGACTCTGACTATTTAAAGAGAAAAGTTGCCCCACTATTCTTTTTTTGTAAATGTTCAAAACAAATGTCAGGACTGCATGCCTCCGCCACCCACGCAAGGAGATTTGGAACCACTGCAAACGTTGCAACCCATTTTGGGGACTCTTGTGAATGCTGGTAGCCCTGTGAAAAGATCCCATTTCAAATAGTTTTTTTTTTTTCAAAAGTTATCTGTTCTGTGTTGACAAAACTTGGTTTATCTCTAGAGTTCAGGAGCCTTTTTATGCCTGAAGTCTGGCTGAATAAAGGATGACTACAGATTTTTGTATTGTAGGTCTTCAGAATAAAACACTCATCTCTTTGTTGGAAAGGTGATTCAGTAAATCAGTAAATTTTGTTCCTTCATGCAGAGAAACAGTAGTTTCAATTAACAGCACTTAGATTAAATGAAAGCCAGAGAAAACAGTCACATTGATGAAAACTGCACAAACTACTTGAATATTATGTTTTAAATGTAATCAGACACACGAGGAGGCGTCAGAACAACCTGGCAGAGGATTCATCTGATCAGTATCTGGGGAGTTTAGGAGGTGGGTCCACATCTTGAGCACTTTGTCATGTTGTGTGTCGTCCTGCTGGAAGAGGCTGCTGCTGTTCATAAGTGTGTGTTTTGAAACAACATGTCAACTAACATCTAGACGAGTGGCAGTATCCCCACTGTCTCAGCAAGGGTGGTCACTTCACCTGTCAGACATTTTATTGTTGTAGTTGACTGAAGTGTGAAACCAGAACAAACAGATGATCCCTGCTCACCATCATCCTTTTTCACAGAGCTACAGACTCGCTGCACGGAAAACAACATGTGAAACCATCAATGTTTAGGTTTCACTGGCAATGTGCACCAATAACATAGAAATACAGAATGCAGCCTAAAAATTTGACTCAAGATATTGACTGGATTTAGTTCTAACTGCTCTGAATCAATGCTGACTGCTGCTGCTTTCCATGAATAAAGGAGCAGTTTAGCCTCTGATACCCTGAAGTCAGAACCTGCAAATGTGCCTTTTTTAAACCTTTGGTCAAAAGATGACTTTCTATTAACAAAAAGAAAGAAAAACCTACCACAGGCCTCCATGTGAAGTGCAAAAATAATAATACTAAATGTAATTCCCATTACTTTGTGACATTTTATGGTCCAATATAGACCATGGACTTAAGAGGTGCTATATATATATATATATATATGTATATATACATATACTTATGTGTGTGTGTGTGTGTGTGTGTGTACTGCTGTGCTCACCTTGCAGAATGACTCCTGGCATTACACTGGCCAGGTTTAGATACGGGTTGGAGGGAAGTCTGACTTCTTTAGGAGGATCACCCAATAAAGAACTCTGTCCGTTGTTTACCTAAAGAGAGATTAAATAGATTTGTGTTATTTACATAGAAATCTTTAGAAACTCCAAGTCAAATAATCTTCAATCATCCAGGGTAGAAGGGAGAATGGGGGTTAATGTCTGCTACATCCCTTTGTTTCTTTTCTGTCCTCACCTCTAAGAAGATAAAACCGATTTAAAAGGAGTTAATCGATCTAAGGATTTAAAGATGAATTTTATGAGCTGCTAAAGAGGCTGAGGAACCTGCAAAGATTGTTCTGTTAATTACATTTTACAGAAGACAGCACTGGAACAGGAATCAGCTCCCCAAAGAACCTCGGCACTGTGATTATCTTTTACACCAACTCATAACAGATGATGTCTGAGGATCGCAGCAGAGCTGGATTTAATCAAGGCCAAGTCAAAGTGAAAGCAAACAATTGAAGGGGAATATTGCTCCATCTGAACAGGAAAAACTGCTGAAAAGACAGACAGGAAGTCTCAGACTGTATCAGAAGATATGGCCGTTAGAGAAGTGCATTATGGGAATCTATTAAAGAAAGAGTCCTCGGGAGACTGTGGCTGTTTTATGCTTCATGCGTTTTCAGCAAGATCGATAAGGCTTAAGTAAAAATAAAAAAAGCCTTTTCACATTCCAGAGTGATGGGAAGATGGGTGGAAAGAGAGAGGAACTTTCAGGCTGATGGATTAGTTAAAATCTTCCTTTAGTCAAAACAAATGGAAGCCTAGAAAACTTGTAATGCTGCAAGCAAAGAAACACAAAGTTGAATTTGAAAAAAATAAAACTCAAGAGTTTAAGAACAAAGTGAAACTTTTACCCGAAGTGATTTCAAACTTAAGTTTTCTATCAACAAAACATTAAGAAGGGTTAGGAAAACACTCCTGAATTATTGTGATTTTGTTCTGACTCAAGTGATTGACTTTTGAAAGGCGCACAAATTTCCAGTGGCTTTAAATCTAGGGTTTCATATCATAAAAACTGGAAAGCATACTATTTACTGGTTTCTAAAATAAGACAAGTAACTATCAAAGAACTGATTTGTAACACGTGTGATTTGTTTGCTGTGCTCACCACGTTGGTCAGACTGTTGCCATCTGAGGCGCCGTGCTGGCCGGTGGATGTATAAACTCCTCCAGGTGGTTTAGGTGGAGGTGGGCCAAGGCCTGAGTGACTTATACCCAGGGAGTAGCTCTGAGCCTGAGGCTGGGAGCTCACCATCGTCCCAGGAGGAGCCGGCTGCTTTTCACAGGAGGAGGAGGAAGCAGAAGGTGTTGTTGACACGGAAAGGGCGTTGTTTTGATCTCCTCCTACAAGACCCTGAAGGTACGGCATCGCACCTGCTGCTGATACCACTACCGCAGCATTGTGGGTAGAAGACGGCACCGACTCCTGGCCCAACTCTGGGAGAAAAAAGCACATGGGGAAATTAAAAAAAAGCAAAGGAAATGAATGTGAGAGAGAGAGAAATAAGTTAAGATGAGACAAAAGATAGTGTGAAAAAAGGAAATTAAGCTAAGAAAAATGAAAGCAAGGTGATGCCAGCGAAATATACGAAACAGCTTTTACAGATGGCCATCAGGGTCTGTCTCCTCTGAACACTCAGGCTGAAATCTGAGAGCTCAGTCCATCTCTGTCTGACTGTAATATTTGAGAATGGGTTCTCAGCTCAGACTTCATCACTTATCATGTTCATCTACAGCCCAGCACTTAGCTGCACCCCCATCCCCCCAAAATCCCACTGACTCCAGGGTTTAATAACAAAAACATGTACAGACAGACATGCATAAAAACAAAAAACACACAACTTTAAGACGCACATAACAATAAAGGTGAACAAACACACACTCACTCATAAATATTACAAATCTAATATCGCTGTGACAAATAACCTCTACAGCACCAGCCTAAAGCTAACATTTGTAGCCGAGACGGATGAAAGCTTCACATTACAGACACACACAAAACTGAAAACTCAAACACACAAAGGAAGGCAGAGAAACAAGCACATTAGCACACAAACACTTAGGATACACTGATGTTGTTTGTGTGTGTGTGTGTGTGTGTGTATACAGGGATGTACAAACTGTGTGATACATCATTTCCACTTAAAACAACAGAACTTCTCTCAGCTGGAGATTTGAATTGTAAATGTTCTGCAGCTTCCTGGGGATGTTTTGTACAGTAACACAACTGAGACATTCAGCTCAGATAGCCAACATTTATCCATCCTTACTGCGGGTGCTAACACATCTTTACTGGTTTCTTTGAGGATTAACATATCCCCATCAAAAGCGAGTCACTGAAGCCAGTCTCTCACTTGGCTGCAGCTGTTGCAGATTAGTCTGCAGTTCAAAACTAAGAGAAAATGGTGAGAAAACATGAATTTTACGATGCAGTCGATCCTAATTCTGATTTTGTGCAAATAACGCATACAGTGTCAAGTTCCAAATGCATTATTTTTCATACAGTAGCAGGGAAATATACAAAAACAGCGTTAGTGCTCTGGAATGACAGAAACTTAACTGAGAAGGGTTCCAGATGAAAACTCAAACTATTTTAAGACAAAATTGGTCATGCAATTTCTTTGAACAAGCTCAAAATTCATGTGACAGAGATGTGTGGCTTTGTGTCTCACATGAAGAGAATGAGAACACCTGCAAACATTTCCAGACATTTTAAAAACTCTGTTTCAAACACTGTTTGCAATTTGGTGCAACATAGTGAGATACTGGCTTGAATGGTTTGCAGAGTTTAAAAACAACAAAATTATAAACTATGGTCAACAGATCTCAACACAGTTTACAATACATAGTTTACAACTGAAGACTTTGGATACAATAAAGATAAAAAGGTCCAGTTTGGGAGGTTTATAACATCTAGTGTCAAAACTCTGAAATACAACCAACTAAGCAGTTTCTCGCTCACACTTCTTCATAGACACATATTGGAAAAGTTGATTAAAAAAATAAAAAATAGGAAAGACCCACTGTGGAGTCAGTGTTTTGTCCCTTCTGAGCTACTGTAGTTAGTGCAACAATGTTGAGGGCATAGGGAAGGATAAGAGCTGTCTGTAAATAAAAAAGTTTTTTGCTGTAAATAGATTAAAATTTATTTGGAGTGGTTAAATAAACTTCTATTTTTTTCCCTGCTTCCCAGAGCTGCAACTGACAACTTGGCTTCTCACCTGTGGGAGAGTCTCCCAGGAGGCCTTTCCCCAGAGGCAAGAGGCCCGGAGGCCGGAGAGACAAAGCTTTCTGCATCAGCAACCTGGACGGGTCCCCGAGCAGACTGGAGACCTGATGAAGGCAGTGAGGAGGAGGAGGAGGAGCAATACGGACAAAGAATAGGGGAAAAAAAACATTCAAAAGCATAAAAATGAAGAATGAGAACAGAAGGAACATTTGAGAAGAAGGAGACCGAGGGCAGGAGCTAAAATTCATTTCAGTTTTATTTACATAAAACTAATTTACCACAAAATGTCATCTAAGGGCTTTTTTTCATAATAAAGTGAAAAAGGATTTAAATGACAAAAGACAAGAATTGTACTGCTGCGTCCAATATGAATTTTTCATTATCCATTTTCATTCTGTTCTGCCTGTTTGCACTATTAGCCATAGCGCTACATGTCATTTGGAGGAGCCACAGGCACAAAATAAGAACAAACCAGAGAAAAGTAAAATACATAATGGTTTTATGTTTTTGTGGGAAGCTTGAGAGACAAAAAACGAAAATAACCAAAAGCATCTGGCCTGTGACTTTTTAAAGAAAGCATCCAAACATCCGTCACTGTGACTTTTAGCTTTCTCTTCAGCAATTAAAGAAAACACGAGAGACATTTTGAAAGAAAATATGTGAATGTAAATGTCAAGGGAAGCTTCACCACCTGAAGGTCTCACTTTAAACAAAAAAATGGCAATTAGGTTGAGTGATTTGAGGGTAATTTGGTTTTATTATGCGCTAAGTGCAGAGAACGGAAATGTAAAAGCAGGTATGTCGGTGCCCACAACTACGTTCCTCACAAACTAATGCAAATCAACACACACACACACAGACACAGGTGTCTTACACTGTTGATGCGTTTGTCTTTGATGTGGAGGAGCTGCTGCTGTGCGAGCTGCATGTGCAGGAGGTTCTGAAGGACGAGTCCATTACCAACCATAGCGTTCTGCAGAGTTAAAGACAAAAAAAAAAAAATTACAACTTTTGTAACTATAACAAACAAATCACACATGCTGAGAGAAATCTCACAGGATGATAATGTTATGGTGACCTGGTGAGCTTTTCCCAGCGTGAGCAGAGCTGAAGTGAGAGGAGGTCTGAGGAACGGCAGGCTGCTGTTACGCCCGTATTTTCCTAAAACACACAAGAAAAACATCAGTCAGTGCCTCGATTTGTGGTTTCTATTTTTTAAAACTATCATTTCAGATGACGACTGACTTTAGAGAAGATAACCACAGAATTCAGACAACTCAAACATTTCAAGCAGTCTGTTCTGACAAACAAGAAAACAATATTAAAATGTGTACAAATACCTGCTACATGATTTTATATTTAATATGCATTTCATTTTTGTTTTGAAGACAGTTTAAAATGCTAAACAAATAAAACCTTAATTCAAAAAAAAAGTTGGGATGGTGTGTAAAATATAAAACAGAATGCAATGATTTGCAAATTTTATTCAAAGTAAAATTACAGACTGTTGGTAAAGAAGGTGAAATGTTTCACAGTGGAAAAACATGACCCTGTGTTGCTGCCATCAAATGCAAAATTACCTTATTTTTCCTAAAAATGGCCTTATTTCTCAGTTTAAACATTTGATATGTTTACTATGTTCCATTGTGAATAAAATATGGCTTTATGAACTTTACAAATAACTGCATTCTGTTTTTATTTACATTTTTACACAATGTCCCCACTTTTTATATTAATAAATACCTAATATAAATAAATGAATTTATATAAACCTCTGGTCTCATAAGTTCTCCTTACCTCATTAGGATGGTTAAAGCCAATTCAAACATCCTGTGCTGTTTTATTCATACCTCTCAATGAGAAATCCACATGTATCTGGGGTAAATTTGTATAACATAGCTTTTGTTCATCATAGATTCAAATGAGTCTTTGATTTCCTTTTCCTATGGCAGCAAAACAGTATCTGTCCTGAGCATCTTACAAGGTTGTGCTGCCCAGACACAAACAGGCTTTAAAGGAAATTTCTCCTCATTTTATTGGTCTGAAAGGTACAAACTGAGTGTGACAATGAGAACATAATGTGGCTTAAGCTCAGAGGGTAAAAGCATCAGTCAGAAGCTGCACAGGTGAAAACAGGACAGACCTGCAGTGGTGAAGGTGGCAGACCCCCTGAAGTGACATTTGTACAGCCCGTCTTAAAATAAATACATAAAACCACCTACCCCGGGTATCATTTATTCTGTCCCTGATAAATGCACAAACACAGGAAAATGACTCATCAGGAGGATTTCTCATTTTTGAACAGTGTGATTTGTCCTTTCCTCTGCAGTAAAAGAAAAAGAAAGATTCTGACACCAGTGGTGCTCACTTCAAGAAGCACAGGAAGCTGAACAGAAGTCCTGTTTCAGATCAGCGCCACACAAATCAGAACTTATTCCTGAGCGAGGAGCTATTTCTCTCACTTCAGGAATAAAAATAATATTAAAAAAGATAAATGCACACATTAACATTTTTTTTTACTGGCAGACATTTTATTCTAAATATTACAAGTTGCTGTTTGGAAGTCAAACCATAAATTTTAATTTTATAAAGTTTTACCTGGATTCTTGGAAAAAATATATACATATATTTTAGAAAAAAAATGTCCTGTCTCTTGCACAGGGTACACAGTTTCTCTTTGGCTTTTGTGTGTGTGTGTGTGTGTGTGTTACTCCTGAATCACAAGTCCTCCTTATAATAAATGTAAGCGTCAATGCTAATGGTAGGTTCCATCATAGTAGGTGCAGAAAGTTTAACATTTAATCAAGGCCCTAATTTTAGACTTTAATTGTGTGTGCTCCTGTTTAAGAGAACTCCCTCCACCTCTACCATCTTCTCTCCTTCCTGTTCCCATTTGTTCTGCTAATGTCACACAATTTCATTTTAATACCTGATTAGACATTCATCAAATAATAAAGACGAAGTGATTACAGAAGCCTGTACGGTCGAGCCGAACAGAGGGACGGACAGACGGTCGCTCTTTGATTACCAGCCAAGTCCCTTTAGGAGTGAAAAGATTACTGAAATAGATGAGTCTGGGACACTGATAGGCCTTAAAACTTGCAAGAATATGTCAAATCTGCAGTGAGCATGCGAGTAGGGGTGTAACAGTACATGTATTTGTACCGTGACGGTTGTATACAGACGTCTGGGATGCTTCCAGGTAACTACACAACAAATATGCCAAGTCACAGGTGTTCATGACTCTTATTTTAACTACATTTTGTTTCCTGCAATGACAAAAAATAAGCAACGTAAATTGTATTGTATCTAAAATTGATTGCATTTAAAACACTTTACAAAGAAACGGCTGGTTTAGAATGGCATGCAGAAACTTGAAAACCTGCGTGTTTGATTTAAATGATTTATTTAAATTTATGGAAATGCTCCACAGCCACGGAGTGATCACAAACAGCTGCAGCTAAGACAAACAACACTGCATGGATGGCAAGCAGTGCTATGGCAAACCATTTGAATATTTATTAAACATCATATTCTAAAACTAGAGCTCTGCCCACTGAGAAGTTTGAGTATTTCACATTTTATTTACTTTACATTTTCACATCTGATGTTATTCAGTTCTATGTTGCTGTTTTACTTTGCACCAAGTCTACGTCACAATAACTGGAGCAAACACTTCTTGGCTTTTGTTTTATCTTATTTACTTATTTTGTAATATTTCCTTAAGAGATAATTTTCTAGAGTTTATCAAACTCTTTGTTTGACATGGTCTTTGAGTTACAGTATACAGTCCAGATTAGATAAAAAAAAAGGGATTAAAACGTTTTTTTTAAGTTTATATTAAAGTTATAAGTTCACAAATCTTGCTGTTCATGATTTAAGATTCTCCCCACCAACAAGAGTGGTTTGTTTTTCTGTCTCTGCTTCTGGGAGAGTTTCTGTTTATATAAAAACAAAACAAAATAACATGAGTAATTGGCCTTTTTTTTCCATTTCCTGTTGTAGTGATTCATACAGAACCATGACCCTCATACTGAGGTTTGTACCAAACCATAGCTTGGGCGTACTGTTACACCAATTTTGTTTCAGCACTTGATGAAAGTAAAATCTGGAAACACCTCAAATATGATTAAATGTGGAACAGACGACAAAAAGACTCCATTAGGAACGCAGCTCTCCACCCTCAGGTTCCTACAGGAAGCCTCATCTCTCATTCAGGAGCATCTTAGAAATGTGTACGAGCGGAAACACTTGGAATTACAATTTGCAGTCATACCTCCTCTTTTCCCGCTGTGGTACGGTCTCATGAGGATCTGCAGAGCAGCTGGATTGGTCATACTGGTCAACAGCTGAGCCAGGTTGGGTTCTGGTAACAAACCTTTCCTGTTACTCAAGATCTGAAAAGAAAGCAAAACAAGTTGAAAGGAAAGTTGGACGGCGTGAACGTGTATGAGTGTTACTACAATTTGCGTTTTGATCTTGTCATGTAAACCCCTGATAGCTGCAGTAATCATTACAATGGTTTACATCATGTGGAGATGTCTGCAGTGTCAGCAGAGGGGAGATGAAAGAAGAAAGAAAGTAAAAACAGGGACCAATTTTAACACAGAAGCCACAGGAATGGAAGGGTTTCATTAACAGGCAGGAAGAATAAGTTGGAAAAAGATATATTGTAAAGCCTACCATTGCCATAAATTAATTTCTGTCAATTTTAGCAATACATAATACAGCCTGGAATGTACCAGGTATGTACCTGGTTCCTACAGGGATTCGGCTGTGCTATAAAGTGACTTACAGGTGCCTGGCCTGTAAGTAAAAGGTAATAATTCCTTTATAATACAGCTGGGTCCCCTTATAGTACAGGTAATGGTACGAACCAGCTCTGTACTCAGTTAGTAGCCAGTACTTACCCTGTCTGTGCCGGGCTGTATTATGCATTGCTACCACTGTATTGCAACATATACAGTAAAAAAACAATTGTCCATCTTACATATTTTATTTAGTTACTTAAGAGCAAAAACTATATTCATCAAATCTTTTGGTGCATTCAAAAGACACTGTGTAAAGCACAAACCTTGATAAGAATTCAGTCCCTCATTATTCTTCACTAATTTAACAGATTCAAATGAAACCCTGTCGAATCGGTCCGTGTCAAACAGAAGGATTCAGCTCTTGCTGTCACACAGTGTGGCAGCAGTACTCGCTGGCTGGCCCAAAGACACGGATATTTAAAACAACATTAGCAGGATGGTGATATTTCCTCCTTGTTTGCCCCAGAGCTACAGCACACTTCAGCTCGTTTCCTCCCTGTCACATCTCAAAGACAGAGCTTTACTGATGGGGACAGAGTGGGATTGACTACATCCTGCCAGCAACATAGGAAAAGGAGATTCCTGTGCACACATACTGTATGTGTGTTTGTGTCTTATAGGAGGGAAAGCTGGCATTTGTGTGTGTACTGGTGTTGAACAAGGCCACTCGTAGCTGACAGCGTCTTTCAAAGGAAGAGGAGAGGAGGAGGAGGAGAGATTTCTTAGTTCTTTTCTTCTGCTGGGGGAAAATGACAGCATGCATCAGTCTGTTTGCCTATTGGCACAAAATCCGGCTACATACCAGTACAATCACGCCAGGGACGCGAGGAAGCCGCGAAGAAGGGAAGGCGAGAAGTAATCGCGTAAGAGAAAGGATGGAGGGAGAAGAATTGAGGAGGGAGGAGGAGGCCATCTGGTCCTCGGCGTTCACGATCACACTCAACCAAATGTACAAATGAGAGAACTGCCTCAGAGGAGAACTGGAGACTAGAGAAAGTCTTTATCTTGTTCTAAAAGGTCTGATGATTTTATTTTATGCTTTAAAACCAGCTGCTCTCATTCACTGTGATAATCCTAAAGGCGCCTGAGGCTACTGGTTTAACCTCACTCAGATGTCTGTTTCTCTCTGTTGTCCTTTCTTTCTGAACCAAATATCCTCAGAGTCATTTGTTTTCCTGTTACAGATCAGACCCTGTGACTGTGACTGCTTAGCTTTTTAGCTTATAATCTTCACACTTTTCTTTAAAGCTTAAACTTCTTCATCTGCACCTGATTATTCATGTTCTGCAGTGGCTGTGATACCATCAGTTGTCTGAAATATTGGCAAAAATATCTATAAAATGAAAATCCTTTTTCCTACTTGGTTTTTAAACATTGCAATAAAAGTTGCATTTCATTTGAAAATAACTTTTATATGACACAAACTAAACTATAAACATCCTAATATCAATGTTTTTAAGATGAGCAAAACAATTAAATTACTACAGAGCAAGAGTAACTTATTTTTTATTTAACCAAAGGAACTGAATTGAAACAAATCCAGAATAATGTGCAAAAATCTGGCAGAATTATTGTTATTCTTGTTGTATATCTTTTATATATTCTCAGAAATAGCAAAATCTGCTGGTAGATTTTGCCATCTTTCAAATATTGCACCTTCAGTCCTTCATAAGATGGTAGATTTTAGTTATTTGATAGGTTTTAAAGATAAAATGGGCTCTAACTTTCTTACTTTCTGATTATTTTATATTTTTGTTTCAATGGAAAACTTTATTTTCTAAGAATATGTAACACATTTTAAATTAAATTGTCTTAAAAATCATCTCAGTAGGTTTTTCTTTTGGTACATTATTTGATAACTGCTTTGACTTCCAAAGGAAGTTTAGCAACCCTGCAGCATGACAACCTCCACCGTGCTTTACTGTTGGAACACAAAATAACTGCACATTATTAAATTCTTAAATCCTAATGGACCATAAGTAAATAAAACAATAGAAGATTAACATAAAATAGACATGTGGATTAAAACTGAAATAAACAACCTATTATATAAATTGATTCTTTTACAAAGTGTAAAAAAAAATCTGATATAACATAGAAAACAAAAATCAAAACTTAAATGCAGATTGGCCAAGACAAGGCTAACTGAGAGCATTTTGATATTTTTGAGAGGCTCATTTTTACCTTGAACCTTTTTATTAATCCGTGGTGAAAGGTCATGACCAGAGTGAGTAAGAATCCAACTTTAAGAACATGGAGGTTATTCAAAGAAAAAAGTAAGAAACATGCAAACAACAGTAGCAATTATGAGATCTTTTTTATATATAATGGTGGAAAACGAGTTCTTTGGCATTTATTACTAAGGAAGAGATATGAATAAATTCAGACATTGCAATTTTAGTAAAAATAAAAAAAAACTGAACATATACAGACTTATTACTAATGCCTCCTGCACAGTGTCTAGCTGTAATTGACTTTCAGCAAGCAGAAACCTTATGGCCAGATAAAAATTCAAGATAAATTTAATTTGGTATGGGCAATAATTTTAGACTTATTAAATATTCAAACCCTCCAAAATCATCAAGTAGTTCCTAAACTTCAGCTGAATGGAACTTTTACTTGCATTTAAATCTGACTTGCTGGTGTCCATAAATTTGAAAGTATATATGTATGAGAGCATTACTGTGTCTCGAGCGATGACTTGGGTTTATTTCAGGCAACGGGAGACAGTAGAGCAGCCCAATCAGTCTGCAGAACTATAATTATCATGTCAGTGCCTCTCTGCTACCACAGCACTGTGTAGGAGGGACATCACAGCTACAAAGAGCATCTCAGCCAGAGGGTGCTCATGCATGTGCACCATGTCAAAACCTGGTACATTTCAGCACTGGATGTGAAATAACCACTTGGCACTGCCTTCAATTAGATGTGGCTGTGAGCATGTCTGCCTGTTTGCTTGGGAAGTCCAATGATTAGGTGATGCAGCATATGGTTTTCTAGATATGAGGAAACGTTTCCACGCCAGCAGTGCTGATGAAAAATACAGGCAGTCTAAATCGAGCTCAAGTCAAAATTACACCAAATAAGTTTTCACAAAGTGACAATTGAGAGGCAAAACCCATCTATATAACAAATATTCTGCTTTGTGGCTGAATGTTTCCATTTAACTGATTTTAGAACATGTTAAGCAAAGTTGATGATTTGTGGAAAAATCCACAATAATGTTTGAAAGTGCCTTTTTTTACCCCATATCCACTTGCTTAATTAGAAGCAGTTTTACCCCAGGTGTGGCCAGTAGAAATTGCCAGTTTTTGAAAATCATGGCTTTATTTTTACATGCACAGCTTGGAAAACTACATTTTTAGCCGTGCACATATTTTGTTGCCCACCTCGACTCGCTTTGTGCCCACCTTTGTAGTCGCACCCACATTTGAGATTCAATCTGCTGGAATAAACCTTTGAAATGCAGACAGGAAGATTTGGACCACTTTTTCTGGACCTGGACATTGATCTCTGGATGTTTTCTGTCATGAGTGAAAATGCAGCTCCAGAAAATGTGTTGCAGACAGTTTTTTTTTTTAACATGTTCAAAATCCAGGCGACAGGACTGCAAGCCTCATGCAAAGAACTTGAAATTCCCTGCAAACGCTGCAAGACATTCTGATGAATACAATCCAAGGTGAGATGCTACCTTTTGATAGACGTTTTATAAATTACCATTGTAGAATATATAATTACGACTGCATTGTATCAAAACTGATTTGAATCTGGATCCATTTTGAATTTAGGGTTATGATTTAAAACTTATTTTTTGTTGTTATTCTATATAAATAAACTAAATTTAAGTGAGTAATGTAAATTAACTCTGTTTTACCTGATATGATTCAACTAATCCAGTGTTACATGCTGTCAATCAGTGGAAAAAAGCTATTTAGACCAGAAAATACTTCTGTTTTTACATGATATTAGCATGTAAAGTTATGTCTTTAACTGACATTTTATTGCTGCTTTACCCAGATTTTAGGAAAGCAAACACAAAGTTTGCTTTTGGGGCAAAAAAACAACGGGTGTATATAAAATTAACATTTATATTTACAATAATGTGTTATTTAAACTTATGTCAATGTAAAAAAATATAGAATCCTTTTTTTTAATATAAAAATAAAAGATGGTATTGATTAGTTGCACAAAGAAGATCTTTAGGACTAATATGTGACAGGAGTTTGTACTTGTGTTTACTCACCATACCCTGGGCAGCGATGAGTGCAGCCAGGGTGCTTCTCCCCGAGGTGCCGGGGGTACAGAGGGACAGGCGGACCTCCTGTCCTCCCACCAGGTTTCGGTCCATCTCTATCAGCACAGCCTCGGCCTGTTCTGCCGACTCGTACTCCACCACACCGAAGCCTCGCACTGGACTGCCTTCATTCTGAGCGAGCTGTGGGACAGAAAAACCATCAGTGACTTCCATGTTGTCGTCACTTACAGATTTCTAAACACATCAAGAATGAATAGTAGTAATTAAATGTTTAACTGTTCTGATCAATAATCATTAAAAAAAGTCACTGGCTTTTAGTCTTAGTTGAGCCAGAAATGTAGAATGTTTTTGTGCAAGTTTATTTAATTTAGAAATTATTTATTGTGACAATTTATTAGATTTTGACTTCATCTTTATTGCTTTTCAAATATTAATGATTTTATACCTTATTTTTCATACAGCACTTTTATAAGACAACCTTTGTTAAACATGTTTTACTCTGAAAAACCTGGACTTTACTGTTTACACAGATTAGGGGCTTCAGGAGATCTAAATATTTATGGTAGATTTTTACAGCATCTTTTCACAGCAGCTCTACTTCCAAGAAAAGTTTCATTAAACTCCAACATTTCAGTTTCAGTCTCTTCTGCCTCTAAAACATGCTTTTAATACATGCAGCAGGCCCATAGCTTTATTCTTTGTGTGCGTTAACATAATTCAGTTATTAATAGAGTGACCCAGGTTGTACATAAACTGATTATTTCTCCAGCTGCTCACCTGCAAGTGCTCAGTTAAAATATGAGAACTCCCCTCCTATTTGTCCAAATATTCTTTTGGTTTATCCAACATGTTTAAAATATTTAATATGCAACAGATTTGTATATCAGGCATGGTTTCCATCAGGCATGGGGGGGATCAGCACTCCTACAGGTAGAACTTGGATTTTTGTTTTCTACGACATATAATCTGTTCAGGTTGTTCATCATCTCTCATCCAATGCATCAGATGGAATTCAGTAACTCCTTGAGCCTAAAGTGACTAAGATAATGGAGAGATTACAGACTGAAGCACATCACCAGTGTTGTTCATTTTGGAAAGTGTGAGCCACTGGGATGTCAAAAACAGAGATTTTAGAAGTTAAACAAGAACATTGGCTTTTCACAAAACAAACAATTCACAAACGGTGATTTCTTTCTTTCAACTGTGATGGAATTTTTTTTATATTCCAGACGGGACACAAATTTGCAGTATTTAATCTGAGTAAAGCTAATCTGACTCAAAACTCAGCCTGATTTTGCAGCTAAACTAATTATGAAACTGAAGGTTCAAACCATTCATTCTGAAGACACCAGGAGTGGACACGTTGGTGACCCTGCAAATTTATTTGTCATACACACACACACATACATATATATATATATATATATATATATATATATATNTATTCTTTCTTTGCTCTCATTAGCAATTCCTACACTGAAGCTGCAGGGCCTTAGCCTTCGGCCAATCAAGGCTTCCTGCTCCAGAAACCAGCGCTCACATCGCTCCCTGGTCTCACCGACTTTCAGCCCCAGGCAGAAACTACTCTGACCTGCTTTGCACTAGTCAATGAGACCACGGCAGCTCTGCTGGCATCTCACTGAAAACAAACTAAGTGCCTGTCTCACACTTGGTTAAGTCAGCATCCCTGATGATTATTTCATTGCTAGTTGTTTTTTACTACATGAGTGTTGCAGAGGAGAGTTTGAGGAAGTGTGTTAGAACTGATGTGGGTGGAAACAGATTTGCATCTTTAGTTAAATTTAGTTTATTTCTACAGCACCAACTCAAAACCGAAGTCATCTCCAAGCACTATACAAAAAAAAAACAAGTCGATTTCAAATAAACTTGAATACAACCCAACTCAGTCCAATAACAGTTGTATTAAAATCCAATTACATGCAATTCAATTATAATATGAAAGGTTCAATATGGAATAAAACATCAGCAATAAGTTGTTTAAAGAAGCCAGCAGATTGCATCAAACCATTTCAATTTCTCCCTTAAAAGACCCAAATTTATTAAATCAGGAAAGACCTGCAGCCAATATACAGTCTATAAATATCTGCTTTTTTACCTAGGAGATATGAGTTGGTAAATAATAAAGGACAGGACAAAAAAAACAAGGTCAGACTTGTGTTTGTTTTTTGCACCTGATGACCTCTTCAACAAAAGGGTTTAGTCACTTCCTGTTTCTGAGGAGCAGCTAAATAATGCAAAGAGGCTAATAGCCTTAAGTTAATGGAAAGAACTGGATAATGATAATGGTTAAAAGCTAATAGCTTACAGTTCAAACTCACCACTTGACCGATTGTTCGTCAAGCAAATATCTTAAAATAAAACATTCACGGCGGAAACGATCGTAAGACTAAAGGAACATCACCAAAAATAACAACGGTAGAAGACGAAAATGTGTTCATGTTAATTCAAACCTGATGCAAAAGTATGAGTGTAACATGGAATATTTGGTGTTCACAAAGAGAAAATTACTTATTTTTTAAAGTAAAACCATCTCAGTTTCATACACATTTTACATCATTGCCTGAAAAGTTTCTGAAAGCATGTTTCAAAAAGTGTACTTCCAAAGGTTTAAATCAGCAAAAGGACAGACATCTTTACGAGCATTTGTGCAGTTTGTTTCATTGAAATGCAGCTGTCGTGACTGAAATGACAAGATGCAGTTGAAAGCTCCAGGCAAAATATTTCTGTCCTTTCAGTCAGCTTAAAAAAAGAAAGAAAGAAAAATAACACAAGATGAGACTGATTAGGCTTTATTTGCTTGCATGGTTTCATTCCTTTCACTGTCATTTTGTCCAAAAGGTCCAATATGTGAAATCAAAACGGTCCATTTTGCATTGATCAAAAATGCCTTGAATGTTTCGCAGTCTGTGCAGGAAGACTGGATTTCATACAGCTGACGACAACAGACAAGCATTGAGGCTTTGTTACAGTGTCCTGCCAGTTAATTATGGTGTTAACAGTTGGAGAATTAGCATAGTTTTAACTCTGTCCAAAAATCTCAAAACCACTTACATATTTTGCAAAGATAGCATTGATTAGAAACACTTCTGCCATTTTTATTTTCTATAATCGGTTCCTCTGTTGTTCGACAACAATAAGCTCTGCTCCTGACGGCACTCAGTTGATGAATCTCAGTACAAGTGTGTGATTTCTTCACAGAGTGCACTGAACCCCCCACAGAGGTTTACAGAGCAGATCCTGGCTCCTTACAGTACAGAGATGGGAATACACACAATGCACCGGGAATTTTGGGCTAGAAATAGGAACAGAAGGAGGCGGCTGTGCTGAAAGGAGAAATAAAAAAACAGCAACAGCAGCCTGTAACAGGTGGTGTGATGATCCATGTTAGCACCTGATGGTGTACAGGAGGTGCCCACATTACATGAAATCATGTCATGTTCAATAAAAGCTGCATAATGACCCATTACATTAAAGTGTTGTCAGAACAGTCTCAGATACATAAATTTAAATGCTCAGTTAAGATATTTTATGTCTGATTTCTGATCATTTTTGCAGTTTAAAGGAGATATTCAGCAAATGCTGAATCAGCATTCACACCGTTAGAAACTTATGTAGCTAAAGTTCGGTTACTTGTGCATCAGAACAATCACCGATTCATCTTTAGTCACCTAGTTGAAGCATTAAAACGTGGGAGACATCAATAAAATGGATATTATACAATGAGATCACATTAATGTCTGATGTTTTTTTTCTTTGTGAAAATGAACGGAGCATGAATCAGAAATAAATGTGCTTTCACTTTCTCCGCCTGAATACTGACGCTTGTTAGCATTAGTGCTCAATCAAGTGGCCATCCACTTCCTCCCTCCTCTCATTTGTCTGCTGTTCCCTCCGGTCTGAACAAAAGATGGATGGAGGGATGGATAAATAGACAGAGGGAGAGGTAAATGCATGTATTTGTAGAGGAGTGGGTCGATAGGTTATTATCATCAGCATATATTAAGCAAACTGTGTGGAAATCACCTGAGCCACTCTACCACTTGAGAGATGGATGGATGGATGGATGGGTGGGTGAAGAAGAGGAAAAGAGTGGGAGTGAGGAGGGCCAGAAACAAAATGACAGAGGATTCAGGGGAAGAAAACAACAGTGATGAATTAAATGACTGACGAGCGGCGAGTGAGAGAAAGAGGCTCACGGATGAAGTGATCCAGAAACGACAGAAAGAACAAATAAAAACTGCTAATCAAACGCTGCTGGAGTGGGTTCTGTGAAAACGGTGCTCAGAGTACAGACGTGTAAGAATGGATGCAAACTCCGAGCAAGCTCCTCTAAAGTCCAAATTTTCTGCAGCTGCACTCACACTTTTTATTCTGATCTGCACAATTATGCAAATTTAAAGTAGGCATGTGTGGACTGTATGTGAACCCTGTAAATACCAGCTGTTATTTCGTTGTCAGAGTCTCTCTCCGTGTTCTGCTTAAAAAAACAACAACATACAAATCGATGCATTTAGCACTCCTCTCTTTTTTTTTAACTAGGCAGGAAACATTTGGCTGCACAGATCATCTGCAATGAAAAATCCTGGGATCATGTGAAGTTTAAAAAAAAAAAAGAGCAAACTATATAAAAAAAATTATCTTATTTGACATCCAATGTGCTTGAAATGTTTTGTGGTTGTATTCGGCACCAGTAAACTTTATTCCTAATTGCCCCACATGCCTTTACTGTGTCCTGAAGGTGTGATTCAGGATAATTAAAGAGTAATTAGCTGCATAAAGTTGGCTCCTCATATTTCATCTTCTAAATTATTCCTGATGTAAATCAAAAACAGAATGGCCTAGAAGGAATTATTCTCCAGCAATTTGCAATTACCCTGTGTCGGTCTAATTAAGAGAAAAGGTTTTTAGGCTCAGGCCAACAGGTAGCATTAGTGGAAGAAATATAAACAAATGTATTGAATGAAGCCAAAAAAACATCATGGAGGAGGCAAAGCAGGGTTTTAATTTTAAAGGGAGCCATGTGTAACACACTGATGATTATTATTGCCACTGAGGCTAATGATAATGTTGCATATTTTACATTTTATATTTCACTTGAATCTTAATTATTCTACTGACTAAGGACCCATCCACAAGAGGATGACGTTTCGTAAATATGCAAATGATTTTATTGTTTCAGCATTTTAGGTTCCAAACAGGGTATTTTTTTAAATCAAGTCACAGAGTGGAAAGATCTGGAAACGCCGCCCTCGTCTTTTCATTTAGACAGCCACAAGGCAGCCTTCTGAAAACTAAAAATGTCACGGTCAGACGTATTAATAATAGCAGATGTTAGTTGCTCAGCTACAGCAAAACCTTTGTATACTATATATTTTTAATGACTGTCTTGAAAAGAGCAGACTAAAGAAGTCTTTATTATCACACCAAATGTATAAATAATTTAGCCTAATATGCTTTGAAAATGATGAGGAAAACCGACCTGCTGTCCCTCGCTGGACACTGGGCCTGAAAAGTGTCCATTGTGTCTACGTATTTAGACTGAAAGCTCCCCTTTGTCTTCGGTCCACAAAAGGATTCAGTTTTTGCTCTTGTATTTGCCATCTTTGCCTTTTTTTTTTCTTGTGTCTATAGTTTGTACCCAACATGTCAGCTTATTGTGTCTGCTCCACTCCTTTTCTGTTTCTGGTGTATTTCTGTGGCAGCCTCACACGGCCACATACAGGCCCAGGATAGTTATTATGTTTTGGGCTGTTTTCTGGGTTTGAGTGGATGAAAACTACAGAAACTCAGTAGCCAAGCTGAATGTTAACTCGTGCTTATAACTCAAAAATAGGAGTTAATTGTTTTTTAAGATAAAGCTAATTTTGTTGACTGTATTATTTAGATGTCATCTCAGTGTTTGAGACACAGCTGGCAGGAGCACTGAGGTGGGAGTTAACGTCTCATCATCCAGCCGGCATCCAAGATAATATCTTTAACCGTGGCAAATAAAATTGTGTATTTTCGCTTTGACTCACATTACAATAATGAATGCTTTAATGAACTGTATTTATCTCATCCCCATGAAAAAAACAGTTTGTTTTGTTCAGATAACAGGTTCGTTTATCTCATCTGTAAAAAAAACAAAAAGCTCCTCTCAAGATGAATGAACTTATGACGGCAAAAAGAGTTTCAATTAGCAATATGTCATTAAATTATTGCTTCAACTTGTGTAGAAAATGCAATAAACTTACTCTTATGATCACTTTAAACAACGAGTTGATGTAAGAAGAGAAAAACAAGTCTGTACTCTTCAATGTCACAACACACTACTGCAACAATACAAATGAAAAAATAAAAATGTGTTTACCAAACGTTTGCTACATTTTAGTGTGTGAATTTGCAGAGCAAAAAAAAAAACCTTAAAGATGCTAAACAAGCGATCAGCGTGTGTGACAGCTGTAAAACCCGAGTCCTGGTCCCCAGCTAAGAGATGCTGACTGCGTCACTGGGAGGGTTTACACTCAGGGGAACACCCATCACTTGGTGTGTGTGTGTGTGTCTGAAAGTTTAAAAGGCCACATCAGTCATCTGAACTGAGTGATGAGGTCACGGCAGCCCTGTCTCAGCTGTCTGAGGAGAAATCTTTGGGACGTATTACTGTTTAAATGTTCAGATATGAATGACAAGAGCAGCACAACTGAAGCAGAAGGTGAAAACGTGATGCAGAGCAGATTAAAGCAAGAATATCAATACATATAATTATTTAAAAGTGGAGAAATACAGAAATGGATAATCTTAACTCTGAGTGACTGAAGATGAAATTAGAGCTGAAACAGTGTCAGTGATTGTGAAGAACATACTTTTCTCACTAAAACGCATTACAGATTCAAAACAAGCCTATTCTGTTAAATAAAACAACAACAGCATAAAACTCATTTTTCATTTCCTCTTTGGAAAAAAGGAGCTGAAGGTGCCTTACAGAGATTCCTGTAAAAGTGGAGTTTACATTAAAACGTACAGTGTGGAGCTCTGAGGTCCACCTGACATATGGAGGGAATTTATTCTCTCCTAAAAACAGGCCAAGATTATTTGTGATATTTAAAATTCACTACTGCTAGGAAACTTTAATTGTTAACATTTTAAAGAAGAAAATGTTTGATCTTTGAAAAACTATCCATAGATTAGAGGTCTAACATTCCTGGAAGGAATGATTATCACCTGCAGTGTTTCGTGCCAGAGTTTTAGATGAAGGTGTGGATGTTTTGGTAAAATCTTGAAAATAACGTTATGCACAATCTCATGCAACATCCTGAGACGTCACGGTTATGGTCGTAGCAAAGGGTCATGGGTCATTCACATCTAATGAGCATCTGTAAAACTGACTGATTTATAGCTATTTTTGTGTTTTTAAGGTCAGTTGGCTGTGGGAGCCATCTTGAATCGAGTTCACTTAATTGTAGATGAGCATCTCGTGATTACTGTCTGTTTCATTTAAATTTATCCTGAGGTTCATGAGATATTTTGGTAACAAAGAAAAGCATGCGCTCACAAACATTACCGCTCCGCCTTTGCCTTTCAGCCGGCGGGCGACAGAAAAAAATAAAATTCTTGAACAGTCGTCAGTGTGTGACTTTCTGCTAGAGGACCGAAACAAAACAGTGAAGAGGTGTCATCTGCTTTGTGTGTTTAGGAACTGCAATAAAATAAAATAAAAATCATTAAAACCTGTCCATCACACACAGTCTGATATCTGATGGCATTGCTTGTTTTACCTCATAATTGAGTGTTTAACTTCCACACAGACATCATTATTACATATAAGGTTGCATATATGCCAACAGCTCTCTTACTTTGACATAAATCCCACACCCCTTCACTGTTTCACTTTATTTCTTCAAACATTAGACTCAGCGCCATCACCTGTCACCTCCACCTCTCCATCTTCTTTAAAACATCTGCCATTCTTAGTTCTCTTCTTCCCTTATTCCAGTTCCGCCCTACGTCTCCATCCTTCTGTTTTTAATATGGTTGACATTTTTTACCCGCTCCTCCCTCCATCTCGGCTGTCTGACTCAAACTAAAGTGCTGTCTGGAGGGTCCTTTTGTGGGTGGCAGAATTATAGCACTTAGGACAAGGCCACAGGTTAAGTGCACTTTGAACAAAGAAAAGTGTCAAAGAGCGGCGAGTTCTACCTCGGTGCGTGGAGGAGAACGAAGAGGGTTTTTGAAAGAGAAAACTGGAGATGGATACAGTATGAGGTTTGACAGTGACTGACAGTAAATAGTAATGAACAAACAAAAAATGACCACTGCAGGCAAATAAGAGCCAAATTATGGTCAATAATCTGACTCACTGGCTGATCAATTGTGATGTAAATTTCATAATCTATACCTGTCTGTCACAATCCACCAAAAGTAGCACAATATACTGATCCAAATATGCTAAAATATAGTCTGTATCTTGGCTGTTTTAGAGCAGAATTTAGACATTCATTATACAAAAGTTCAGCTCATTCTGGAGATGGATGCCATGACCTGATTTTTTCTTTTTTTACTTTTATATTTTTCAAAACTAACTTTATTTACAAATCTTTTCGCCATAAAAACACATTAAGTTCTCTTCAATTACTTCAACAACATTGTTTTCTTTGAAATCTGCTTCAGCATATTTGCTCCATTTTTGTCGTCCTATGCTGCTTTTAGCTTTCGGCTACCATCCTGCTACTTTTAGCTTCTGGATAGCCTTTGCTACATTTAGCTAACTTTTTGCTATTTTTAGGTAGCATTTTGCTTATTTTAGCTTGTGTTCTGCTTCTTTTAGTCTTAACAACTCAGTTTCAGCTTCTTCAGCGAATTTAAGCAAATTCATTCAGCATTTATCATTTATATTGTGTATGTTTTTTAATAATATTTTATTTTTGTCTTTAATAGAGTGCAGTAAGTGAGCAACCTTCATTATTCCTGTTATGAAGGAAAAACATTTCTCAAAAATAATCCTATACACAACATAAAATGTTATATGAACTGCACTTAAATAGTTTATGTAAGCAGCCTCCAATTTTTGCTTCTTGTTCCCACTCACTCACACATCATCTGCAACGTTGCCAACTATTCTCAATCTCATAAAAAGTTGCCAAATGTCACTAGATGACATAGACTAATAAGGATATTCACATCATCATGCAGCATTTAACGTCGGATTTGTGTCAGCCACTGAAATCTGTTTTGATTCTTTTCTCGCTCCTTCCATCAAATATGCATAAAAATGCACCCAATAACCCCCAAAAACGAGCTCTCAGTCACTATTTTTGCATCTCTGTTGTCAGAAGGCAAATGAGTCTGATTAGTAACTGAAAATGGGTCCATTTAAAGACCGCTGCTCCCCCTTAGTCTGATCAAATCCTGATTTTATAACCACAGCACAATCCGACAAAAATCACCATCCAAGTATTTAAGACATCTGTGCTGTGATTTTGGAGATAGTTACATGTACGGTGATCACCCAGAGAGAAGGTTAGAAACAACAGATGGTCTCCAGTGTTTTTTTCTTTCGCACACAGTTTTGTATGTCCTAACATACCTCAAGAACAATAATGCACATGTGCAAAGAGTTCACAGGTACAGCTGCTTCTTTTAGCCACTGAATGAGGATATTTGTTTTGAATATCGAGAAACAAAAATTTCAACTTGGAAACAGCAGGGTTCAGCATCTTGGAAAAGTGAACACAGAAACTCTGCGATTAGCAGACAAGCCACTCACCATCACTGGAGCCAAAGTCGAAGTTGTTTCTAGTATTCACACTGGAAGGTGAAAAACAAATCAACGCACACAGCATGCATACTAAGTATGCTTCGTTTTGCAGTGTGCTGTTAATGCAAACTATTCTCCCACAGCAGTGCAAGCAGGAAATGGAGCCACTAACAGCAGGGAAAATATAGCAACTATGGGTGGTGGTAAAATGGCTTCATAATACCCATTCTGATTTCTGAAGCTTAATCTGTGTTATGTTTGGAAGTAACTGGAAATAGTGCTGGACATTCGATCTGAATAACAAACTAAATTAAAGGCCTCTTTGAAGAGATGCATATTGCCCATCACATTTCATGACAAATTTTAAACAAGTACCTTCGCCTTTCAGAGACTGACAATAATTGCACACTTTTGTCTTTCTAATTTAACTGTTAGAAAGTTATGCATCTGCATCCAGTTTAGTGTGTATTGGGCTTGATATATTATGCATCTGCATCCAGTTTAGTGTGTATTGGGCTTGATATATTATGCATCTGCATCCAGTTTAGTGTGTATTGGGCTTGATATATTATGCATCTGCATCCAGTTTAGTGTGTATTGGGCTTGATATATTATGCATCTGCATCCAGTTTAGTGTGTATTGGGCTTGATATATTAAGTATTTGAGTGTATATGTGCTGAAATGCAGTAAAATACTCACAAGCACATAATACACTGCACTTAAAAAAATACTGAACTTTAGGTCAAAGCCTGCTGGCTTCGAAACAGTGAGACAACATGAGCTAAACACCCACAAAGCATCATGGGACCAGCATGATGTTGGTTTATTGATTTGTATGTGGGAGTGGGGCAGAGGGGTGGAGCTAAAAGTGGAATTGCAGAAGATGACTGATGTCCATTGAGTGAACTTTGAAATGGGTATGTGGGGGAGGAGTGGATGTACTGGACAAGCATCAACAAATGAAGTAAATAATAACAATTATATATATATATATATATATACATATATATATATATATATATATGAACATACACACAGAGTGTGCTGAGTGTGAAGGAGGAAGCTGAGGGGTGGTGCCACCACAACAGCTCCACCTCACCATGGAAACAGAGGCTTAGTGTGACTGCGAGGCTGGCCAGAAGAGATGCTGAATTTTATATCAGCATGTGTCACCTGGTGGTGTTTGATTGGAAAGTGTGTATACGGGGATGAAGGGGATTATTTCTTTTTAAAGAGAGCCTTTCATGATATTTTGAGGCTTAAGAGCAACTGCAGTGGTTTTGTAAGATTAACTATGGATAACATTTGTTATGCAAGTTCTAGCAAATTATGAGAGTCTAAAAAGAGCAGAATTTGAAACATTGTGTCAAAACTTGCACAGACATGCTGAAAAAAGAAGCAACCTCTTGCAGAGATCTTTTTGCAGACATTATCGGCATCATTTAAAGTAATTAAGAGAAATACAAATGATGCATTTTCTGTTGCTGCTAGCACACCCACACCTCACTCCCCCTTGGGTGTGGATGACAAAACATTCAACATGGCTGCCTCCACTAGTCATAGGATTGGGAATAAAACAGGAGATTATCATAATAAATTAAAGGCTGGTGGTCTCAACAAGAATACAGGCTATCTACCAAAGAAATAGGTGGACTAAGAGCATTAAAATCAGACCAGAAATCATGTTTCCTGGTATTTGTATGGATCCATTTCTGAACTGGAAAAGCTCTCCAAACAAACCATGGTTGAACTTAAAAGTGAAATTTAAGATAACAAAATCTCAAGTGCCCCTCCTAGAATGGATAAGCTTATAGAAACGAGTGTTGTGTCATTTTACAGCTAATGTTTTGTATGAGGGTAAAATCAGGGTAGAGGGGTGTGCCCAGACTGAGGAAGACTTCACACACACCCGACACAGAATGAAATATGTATTTAAGAACATTCTGATGCTGATATAAATTATGCAAAAGAGCTCCAGAGTCTTACCTGGCAGAAGACGGGTTTATACGTCTCAGAAAAGATCTGGGTGAGTTCTTCAGAGTCACAGAGGTCCAGTGGCAGTCGGTCCACACACAGGCACTTTGAGTGCAGGTTCTCCTCTTGGCTCAGCTGGTTCACATCCATCCACTGCACCATCAGTGAGCGATCCCCCTTTAACATTCAGTGGGAGGGGATACAGAATTAGATTAAGAACATCACAAGCACTCTTCATACTGTTGGCATAAGTTGTAACATGCAAAAAATGGGGCAACTGGACTTCCTGTTTTGATTTGAGAATTGTGACAGGAAGCTCAGACTTTGCAGTGCACATTTTTTATTTTTTGTAAAAGTAGCTGTGATTATGAGCTGTTGAGCTCTGCTTTGTTCTGCAGAATTTAACAGCTAGAACAATCACATAGGTAAGGTCAGAAAGTATTACTTAGTAGCTACTGATATTTGGGACCTAAAATAAAAAGAGAAGTGAATTTAGGCATTTCTGCTCATATGCAATTTTACACTGTAATTTTATACATTTAAGTCAGGTGACTGAACTGACAGAGCTCATATTTGTGCTGATTATCTGTTTTCTACAGCACTGCCAGTTTCTATCAATACAACAGAGATGGTTTATGTATCAACTACATGATGTGACCAAATATTGTTCACAACATGTATGATGATACACAATATATCACTCCTCTTTCTGCTCACTTTCATGTTTGACTCAAACTGGACAAGAAGCATCATTTTAAAAAAAAATCCTACAAAATGTAATATAGGAGCTACATATTAAGACAATTTTATTGTCATCATTTAGATGATCTAATCTGTTTTAGCTAATTCAAGTAAAATATTTTCATCCCATTTTGACGTGTATTTTTGGACTTCTGTGCATGAAAAGAAAACTCAAATTCATCTTTTTCAACCATTCAAAAGCATTTAATGAACCCAGAGCTCTTCTACTTCTTCACTCAGTCTCATAGAAGTCTGAATGTGTTAGAACAGATTTGTAATATTTGCTCGGACATACCAGAGGTCGACCTAGCAGCTCCGAGCGGGCCCGTGAAGCAGAGTCCTTCTTCATGTATTCCACAAACCCATACCCTTTGGAGTGGCCGCTCAGCTCACTGTAGACCAGGAAGCAGCGCTCGATGTTTCCGTACAGGCGCACCAGCTCCTCAAACTGCTGCGCGGTGAAGGTGTGGGGCAGGTTGGTGAGGCAAAGCAGGGAATCGGTGGGCTGCAGGGTGACGTTGATCAAGCGTCCTCGGACAGTGCTGTGGTGGAGGGAGCGGATGGCATCCTGAGCCTGGTCCCCGTTCAGCAAAGTCACAAAGGCTGGAGGAGGGGACATTATGGAGACAGCGACGAGGGGACGGGAGCCAACACAAAGAAAGATGCACAGACACAAGTGGAAACGAGGATAAACACAAACATACATTTAAAGCACACACAAACAAGCAGAGAGCAACGAGAAGGATGCATGACGGAAAAAAAACATGCTCAAGAGCACATGGAAAACAAAAAGTCAATGACAAGCCAAATGTGGCAAAAAGAAAAAAATCAGGCACAAAAACAGACACACAGTCATAAAAACAGACAGAGACACACAGAGAGAAAGACAACACATTAGCTAGAAAGCCAGTAGGGATCTATGGGGGAATCCACTGTGACAGACGCAAACACCTTCCTGCTTCTTTAATCTTAAAAATGGGCAAATCAGTGACAGCAAGAAATACAAGAATACAGATCAAATTTGTCAACAATTAACATTAACTAGTAATTTATACCTTAAAGCTACAGTGTGTAAGATCAAGGCTGAAGCATGATCTTCAGGTAAAAATGTAAAAACATGGCTTTGAAATTAGGAATTCATATTCAAAGAACCTGTTGTCACCTCTCTACCAAATAATAATAAAAGGGTCAAAACAAACCACTGGTTGAGTGTTGTAAATGTCAGCTTTTATTGGTTCTTGCAGCCATTGTAGTTTCAAGTTCTAAGTTGGTTGTAATTTACAACAATTTGTGCCACTAGTGTGCCATAAATTATTTATGACCTTTTAAAACAGTCAATAAGTTAAAATGGTTGCATTAAAAACAAAAAAATGACAGTAATCCTGAGGTTCTAGTAGTTAGTTTTCTACATTTTGTGCAGAACTCAGGTACTGATTCAATATGTTTCTAAAATAAAGATATGACTGACTTATCTAAATATTTTTTAACTTCAGATAAAACCTGAACCGTTGTTCAATCCTTCTTTTCAAATTCTTGCCCTCAAGAAATAATAACAGTACAGAAAATAATTTGAAAATGTTAAAGGCTTAACTTTATTTAAAGGTTTAGAACAGCTCAAGTTGAGGTTAGGTGCTGGACTTTTATGAGTTTCTAACCAACACAAAATAAGCCCACCGGGCCTCAGAAAATGATGTTTTGTTGATGTTCATGGTTCTGCACCTGTGGGGGAACACAACCCAGTGTATTTCATCAGAGCCTAAAGCTGAGTGACCCTGTACCTTAAGTCATGCTTGTCCTCCCCCTTGAAACGATAGTCCTAAGTGCTTTAATACCAAACTCACACCAAGTAAACAACCTTTTATTGGAAAAACTGCTGTGCCACATCTTTTTGTTAATTTACACAAAAAAACACACCGTTATTACTTTGTTCCCTTTTACCATGCCTACCTAGACACTGATAGAACTGATTACTGAGGAAAAGTTTAATACAACCTCATCCTGTTTGGTACGCCAAAAAAATCGTAGTATTTTCACAGATTTAACCATTATCTTAATGACGCCACATTCCCAAGTAGCCATTTTCTGCCTTCCCATTATGACCCCACATATCAGAGGGAAAGTGATAGCCTGACAGTGACGAGGATTATCTGAGTATCACTTGGAACTCTTGTATTCCATTACTGGTGGAAAAAAAAAAGGAGAACCCATACATCATCAAGTTGTCGAAACTGAGGAGGCTCCAGACTGAAATTATATTTAACAGAGCTCCAAATGTGACACTGAAAATCTTTTTTTTGACACACGTGTGGGACATTAATAGTTACATATACATATTTACTGAAGTTAGTGACTGGTACTAAGTCAGTTTTGAAGTATTTATCATCCAAGCAGTATTAAATTAGTATCTAAAAGGTTTCAACTTGGTGATCTTTGTGAGCAGCCTGTTGGATATGCATTTAAAGAAGTTTCCCTTTATCTACATAAACTATAAGAAGGAGAGTTTCAGACATGTTTAAGCTTTGCACCATCCGATCCACTTATCTGCACCAATATTTATAGATGGAACAAAAGATGACCTCAACTTTAGCACCTGACAGGACTGAGTATCTTTGAGAAGAATGAAGGAGAAATACTGTATGTTGAGAAATTTTCTATTTGTGTAAATGTTTTCAATTTGCTAAAAAAGAAAGAAAAGTTGAGACAATTACTCCTGACAAGAGTGTAAGCAGGTATTAAAAAGAGGCCAACAGCGTGTCCTTAGCATAACTCATCTTTTTTTTTTTTTAATTATGAACATTGGTTATATTTTTTGGTAAAAAGTATCAGTTTTAACATTAGAAAATGGCACTCAGGAAGAGGGAAGCAAAAGTTCATTGCACCTTCAGAGAGAGAACAGCCTGAAACAGAAGAGGGAGGAGGAAGAGGAAGAATTTAATGATGATGATAATGATAGCAGCACCAGAAAGTCCTGCAAGGACTTGGAGAACTTGCCACACATACGGGGGTAGAAAGTCAGATATACTTCTGGTCATACAAATAGCAAGTGCAAAGTACTTATGCAGTAGTTTTTAATAGTACAATTTGGTTCAGGTGTGCACAAGAAGTGCTGGTTCCATATGTATTGCATGCATTCTTGATTTGTCACAAGACTAAATGTCAGCCAGTCTGCAAAGTGCCACAGAGCTAAACACGCCAAGCGAAGCCCAAGTCTCAAACACATTTTGGCTAAATTTTTTCATGTACACTAACCATAGGAGCGCCTATGACAGGCTGTGAGTGAGGCTTAAGACAAGCTGTGTGTTGTATCCTAACAGGTGTAATAGCTTCCATCATTTATTTTATTTCTTTTATTTAACCAGGGGAGAGTACAATATCTCTATTTCAAGGAAGCTCTGGACAAGAAGAGAGCAGCACCAGTTCCAGAAACACATAAAATTTATACTGCTCCTGGTAGACTGCTATAATCTTTTTTTTTTTTTTAAAGAGCTGATTATGCTTTTGTTTATAGAGCATCACCTCACCCACACAACTGGACACTCTCACTGTTGCTGCTTACAACTTCCAACCAAACTCATTTGAGCGCCTTAGTAAAATCAGCTCCTAAACCTTTCAGACTTGAATGACTAAAGGCCTCAGACCATACACAAAAGGTGAGCTTTAACCAATGTGTTTTGCTTCAGCCTTAACTCCCAACTCCTCCAGCCCCACTGCAGGTCTCTGGTGCAATTTTAGGCATCAATCAGTGTAAACACAGATATGCTAATTTGTACATTTTAACACCCAAAGTAGTCAATGTACTTGTCCAGACTTAGCTCTAAACAGCAGGTCATTTAAAGCATTCACTCCTCAATCTGAATAAATCTACAACACTGTGCACAGGTTTTAGAACGGCAAATCAAAAATGTACTCAACAACAAAACATGAAAAGCACAAAGGAGATCAGGACTTTATGAAAAAAACAAAACAAAACAAAAAAACACTTCAGGTTCTCGCTAACCTACTCATGGCCACGACTTTCATCTAACATCAAAAGCCACAATGAGCATCTGAATACGAGCATGTCCCTTCAAAATGTCCTTCAGAAAGAACAGACACTCTCTTCTTTGTTTCAATATAAAAAAATACCATTGATGCTTCAAAGCAACTGTAAATTATTCTTCTCAATGTGCAGGTCTGGATGACAAAGATTTTGAGCAGCTCAGGAAGGTTCTACAGTCACGGATGGAAAATATTTAAAGTCAACTGTTTGTTAGCAAAATATCTCATGAACAACTGGAGGAATTTGCATGACATTTTCAGGAATTAATCATTACCTGATGGCCATCACTGACAAGCCATATTAGCAAACACAAAAATAACCTTAAAGCCAGGCTTGGTGTGGTAGTAGCTGCGAGTCATTCAATAAATGAGAAAAACATCTCAAGATATCCCATAAGATCACACAATGTTATTTTCAAGGCTTGACCCGAAACAGCAACAACTCTGTTATTCTCAACGTACGATGATCTAAAAATGCATTCCTTAAGAAAATGTTACGCCTTTAACTTTTTGTTTGTATCTAATCTGCCCATCTATTGATTTCTGTATTGTATTTTTGAACCTCCTTTTGCTTTACATCTTGTGTTCTGGTCTCCCACACTACGTCTCCACCAGCATCTCCATATCAATATATCAGTGTTCTTTTTAACACGCTACCTCTAACAAAATCGATTCCCTCAAAGCTCATCTAATACTCCGAGACACAAACCCGCTCTGCAACAGATATCTTAACACGAAGCTGAGAATAATCTAGTTTTAAACTGCTACCTAACATCAGGCCACATATATACTGTAGATGGAGAGAGTATAGTTTGGGTTTTATGTTAAAGTTCCTTCAGTTTCCTGTAATGATAGCGCAGTCTGACAAGCGGGGGCCGGCATCAAAATCTGCTCAATACATTCTCCTGCAGTGAAAAGGAGAACTAAGACTTTTAAATAGCCGACAAAATAATCTTATAATTCATAGCTTGCCAATCACTGTGTGGGCTACCGAGTGAACTTTGACAACAAAAAAGGGAGAAAACAATAAAAAAGAAAAAAAGAAAAATTACAAAAGCGCAATGATCTTAATTATGGGTCTCCGCTCCTGAACAGGCCGATTATCCCGCATGCAGATTATTCCCATGAAGAGTGTGTAGGGGTGCAGGAAAGGAAAAGACGTCTACCACTGAAATTACCTCCCAGGCTGCAATTCTGCTGCCACGTTCTCCCGTTAAAGGAGCTAATTAAAAACAGGGGAGTTACGAGCTACACGGTGGACACTGAAACTCGAGGGGCCGTTTTGACACGCCGAGTCTTGATGTTTTATCTGAACCCAGAGGCCAAGAAGAAAGTCTGAAATGGATGAGGAGCGATAACTGGTAAACAATTTAGTGAGATGTCAGGGAAAAGTACAGCGTTTACGTCAGTCTTTAAGAATCAGCTGTCAGGAAAAGTTATCCTGATGATGTCAAGTTATTTTTAAATATATATAAAAAAAACTTAAAGGCCAAACATTTCGTGAAGGATTGTTGTCTTAGAAGATCATCTTACTGTATGTTGAGAAATGAAGCTGTAGTTGTGCTATATTAATTAGCCCTGCATGAGTTATGAAGAAAATAACGGGATGTGAGAAGCATGAATCGCGGAACAGAACCGGATAGGTGGGAGGTTGAATACTGTTGCAATTTTAAACTGAACTAAAATTATCGTAATGTGTATGAGCCAGTTAGACAGGCCATCAGGATGAGCTCTCTAAGGATTTGTTTCTAACACAGAGTCTCCTCTGAATAAAATCCCAGGGGATGTTTTTGACTGAACTGCAAAGTGTATGAATCCTCAGATCACACCCATCCCTTTCTCTGAAGGGAACACTGCTTCACAGTAAAAGGCTACCCAAACAGATTCATTGTTTAAAAAAAACCCAAGAGACTTCAGAGATTAAGATTTTTATAAATGGCCAAGAAATCACCATCACTAAGTGGTACAAAAAAAAAAAGACATGCCTTTTAGATCTGTGGCACTAATCATTGGCCTCTCATCTTAGTAGCTTTATTTCTTTTTGCTTCTCACTAGAACATGAGTAAACACTTCAGAAGAGCTGTGTCCTCTCTTCAGCACTCTTCTCATCCTCAGATGTATTTGTCTTTTAACACGTTGGCCCTCCTACACGCTCCGCGCCATCATTACAACCAACCTGCGATGCTTTCCTCTTGTCTCTCACCTTTTTAAACCATCTGTCCCCCACACAGTCATCCAGCTGATAGCCACTTTAACAGCAGTATGAGGAGCCTTTAAGTCTTCAATGTTGAGTGAAAAGATTTAGATTTCAGTAAAAAAACTATGAAGAAGCAGTCCTGGAAGGAATGCATATCGCCCACCACCTTTAGTTTCGAAGGGAGGGAGTTGGAGCAGTTTTGGTCTAACCTTGGACATGACGTTATGCATGACCTCATGTGTCACCATCTCCTCTTGCAAGATAGTGATAGTGTATGCATTCAAGATTACCTAATGCTACTACCACACCAAAGTGTAGCTCAATATCTGTAAATCTGACTGAGTTGCATCCATTTTTGTGTTTGTAACGGTTAGCAGTGGTGGATTGGTTGCAAAAGTTACATATAGATGTACATCCAGGTTGCACTTTCTGGATGTTTCATTAAAATTTGTCCAGTGGTACATTAGATATTTTTGTAAGAAACACACACACAGAGACAGGAAAAGAACCTCAAGAGGTAGTAAATGTTGAACGAGATGCAAGATGGCAAAGGAATAAGTGCTATTCTGACCCTTTTGATAAACCATGATGGTGCAGAAAAAGCATCAGCTGCCATATGTTACTATATACAAAATGTTTATAAAGACCTTCTGCAAAGGAAGATTTTATGCTCTTGAATAGTAGCTTTTAACTCAAACACCAATGTTTTTCCCCCTCAGTTGTAGTAGCAGTATTTAAATTGCACATGAGGTTGGCGGGTTGGTGTTTGATTTCTACATGGATAAGGAGGTAGAGAAATGAGGGGATGGATGGATGAAATGCATCAGAGGCAGTACTGAGTGGATCTAACACTTGGCCTCTTTTCAACCAGCCACCCACTCTTCCACCCACAGCTACATTGTTCACTCAGCTGCTCTGCCACTCTTTGGATCAGTTTGGCTCTAAAAATGGATGCATCTTCCATCATCATTTACAAACAGTTTGTAGTATGCACAGAAAAATCTTCATTTTGACAGGTAAAACGGCCACGAACAACACTGCTGCGTCTACATATTATTGTTTAAATCTGAACTCCTTAAAGGAATGCATATCACCCTCCGCCCTGCATGCTAGAATTGAAGACTAAGATCATTTTATCTTGAAAAATTAAGCAGTTTTGGTCCAACTTTGAAAACAACATTATGCATAACCTCAAGCAATATTGCATTATCTCACACGATCTGTTCGCACTTGAAATGTGCTGTGAATGATGTCAGCTATGACCATATCAAATTTTAGCTCAATATCTGTAAAACTGATCAATTTGTAGCCATTTTTGTGTTTGCCAAGATCTGTTTGATGTGGCTGCCATTTGAATCAGATTGACTCCAAATGTTAACCAGTTGTAGATATACAACCAATGATTAGTTTCTGAATGTTTCATTAGAATTGGCCCAATAATTCATGAACCGTACAGACAAACACTCACACAGACACAAAAACATGCCCCAACTTCGCCGCTGGGCGTAAAGGGTCAAATTGAAATATAGCCTCGCTAACAATCTGCAGTTTGAAAGCAAACTTTGTTAATACTTTCAGACAGTAAACAGCCCGGATAATGAGTTTAGATCACAGATAAAAGTTGTCTCCTGCTGGCCACTCATCAGTTTAACACGTATTGATTCCTCCTGTGTATCGCTCCATCTCTCATTTTTCTCTCCTGTGACCTCCCTCCTGTCCCTTTCTGTTTTAATCATTTGTCATTTTGAGTAACTCTTTACTTTTATTCTCTATCCATCAATTCAGTTCCATTATATTCTTCACAAACCATTTATTGATATCTCTTCTACTTAATCAGTTGCTTTCTCCTTTTTTTAATACTTATTCATGCTGTTCATTCTGCTCAGGTTTTTCAGTTTGATGTAAACAGAATTTCCACAAATAATGCAGTCGTGCAGAGAAGTTCTGTCAGTTTGGTGTCAGTACTTTGATCTAACTTTTTAAAAATCTTATATTATATCATTTCATTGCATCCTTTCGAACAAAGCATGGTCTATGGCAGGGGTGTCAAACCCAGTGATGCAAGGGGGCCAAAATTAAAAAATTTGGTCCTAGCCAAGGGCTGATCACGATCAATATTTATTAAAAATTACATAAATTAACCTTGGTTTTAGATGCATTATGTCAAATCATCCATATAGAAATATCAATGACCTTTTCCCAGTTACAGATTATACAGAATTTAGAGCAAACATACTTTAATAAACACAGACAAATAGATCAAACTTCAAAAAGCACATCATTAGCTGTCATTTCTTACGCCTCACTGAGCTTATAAATGAATTTTTTAACATTAAAACTGAAATTAATTAAATTAAAATTACTGAAGTTAAAACTATATATTGTTGGCTTCTAAGTCACTGTCAAGAGAAAACTTCAGTATTTATGCTCAGTTTTTTAAGCAAAATAAGAATCAAGAATCAGAGACTCGATCTGTCCCAGACTATAGGGCCGGACCCAATGAAATCTAAACGTTATCTTGGGGGCCGGATGAAATGTTACAGAGGGCTGGATCTGGCCCGCGGGCCTCGAGTTTGACACATGTGGTCTATGGGATCAAAAATACCACATCTGAAAAATACAGCTGAAGCATAGTAGAAAGGTGAGATCACGTATCAAAGCTTGCAACGAAAGTAAACATAGGAAGCCAAGATTAGACCTTTCTCTAAACTGTTTAAATATTTTACAACATTTGAACAAAATGAGGAATTAAATGAATCATTTTTTCCCACAAACCTTTTAAAGCAAATGTAATTAAGAATGAAAAGTTTTTGCACGTGATTACCAAATGACATTGTGTTCGTTAATTTACAGTAACTGCTTATATCTTGTTTGGTCTATCAGGAAGGAGACACTAGAACAAACAGGAAACTATGAATATTCAAAAATCCCTCCTGATAATACCTCAGAGGCGCAACATGAAGAGCACTTCCTCTTTTGATGGAGCCTGTAAACTGTGTGTGTGTCTGTGTGCGGTTGTTTCTGCAGGCTTATTGTACGCTCGCCTCATCTTTCATGTGCATTTGTGTGCTTCATAAGCAGCAGCAGCAAGGCTGGGAGTCCTGATAACGCTGCAACCTTCACTATCAAACCTCAACAGTATGTGTGGCTTGCAGGGTGTGGCACTTAGTTTAAGTGTGTGATTTATACAGAAGTTACTGAGTTTGTGTGTGTGTGTCTTGTGCACTGGTGTGAGTGACAGATAAGACCTTCTCTGTGGAACCCATCTCCGCATCCCTAAATTTGATGTGGATTGTTACATTAATACATTGGCCAAAACAGCTAAAGATGGGCTGCATCTAAACATAAAACATCCTAAACAGCTAGGGCCTTGACTTGTCATAAATGCCAAAACACCCTGAAAATCCCTCTGATTTAATTGTGTATAGTATATAAAATATGGTGCACAGATCATGTTACAGATAAACAAAAACTGAAGAGAGAGCCGCACTTTTATATGCCGTGACGATAAAACATCTTTTCCACTGTTGTGTTCATGAACTGAACATGAGATAACACTGAATGTGAGCGTTCTGCCACGCGTCGCAGGGGAAGAAAACAAGATAAGAATATTTTTAAAGAGGAATGCTTTCTTACATGCTCAGTGGCCGTAAGAGCTGTCAGATGAATTTTATTAAACTCAATATGACGACACTGAAACGTGTGTACCTGATCAGCATTCACACCATTGTTTTCTGTTTTTAATTTTCTGTCTGTTTCATACCATCTACTTCTGCACACTGTGCGCTTTTTTAGCCACAACGTTCAGCTTTTATACTTGGTTAACTTTATACCTTTTTTCCCCTCATATAAAGACATTAAGATCTAGCTAGAGTTTTGCTTTCTTTACACTAAACAACTCAGTTTCAGCTTCATCAGCACAGATGTATAAAATAAAAAATAAACTAATTTAAAGCTTTAGCAGTGAGAGTGGATGGCATATATCTGGTGTCAGCTGGTCGGACTTGTTGCTGCACATGAAGTTTGACTGACTACGTGTCAAATAATTATCATTTACTTGTGGCTGACAGAAGCTGGTGGGTTTTTAAAGAAAAGAACGGCAGTCAGTGTCATTTCTGTCAAACTTCAAAGTCTGCCTTTAAAAATGAAACTGAGATTAAGTGTTTTCAGCAGCTACTAGCTGGGAGGCTATGCAAAAAAATCCAGTAAGAAAATGGGCTGATAATGATGCTGAGACCCGGCAGTGAAAAGAACCATCACATGTGCAACTTCTTCATCAAACATGAGGATAAAAATGTGCAGAAATAGTAGCTATTAGGTATAATAAAACAGCCCACTTGGCCTATAATGAAAGTAAAATTTTAAAAACCTGAGCAATAAAAGGGGAAAAGCACAAACAAAGAGGCAAAAAGTGCAGTACACATGTGCATTAGCGCGTTTATACGATCAAAGGTAACATTTGCATGGCTCGAGCTGATTTGCATTTAGTGATTCACAAGGAGGCAGAGGGACAGAGGATGACAGAGAAACTGAGGAGAGGACGAGGAGAAGACTGAGGAGGAGGAGGAGAGCGGTGACAAGCTGCCGTCCAGGGAAGCAATTAGATGGACTCTGCTGCTGTCACTACAGACAGGAGGATGGAAAACAAAAAGGTGAAAAACAGAAAAAGAGCTGTGTCGACTCCTAGGATGACTGTAACTGTAGCTGGAGTTGTTTAGTCCTGCGAGGACACAGGACATCCTGGTAGCCTAATGACTGAGGCAAGGACCAAAACATTCAGTCTGATTCCTGTCAAAACATTCACATATTTCTACTGTCATTATATGAGAGGGTTACTTAAAAACTGAAAAATAATCACACAAAAAGGGGAAGAACTACTCAAGAAACAAATGATCAATTCTCCATTTCTCTAACCTGAATAATTTCTCCTAATGCACTCATCAGCATACTTAACACTCCTCACTTTAATCAATATAAAGACTTAACAGACTTCAGAGACATTTTAATATATTGAAATATTTATAAGTAAAAGTCTAAAAACAGCTTCATTACCCAGATTTCCATAACTGCAAGTGAAGAAAGGCTATCATTTTAATTTTCAGATCCAGAATCAGAGAAAAAGGCAGGTTTACTGAGAATCTGATTAAGTTTCATTAAAGTAAAGGAATTCTGGCTGATGTTAAGGGAGACACTTTAACATGCTTTGGTTCTAATCGCCTCTGTACAATCACAAATACTGATGTTCAATTCTGACAAATATCTTCCATTTTTCTTTTTTTCTAAATGTGTCTGTCCAATCTGTAAGATGTAAAGCAATCAGGTCCAAAAAATGTAATCTACAGTATCAAATTGTTCTAAAACTGCTATATTCCAAAGAGTCTCATTGTAAAAACAGAGTGATCTGTTCCTTTTGAAGTAAGGAAGAAATGTTGGAAGTAAAAAACAAAAACAGAAAAAACTAAACAATTATCATAAAAAAATCTAAAACCAAAAAACAGAGCTGAGTGACCGTAAGAGCTGCCAAACTGCACCGGGACAAGAAGCAGAACGATACAGCTTCAGTTTTAAATAAAATTGAGTTTTCCATGAAAGCACAGAAAATTTAATTACTTCCCTGCTTGTTTTTTTCTCATCTTAATGTTCTGGAAATGGACTGAGCTGCTGAAAGTGTAACTCTACCACCAGGCACAGATCACACAGTGAGGAAGACGTCTTGTCTGCTCGTCAGAGAGTCGAGGTTTTGTTTTTTTAAGACTTCTCTAAACTGCACCTCTGGTCAAATCAAGTGTTAGCGACTTCCCTCGGTCTCTATAAAAAGTTTGTTATGCATCTAAACTGGTACTTCTAAGTAAAAATATGATTGCAAACAAAGTCTCTTTATAAAATAATTACAAACACAGTAAAACATCCCTATTCACATACATGGCACAAGTCTAAATAAAAAACGACTGCTCAAAGACTTAAGAAAATCTAGTTTATTTTAAATTGGCTTCTAGTGTAGTTATTTTCAAGGTTTGAAATCCATTTTCATTATTTCATGAAAGCTGGTCAGCAATACACCAAATTTAATTAAAAAAAAAAAGCTCATCAAAGCAGACAAAATAATAATTAAAAAAAAAATGTCTTGGTTACAATAAAAAAGTTAAATGTTATTCGTAGTTCCTCCTGCAGTGAATGCTCGTATCTCGATCTGTGTATTTCTCTATCCTCTCCACACAACGGAGCTTTCTGCCCGAATGTGTTGTCTTCATTACTGCACAGACAAGCAACAAGCACAAAGGCCTGCATTGAAAAGCAGGAATTCCCAGGGTAACCCTCACTATTGTATTCCCAGATCCCTGGTTCCGCTGCACAGCCGAATTAGTGCACGTACCTCTGGACCGGAGGCATCATGTGGAATTGACCGGCTGCGAGTGGAAGGATGAATGGATGCAGATTCCTAACAGGCAGGCAGACGGTCCCGTCTGTCTGTCTGTGGGTTCGTATGTAAATGTGCCTGTCGAGGTGCCTGTCTGCCTTCCTGACAGTCAGGCTGCCATCTGATACCGAACCTAAACAAGCCTCAAACTTTTCTCCTATATTTAGATAAAAAGTTAGCAGAAACTTTTTTTTTTTTCCAAACCTGAGAATTTACATTTGGAGTACTCCTGAGGAATGAGATGCTGCACTTGTTTTTTTTTGTTGTTTGTTTGTTGTCAAATAATATTGAGTTGATTAAAACTAAGAGGGCGAGAAAAAGTGCGGCATTTCATGAAGGAATGCATATCACCCGCCACTTTTCATGCCAGAGTTTTAGACTAAAGTCATCTTATGCTGAGAAATGAGAGTTTTAGCCGTTTAGGTCGTACCATAAAAGTAACTTCATCAGATATTGTGAGATGTGATGCTCAGAGTGTGTGTTGGGGAAGATTCTCAGCTACTACCGCATTGAATATATATACATTTTTGTTGTCCATTTAGTTGACTGTGGTGGCCATCTTGATTTCATTTAGTTGTAGACGTACATGCAATTATTTTTTTCATTCAAATTTGTTCAGTAGTTCATGGAGATATTTTGCTAAAAAGACAGACACTCAGGCAAAAACAGTATCTGTCAGCTTCACTGTTCGGTGGAGGGGGATAATCATACATGCAACAGGCAGCCCAATTTCATGACTAACACAATCAGTTTTTATGTATTTATATATATATATATTTAAATCAAAAGCTTTTGGCAAAAGTTGAGTTGAAACATTTTGGAACCTTGAACGCTTTTATCAAGAACTGGAAATGCCACCAAGCCAGATGATGATACAGAAAAAATATAAACCAATCATGATGGATCCTCAGCGCTGTGGTTTCAAAGCTGCTTGTAAAGTGCTTCACTAATGGTAGGAAAAGGTCTATGGAAGTAAAAAAGAAAGAGAAGTGGAGGACAGACATTAACAGGCTTAGAAACAACTTCAGGGAACATTTTTCAGCTACAAAAAGTGTTAAATAAGAAGAGGAGAAAGCAATGTGACAGGTAGCCTGTTACTGAGGAGGACTGTTTGGAAACCAACCAATGCACAGAGCAGAAGTCACTTTAACACTCTAACACAGATGTGCGCTGAAATAAACACTCCCTTCAGTATGACCTAATAAGTTAAACACTGTAGGCTGGCTCAGCGGACAGATATGGTCATGAGTTGAAGACGACGCGTGCCAAAGCTGCGAGGAGCAGAACATTTCAATCAGAGAAGAGGCTGGAGACGCTACAATCAATCAGACAATGCTTACTGGTTTATGCCCAGTTTATCCCCACTTCTGATGTAAAAACAAACTGAATGATGACTCGGCATTCACGGCTTTTAGTTTCCTCTGAACGTTTTCTGCAGTCAAACTTCTTCTGAATGCTTTGTGCTTTTCATTCATCAAATCGTTAAGTTCGAGACAGATCAGTGCTCTTTGACCTTTAATATTTATATCATACTTTTTTGATTAACTTTATTTATAAAACTTTCCCCAGAGAAATATATAGAGATCTCATTTCCTTAAAAAAGATCATTCTCTGAAATCTACTTCAGCATTTGCTCTGCTTTTATTCTCTAATCCTCATTTCAGCTCTTAGCTACAAGTTTACCTAATTTTAGTTTTTAGCCAGAATTTCTTTAAAGAAATGCATATCGCCCATCGCCTTTCATGCCAGAGTTTCAAACAAAGATCACCTTGTGTCGAGAAACGATGGTTTTGGTCAAACTTAGAACATAGTGCTATGCAGAACTCAGAGTATGTGTTTGAAGGACTTTCAGCTCCTACCAGCACAAATTTCACATCAGTTTTATGAAATTGCTGCTGTTTACTGTCTCACTTTGTCTTCTTCAGATATCTGTGTCGCACATATATGATGTGAAAATAAGTAGTTTTAAAAGAGACGCTTTCTGTATTTTGAAGGACTTTTCACTGACATCCCATAAATACACAATTTAAAAAGGCGACGGCTCTGTCCCCCCAGAGAGGATTCTGGTGGTGAACAGTATCTGAGTGTTTTATGCTTGACTGTGTCTGTGAAAGCGCTACTCTGAGCTCAGGGAAAACATCTCCGTTTCACACCAATTAGAACACTGTATCCACACAAAACCAAACAGTCCGATTCTGGTTCCCCAGAGAAACGGTTCAATTCCTGATCCATACTTGGTTGACAGCAGCGACCGACCCATACGGGCTCCTTAAATACCACAACTGGTGTTTGAGGATAACAATGAAAAACGACTTCATTCTGTCCACGACCTGACGAAGAATCCTCCAGGGGAACAATGTCGCTTCTGCTTAAAATCTCTTCAACAAGAATTACTTTATTTTAACTCATTCAATTCATTTGTTGTTTAATACAAACCCATTTTAATAATAAAAATAGTAATATGTCTATAACTGGGACTCCAAAATCCAGTTCAGAACAAAAAACATTTTTCATGTTTTGAAGAAATTTTCTAATATAAGCTAATAATTCACCAAGTTCACAACAGAAAGGTTTTTTCGATACAATCCTTATTTTATTGAGTTTATCTGAGACCAGAGGCTGACGACAGAGGAAAAAAAAAAAAAAACCTCATAAAAAGTCAGTTTCAGGGTCATTTTACTACAAACGGAATGAAAAACAAATCTGTTGTGAGTATTGCAACATAAAATTTGAAACCAGGCTGAACATTTTTCCTGGTGAACAGAAGAATCTGGTAATTTAATATAAGTTCTTCCACTCATCACGGTGAAGGGCTTTTTGGTTTGTGAATATAACGCTAAGACAAAGTAATTAAGAATGACTAATGAAGACGTAAAGATGGGACAGATATTATCCACATCGCTATAATAATATTATTGAATCTGAGAGTGAAATCTTCTGTTGAGGGATCAAAAGTGAAAACATATTAAAGGAATAAAACTAATACTTTATGGACTCTTTGACTCAAGTTTTTTTGTAAAGAGGGTATTTAATAAAGCTTTGCAAAAACTAGAAACAGGTTCCTGGTTAAGTCGATAACTGGTTATTTTTTTATATCTAGAATTTTAAGACAACACGAGCAGATGGAAATAAAAGTTTTCTTTGTTTTCTAAATCCCTTATGTGCATGCAGATGTTTCATCAGGAGAAGAAGCAACAGAGAGCCTTAAACAGAAATACAACCACTAACAGAGTTGGCGTGCTTTTCGGGACTGATGAAACCAACAAAGAAACCTTCAGTTTTTAACTAGTTTTCTTTCAATTTGTGTTTTTTCAGTTTCATAATATTTATGATGTCGAGCAGCTGTCTTTAGCTGAATATGAGCAGAGTTCTTCGACAGTAAACACAGGTGGCATGTTTTCCTTTTCATAAACAATAGAAATATACTTCATTCTGTGTCCACAGCAACGCTGCAGGGTCTAAACACGAACTGTAACCTGCTGACAAAAATAAATTCACCTACAACAAGTAAATGGTACCTTTTTTATGCTGGAAGGCTGAAGAGACAGAAGAGGAAAGAAAAGGACAGAGTGAGTCAGACTATAAACACTTGGTTGGGATGATGTTTTACAGCTGCCATGAAATCTGATCCAATGGTTGGTAAGTCCGTTACAAACACACATACACACCACAAATGCTTCTCTCCCTGTTAAACATGCAGAAACATTTATTATGCATCACACTGACTGTATGCACATGCACTAAGTGCAAAGCTACAGGCAGTAAAGTTGGACGGAGGTGCAGACTTCTGGTGATAAGCTGGTAGGGGTTACTCAATCGAGAAAAAGAAATAAACCCGTCAACAAGTACACACACACACATTTTTGCACAAAGTGAAAAGCTGCAGCGTGAAATTCATGTTCCACACCTTTACATGAGGCAGGCGGGGATCTCCCAACACACACACCTCTCTCTGCTCAGGTTAGATTACACCAAACACAAGCCCACTTGTTTTTTTCAACAGGCGCAAGTTCAAACACACATTAAGCACATTGATCCGTTTCTGTAGACGCTTCAATCCGGGCAGTAAACAAAAACCAACACTGAAAACTCTGTTCATCTCGGAGTCAAAATAATAAAAGGAGTAAAGTATTTTTTGCAGCCTTAAGCTTACAATGCTTCACATTCAAAGTGGTAAAGCTCACTTTTAGCCTGATGAGTTCCTTCCATCCATCTGAAGAAGAACAAGATGGTGGAGTTTATGCTTTATGTGAACTCCTGCAGGCAATGTTTGAATCTAAATAAAAACCTGCATAGATTTCTAACTAACAGCTGGGTTAGAAGATAAATAATGATCTTCTTTCTTTCCAAGTTTTACACTTCGGTTTAATGAAACCAAAACTTTGATTTCTGCAAATTTAGGTTACATTTTAACAGAAAAGGCTGGTCAGCTCAGACAGTAATACTCCATCTCCTTTCATTAATCAATTCATGTCAAGATATTGGTATTTAATTATAACAACAAACTACTCCATCCAACAAAACTCCTTTCAAGCTTATCCAGGGCCAAATGTAGAGCCAAAACAAAAACAACTTTGTACAATCTGAGCTTAATACAGTTGTGAATTTAACACACACACAGTTAAGGACATCTTTAAACTCTATTTTGAACACTTCATGTCAGCACTGTCTTGTAATGAACTTTAGGGCCATAATATTACTCTAGTAATACACAACGATTTGTAAAGATCTAGTTTAAGGCTTTTCTAGATGGTTTTCTCACTCCAAGCAGTTTTAACCTGCTGAGCCTAACAAACTCGTTTTAAAGATTTAATCCTAAGAGACTGAAAAGTGTAAGAAACAAACTTTGGTTCTCTTTCTCCTAATGTGTGTAAATACGGCTTTAAAAATGCTGCCATCTTTGTACTTGTATGAGTGTGTTGTTGCCCCACAAGAACCAGCTTAAAGCTGAAATATGAAGCCATCAATGCTTTTGCCTTGGAGCAAAAAGAAACCCTCCCACCTGCCTCACTTTGGCGGCAACGGTGTATCTTAACAGAGTTCTTAATAACATTTATGACAACATTACCTGGGAAAATCATTTTAACAAAGAAAGTTTCTTTCACCCGAGGCCCTCGACAGAACTCCTTAAAGGTGCGTCGCAGCGTCTCCTGAAACATCCTCCATCTTAATTCAGAGCCAATATCCTGACACCGAGAAGTCAACACATTATGTTGTCAAATTACTGAAGAAAGCCCTTGAAATTAAAGCAAGTGCTTCTTCAGTGAAAAAGAAAGCAATGAAGAAAACAAAGAACGAGGGAGGATGAATGTGTTGATTCATGGGAGAACCGACAGATAGTGACAGGTGGCAGAAGGAATGACAGCAAGAGGGAGAAAACAATAGGAAAACTGGGGAAATGCTTCTGCTGGCAGCGATGTTCGTTTTTTTTTTAAAACAAATTCATCTTCATCCTAAACGGCTTGTAATGTCCGACTCGCCCTCTTCCACTCACATCATTCCAGCAGAGCCCAATCCCGGAGCAGCGCTCTAATCGACAGCAACAAGGCTGACAGTGCAAAGAGCGCCCTCGTTTCATCAGGCTCCCATTTGCTCTAAAACACCATTAACCTTTTAAACAAGCTGGGGCTGTGATACCTCAGCTGTTTACAGCGCGCCGCCATGTTCTAAAAGTGTTCTGTTTCAGGTGCTTGGCTGGCTCCGTGCACTAAATATAGACAAGTGAGATTTCCGTGGAAAGGGACAGACTCCAGGGACAGGGGGTCCTGTCTGTCTCTCTGTCTGTGTCATCTTGTGTTTCCACATCAATAAGGAGCAAATGTCAGAACGTGAAGAGGATGGAGGAAAGACTCAAAAACAGGTGCAACTGTTTCACAGCTAATTTCAGAACTAAATTTAAGACCTGATGCCAGACATTTAAACTAAAACAATCTTATGTTGAGAAATGATTGAAACACTGAAAATATTGTTTAACAAGACCGGGTTTTTTGTTTGGGATGACTCTAAGCTACTGCCACACAGTATCTGTAAGTAGACCGAGCCCATCTTTGATTTGAATTGGCTTCAAATGTTAATCAGTTGTAGATGTACATTCAGTTACTACTTTCTGAGAGTTTCATTAAAATCTGTCCACTGGTTCATGAGATATTTTGCTAACAGAGACACATAAACATGGACCCAGATGGTCTAAAACATTATTGCCTGCCTTTCGGGGACTTAATTAAAATGCATCCTAAATAAAGCTAAGTTTAATTAAATTTGTTGCAATCAAGGACGTTATTCCTGCAAACTATCACAGAAAATGTGATTAAACAGACTATTTCTCTTTGAAGAGACAAAACCATAAGATTTGAAACCAATTACTCGTTAATACAGATAATTAAATAGAATTCCATATGAAAAAAATATAGTGGCTTTAGTTTGATTTATTTAAATGTGTTATTTTTTTAACTTTGTGTACACAAAAACCTACACAAAGTCAAGTCCTCACAATCAAAATTATGGTAAGGGTTAATGCAGCCAAATTTAAGGGAGAAATAAAAACTAAGCTGTTAACTCCAGCACAGGTAAGACTTGTACTGTAAGTTATAAGAATGATCTACCTCAGTTAAATGACATTAAGAAACTCAGATTAAACCTGAAATTACATTCTAGGACCAAAAATGTGCCTCTTGATATGCATCACAGCCCCTTTAAAGCACAATTCTGTCTTATAATCTGATGACAGACACACATGATGAGGGATTTCTGACCTCGGTGCTTCTTGTATCAGCCTGTGTGTGTCTAAGCAGGTCCGACTTGGTGACACAGTATCGATATTAACAGAGTTTAAGTCTGAACTGCGCTCAGTAAATATGAGCTCACAGTCGAGCGCTGACTCAACTTCTCTGAAAAAACAAATGAGTTTTATCTGTTTTTTTGTTTTTTATGAAAAATCTGTGTGTTATTAAATCAATGAAACATATTTTTTAGATTATCAGCTGCAGAACCTGAGAATGTTTTTATATGAAGCCTGTAGCTATGCTTGACAATCATCAGATTCAACTTTTCACTGCAAAACTGTTAAAAAGCAAAATGTCCTGCTTTCAGAAAGTGTCGTGCCACTCTTGATGTATTTTCTAATCCTGTACAATCCTGTGACTCTCAGTCTGAGTCTGAATAAAGCCATAAAAAAGATGAATGTTAATTGATTTAATGTCTGAAAGAATAAAAAAGTCATGTCTTTTGAACAGATTGATGTTATGTCTCCTGTTTGAGTGATCATGTTTGGCTGGGTGGGAGTGTTACCTGTGCCTTTGTTGCGGTCCACAAAGCAGTACTTCAGCTCATATTCTTTCAGAATTTCATGGACTTCCTAAACAAAAAAAAAGCAAAGAAAACACTTAAGTCAAAAGACCTTTAAGAGACCAAAGTGAACCAATAATTAAACAGCTGCTCGTCTTTTAATACAGAATGTAAAATGCATTTCAATCAAAAGGATAACTCTCTTTGAGTCATCTAGTAACAATTTATGACACAGTTGTTTTCTTTATTAAATTAGTCATTTGGTGTCCAAGTATCAAGAATGAGGATAAATTTAGTTTGAGTTTTTTTGTACATTTTGTCAACAGCAAACTCAGGGAGTGACAGACAAACGGCAAAAATACCACCTCGTGTTTTAACACCACCCAAAGAAACAAACATGCTCAGTGCAAACAGTAAGACAGTCAACTGTCCATAATAATGCAAATATTACTTCTAATAGGAAGTACTTTGGAAACAAACCGTGCCATACTTAAAGCACGCTGACATGCTAAACCATTTAAAAACTTTTCAAGAGACCAAAAACAAGCAAGCACTTAATATGGTTTATTAACATCTCTCAAATATTAAGTCTAATTTAACCACTGTTGTGCCAATTTTATTGTTTTTATTGCTAAAATGAGCTTTTAGCTACAATTTTCCTAATTTGACCTTTTAGCTAGTTTTGCTAATTTGAGCTTTCAGCTACAATTTTATTAGTTTTATCGTTTTGCTAATTTTACCTTTAGCTACAGTTTTGCTAATTTGAGCTTCTCTTACTAATTTTAGCCTTGTTTTGCTTGCTTCAACGATTTCATAATAAAAGAAATGTAAAAATCAGCATTCAGTCATACATTACTCACTATTTTCACAGAAAATGCAATTTCTCTAGTTATATTTGCTGTCCCAGTAATGTGAAATGCTTTGCATCAATTACTCTTTTTTTAACAGTACGTCACACATGAACTCACTTAGACACAATAATTGTGTCAACAGCAAAGTTCTGTCAAAAAAAAAAAGATTGAAATTGATAAGTGAATTAATGAAGCTCATTAATCTAGCTAATTATGATGAAACATTTGTCGCCACTTGAGCAAAAATCCTTCATAATGAACTTCAGTGAATGGAAGACACACCAAACTGCAGTAATTTCATTTTAACAAGTGGCTGTTAACAAGTTTTAAAGATGAAAAGCTTCCCGTTGTCAGGCTTATGAGCCCAAAACAGCTCTCCAAACCACATGAGAGGAACACACTGATGCATCAAAGTCGTGAATCAGATTCTTCTCTCCAGCTGAAATGCATTCTTCGTCTCTTTAGTGACAAAATATGATGAGGTGAGAGGAAAAAGACAATGCAAGAAAGATGCAATAGCACAGCAAGAAACCCTGCCACTCTTCGGGGTTAATATTGTCACTGTTGGCCTCGGTGCCGCCCTAATTGGTTTCACTGTTAGCTGCAAAGAGTCATCCGTCCACACGAGTAAACTGCAGCACAGAGTGTTTATAGCCAAGCAACAAGTGTCTTTATATGCTTCTGAGAAGTGAGCAGCCCACTGCTAAACCTTTTCAAGAGCGCCACAGTGTTTTACATACAAGGGGCTAAAATACAAAAGTTCAGCTGTATATACAGGAAGCTACAGGGAGATTTTAAGTAACAATGCCTGCTTCTATACTGAACTCACTGAAGAATGGCCATGACAAATAGGCAAATGCTTCATATAATAGGCGGATAAAGTTATTATTATTATTATTATTATTATTATATGCGACCGCACAGCTCACTGGTCACAAACACTCAGAATTCAGTGAGCTACAGAGAACTGATCTTAAGAAACACAAAAAAGGCTTCAACTCAGTAAACTGTGCAGATACCGAGCTAATATTTGGTGTATTTTTAAAAGAGTCATCCCCAACATGCAAGGCAGTGAGTGATATGCATTCCTTCAAGGAATCCTAGTTTGTTTTTCAGAGACGTCAGTTTGCAGAATCAGAGAGAAGTTCAAGCTGTCAAGAGTCAATTTCCACCATCTAAACTAGCTAAAAATCAAAAAAACAAAACTTTGAAAGCAATTCAAGCAAACGCTCTACTGGGTATTTTTACACCTCCCCACTTCTGCATGAAAGTTGTTTACATTAACCAAACAACAGAAAACAGAAAAGGTAAAACAGACCAGGACAACATCCAGGATTCAACCCAGTTTTACATAATATACTCTCCCTTTTACTTAACATAATGCAACAAAGCAAGTTTGTTTCAATTTATACAAATAATCATGAGTTTGTGTATATATAATAGCTAGCTTAATGCATAAAGTTCATGAAAGAGCCTGAATCTGAACAACTACAACACAGTGGAAACAAAATAAATGAGCTTTTGGAGGAAGCTGCTGCTCTGTCTGCTGCTAATGTTACTCATTTCCAGTGCTTTTATTCACCATCATGTAATAAAGGCCACAGTTTTCTGCCTCTTTTCACAGACAAAAACAAAGACGTGAACTTTGTGTTATGGTAATATTTCAATTCATGGTCATACAATCCTCGTGTGTGAATGAAAACAGGTTTGGCACACCTGAAAGGTCACCAGATACTCCACAGAAAACATCCCCGCTGCAATTTATCAGATCATTTCATCCAAATAAATAAATTAAATAAAAAAAAGATATCTGGAGCAGTCATAAAACAACTGGGGTGATTAGGGCTCTCAGTATGTACAGTGTTCCCTCTAACCAGCAGCCAGCCCACTCATGTACATGTTTCAGATCACTGAAGGCCACCTAAAGCAGCCCACACAGGGGTCAGCTCACTCAGCCATACAGCCGGCTCAGAGGAGAGGGAAACATGTTTGGCTTTGGATTTTATCACCCATTTTATGACCCATCTAACGCGCACAGATAGGAGAGGATTTGGGGAAAAGGCATCTTTACTCTGAAGACAGAATTAAGAAAAATACCTAAAAACACAATAATTCATCTACATCACAGCTGCAACATTAGATGGATTTCAACAATTATTTAAGGTGTTTAGCAAATGTCCACTGCTTCTGTAAATTATTCTTTACTTTAAAAGAGCATGACTAATCCCTTACATGACTAATGAGGAGACAAAAAGCCAAAAATAAAATAAAACCATATCTCAGACAAAGTGAAAAGGTCAATGTTGGAAGCATTTTTTTTTCCTATATAAAGACAGAGACCCTGCAGAGCACTCAGAGACATCAAGATGAAGTTAAATTACACCACTCAATCCTCTTCTCTGCATGTCCCTCTGCTTTTCATTCATCGGAGCTAAAAGTTTGGATTTCACAGCACATGAAGGCATTTTAAATTATTTTTAGAAGCACAAACAACTTTACCTCTCTTAGGAACATGACAGTTTAAGTTTGTTTTGTCTTTTACATTTTATTTTTGCCACCATAATTTAGCACATTGTTTCATTCACATCCCTCTACTACAGCATTTTGATAACTCTCTCACAAAAAAGCAAAAATGTATTTATGTTTTTCTTTTTAATCCTCTGAGTGGCATTAAACATGCGATCATTCCAACCACTGAACAGGTGAACATAAAGCCAACCATAACTGCATGTCATTCTGAGAAAAAAACAATCACTCTGCAGGCCTGAACGTTTTTAAAAAGCTGACATTTCAAGCAAGTCCAGTCAGTTTTACAGTTCCAGCTTGAAGCCCACGGCCTATTTCACCATGTGCATGTGTGGGCGCACGCTTTGGTGGAGTATTAAAGCAAACTGCCCTGAGAGGATGTGTCCTGAAAAAGAACAGTATAGAACCTTGGTCTTGCACCTGGCAGCTTAGTTTCAAGCAATGTGAAATCAGTAGAACCACTCAAAACAGCTGATAATGACCTTCACACCTGTCTGCTCCACACTCACTAAACATGGCTGCTTCCTCCAGCTATAATACTCTCATCAATAGTTGCAGAACAAGACAGACTCACCATCTACCCTCCCCGCCTTATCTACATTCTAACTGCTGCAGACAAACTCACATATTTGTTAAAGTTGATTACTGAGTTCAGAATTACATGATGTGACAGTTTAAACCATGGTTTTACAAAGACCCAATGTTACAGGTTTCTATAGGGTGTGTGTGGGCTGCAATCCTAAAAAATACTGTTCAGCCTGGTATATGAGCACAGCTGACTGACCAACACACATCGATCAGGGAGAAATGTTTGAAACAACAGAACAGAAAAATATTTAGGTCAAGCCTGACTTCACTGCATGTGAAGCTTAATGAAGTCCAGGCGAGAACGTTCAAGTTCAAGCAAAAAGAAAAAAATGTTTGTGGAACAACCTTTTTCTGGTTTTGTTGTACAAAAACATTTTAAAAAATGACTTTTTTGCAGTTCTTATGGAGAACCAATTCCTGCTACGGTATCTGTTTTCATTCACAACTGTACTTCAGAGCATCAAATATTTTTAATGGAGAAATTGGCCTCTCTTTTTGACAAAACTTTTGTATTCTATAACAAAGTCTGATATAATATATATTCCTAAGTGCTATAACAATACATTTCCACCGTTTTATTTATTTAGTTTCAGCACATACAACACAAATCTCATTTTAGACCAAAAGATTTAAAGTAAAATAATGTGGAACTAAAACTTGAAACTGAGCTACTCTATGCTAAGGCTGAAGTATTTAACTTTCAGCTGAGAGATGTTACCAACATTACAAACTTCCTGGTCCTGAGCAGCACAGAACAAAGACAGTTCATGCATTCATGAGTTGATAAGGTACTAACTACTGATAGCTATTAGACAGAACATGACTTCAAAAATGACCAGTCTATCCCTCCAACCTAAAACCTTCATTTCTGTTATGGTGCCATAAGATTAAGCTGATATGAGACGTCTGAGCACCTCTCCTCTCTGCTGACATTATGGCTGTAATAAACCTTGGAGGATTTTCTCTCAGCCATAGAAGGAATCCCTGCCTGGCTGCATGCTCGTGTGTTTCTGTCCTCGTCCCGTCCTTTTCAGCTCCCAGACGGTCAAGGCAGACGTTCCCTCCTCCTCCTCCTCCTCACCAGAGTCTGATTCTGCTCAAGGTCTCCCAGTTTAAAGGGGGGAGTCCTCTTCACAGTCACCCACCACCCTTTTAAGGTCAAAACAAGGACATGGATGGAAATGAACATTTGATGCAATCGGTTTTCTTTAATGGACACATCTTTAAAAGACAACTGATCCAATGTGCTAAAACTGAAACTAATGAATTTGACTGAACTGTGTTTAGGCTAAAATGGATGAATGTTTTTATTGGTCATAACCAAAAATAATGTAATTCTCTAAATATAATAATCAAGTGTCACAAAAGCAAATTTTACGTGGTAATTGGGACGTGCCATTCTAAGACTTATTCCTGGGTTTGTTGGCATTTTCTTCCTGTCATAATTTCCTACAGTTTTTGTGCAAAGTGCCTTCCAGTATATGAATATCTTTTGGCTTCTTCATTTTTTTACTTACGTCAGATCAGACTTTTGTAATTTCCTGTTCTGCACCGTTGTCCCTCTAGAGATGATCACATTCAGTAAAGAGTGTAAAAGGTAATGGAGGATTTCAAGGTGAGACAAACAAGTCGGATTTTCCTCCCCGGAATAAGATGAAAGACGGGAGAGAAATAAAATGTTTACTGTGACACCTGTTCATTCATTATACAAACAGACACACACACACACATACATACATACAGACATTTTCCTTTTGTTTTGTCATAAATGAGATTGCTTACCAGCACAAACAGGGCCGCTGGAGAAAAGCAGCAGTGCTATAATTTCTGCTCTGTGAGTGTGCGTGAGGAAAAGATCTGGGGGATTAGAGGACAAACACGTTCTGCATGGCCTCCTTACTGAGAGGAACGGCGTCCTTGACCTACTGATGGACTGATATATGCAACGTAAAAGAAGAGAGCAAGTCCAAGTCTGCCAGCAAGTAAAGAAGTGTTCCCATATTTAGGTAACCCTGCAGCACGGTGCAAGGATTTATTTCACTTTACGTGAGCTGTCCCCATCTATTCATGAGCAGTTATCCTCTGTAAATTATGAACAATATAACCGATGCTTCTCACTTATGCTGGGCGGTTTACAGATTCACGTCTTTTAATTTCCTGTAAGGTGTTCATATACCTCCGTAATGAGACCAGGCTGGAGCATCTATAATGTTTCACCATCACACTTTTGTTGTTTAAAGCACCTAATTGCCCATTACCCATTCTAGCAGGGAAAACATGTTACAGCAAAGCATTAAACAATTTATGAAAAATTCTTTGTATTACTCATGTATATTTACAAACTCCACTGCAGTAGAGTGGCCAGACAGCAGATAATGCATGTTAACAGCTTAAAGGAGCTCAGGTAAATCAAAAGGCGCCAATTACAATAGTCCAGACATTTTTTACCCCTTTAAATTAACACATAAATAAAACTTTGCTTAGAGAAATCAGAAATAAAAGAAAGCTTGCCAGCATAGCTCATGAAGTTCTCAATCATAGCTTGTTTTTCCTTATTTGACATCACTTCTTATTTCTGCTCTGTAATGACAGCAGCATTCCTTACAGGAATATGCATCACACACTGACCTGCATGTCAAAGGTTTGAACAAAGATGTGCAACTTGTGCAACTTACTGCGTCACCTCAGCAGATTACCTGTGTATTCTTCTTGATATGGGGCATTGCCACAGGTCTCCAGGCTGATTTTCATCATGCAAAAACTGGCAGGCCTGGACAAGTTTAAGTTCCTACAACCTGCATCTGTAATGATTTAAAATAGAGCTATGTAACTTTTTAAAAATTCTATGTTAAAGTTAAGTTATGATAAGTATAAATGATTATACCTAAATGTCAAAAGATTAGAGTATTTTCTGTATTTTAACCCATTCTAATGTTACAGAAAATGTTCTTCATACTGAACGGTCAGTGTAAAATTTTGTTTTAATTGTGCACCATAATAAATCCTAAAAAACACTGTATTCCATATTTGGTAAGAACTAAGCTCTAAGTGTGTGTGTGTGTGTGTGGCAGGTGGCTCAAACCATGCACAGCACGGATCACTGGCCCATCAAATGGCTGCCAGGAGAGCTGGTGGAAAATGTGCGCACTCGCACGTTGCGAGCAGACAAGTATAAATACAAGTGTGCAGACATCTTTTTTTCTTTGAGCTGTTCTTTCCAACACATTTTCAGTCTTCACACTTTGTCCAGCACCATCTCTCTCCTTCATACAAACCGCTCGGATTTCTTGGTTTAACAAGTTTGTTTGGAGTCCGTTACCTCTCTGTCCTGTATGTAACGCTCAGTGTTCAAGCTTTTTAAATCCCCTAAACTCCTTTGTTCTTTACCTTGAATATACTCTCCTGCTCGTCTTCAATTTTGTTTTAATTGAATCATATTCTAAAAAAAATAAACAAACATAAGCTCTCAAAACCATAAAAATGTCAAGCTATTAAACTTGGCTCAATACAGAATCTGGTTAATAGTGGTACTCACTTCATTAGGAGGTTTGTTCTGATTCATGGCAGGAGCCAAATACGGTCACACAGTTCAGTGACTGGCAGGTGTAATGATTGGTGATAGAAAACAGGTGCAAACTAAAGCCCAACAGGAAGCAAAAACAACTGCAATATACAGATTAAAATACTACAAAATAAAACAGGAAGCGAGAAAACTACTAACTGAACCTAAAGACTGGAACACAGAAACAAGAAGAGTACAAAATATTAAACCAAAAACACAAACGTAACTACTCTGAAAAAATAAAAACAGGAAACGAGGTACAAAACATGAACACAGAAAAGATGAACATTTAACAAGACTAACTCAAAGCCACTGGCTACAACAAATGTACAGATATCCAGGAAAGTTGGAATCAGTTTGGGTAGTATCTCATCTGACTGCAACTGGTGGGGTCTCGTTGGAGACTTCTCCATTTCACTCAAAGAAACTGAGAAGCGCTTCTCCAAATGAACATGAAGCTGGCATGCAATCTATCACAGTTGTGTTCAAGGATTCACCTGTCTCAAAATATTTCATCAAATATAAAAAGGCAAGAAGTTAATAGGTGCAGCTGAAGGATCACAAGTAATAAGCAGTCATTATCTTGTCTAAAACGGGTTGATTTTTACACCTCAAAGACTATTTACAATCTCTACCAAGGAAACTATTAAAGAAAGTGAAATTCATGGGTTAGACAAAGTACTGAAAAGGTGATTTTTTTCGATGCTGTCAGAGCTGTGATTATTAAAACAAAAGCATCCCACAGAGTACCGCTCCTTCATCAAACTGCTTTCTACATTTTATGTTTCCGTGCTTCGAAAAGCTTGTTGATTTGATCTTAGAAGGGCAGGACTGGAGGGCTGAGGGTGGCAGGTGGCTTGCCTTGAGACGGGACGGATTCTGCTGTCAGCCGGAGTGACCCCACTTCCCCCACCCTCCTGTCCACACCCACCCATCACTGCTTGGCTTTGGCCCTGAAGCAACGGGACTCAGATTGAAGGTTATTTTTCCCACTGAGCCAAAAGTCACTTCCCCACTCAACATATCAGAGTCCTGGAGTCACTGGATGAAAAGAATTTACGGTTATACATTATTCCTGTTCAAACTGACCTGCAGTCTCTTATTTGTGTGGTTCTCCACAGAAAATAAATTAACATGTTTACAGTTTATCACTGCTAACCCTTAGACAATCTTAACTGGAAAATATCTATTTTTTCCTTTATATTTCACGTTACTTATTTTTAAAATAGCCATGATTTGTCCACAAGGTTTGAATCAATTCCAGTAAATTACGCAACTTAAAACACTTCAGACATTTTTAGCAGAAAAATTCTGCATTATAGCAGCAACAGCTGGAGTAAAGAAATGTGGAGAAAGAAACATCTTAAACAGAAGATAAATGATGTTTTAGTTATTTCCATTTGTGTCTCTGATAAAGACAGGCAGGGATTTTTTTTTATATTCAAAGTGTACGTAGTTAAAATGGGCAAATTTGAAGAATTGACGAAAATGTCATGGATGTCTTTATTTATTTAAACAAAGTTATTTCCTAACAGGGCTTTTTCACAGAGAAATGCTTGTTGGATTGTAAGAAAAGCAAACCAAAACCATTGGTTTCACCTCCAGAGAAGAATTTAGACAAAATATTTTCTAAAGAACATTTTTTAAACATGGAAAGGGATCTGATCACGGTTTAGACTTTGTTTGCATTTAGCAACATTTCGCTGACTGTGAGAAAAACCTCAATTAGACACCAGCATTTTTTTAAAGTGCACATCAACCAGTCTGTAAAAACATTAAATGCTACAAGGAAACTGCTTCTTCAAGAGCACAAACGCAGGGATAAACAACTTATAAAAATCAAAAATATTCTTATGCAAAAAAGGCACAAGCTGAAATGTTTTATCAAGGCACTCAGTTATTTTATAAAAATGCCTCTGAAAATCAGAAGTTTCTCAAAGTTTCAGTGGAAAACTGTGTAAAAATCCAACAACTTTAACATTTTAGACTACTTCATCGTTTTTGGCCTTTAATACAAAGAAATATACACCTGAAAGAATAACAATGGAATAAATAAATAGTTCAGCATTAAGGTCATTAAAGTTTACTTTGCTTCAATCAAAACATCAAGTCTCAGTAATATTATATTGCATTGTACTTATATTGTTGTTTCGTCTGGTGGGTTTGACAGTCCAAGGGTTCTTTTTTTTTTTGTAAAATCAAACTTTTCTTTTCCCATTTCACAAAAGCGTAAGCTGCTGACATTTTTGTCCCGGCAGAATGACAGATCCCATTGTTCCCAGTGAGCAAAGTTAAATTCCAGAAAGCAATTTATAAAAATAAACAAAAATCACAAAAGAGATTAGAGAGCTTCAAGCTGTTAATTCTGCTTGACAAGGGAAACCTAAATCAATCAGGGTGAATATGTCACACTCTGTCCTCACGTTCTTTCTGATTCTGATTCTTTCTGAGGAACCTGATGAGGCTTGTCTTTGTGATTTGCCCACCAACATGTTTGCACCTACAAAGCTGCCACTGACCTGACTGTAAGATGTTGACTCAAATGAACCAAGATAAGAGTGTTTGATCTGACACAACATGCACATCTGACATTTATGTCCAGTGTCAATTACACTGTGTGTCATATGATCACAGGGTCCAGATCAGTGTGAAGCTGCCCTTCACAGGAAGGTCAAACACACAAGTGAGTTCTCTGCAGCTCATGGCACCATTTCACTTCGAAGAATACACAGATACCATTTTTTTTTTCCAAACTGAGTATAAGTACTTACATTTGAGTACCTGCCGAAACTAAATACCAGTACGAGTACTAATAAATATCATTATATTTCTTACAATTACTTTGAAAATGTGTTTGAAAATCAGAGGAGCTTACTTTCTGCATTAACGCCTCAAACAGAGCCATATCAGTGACAGTCTTCTCCAAAAGCTTCCACTGGTGAGACGTGAGACTGTCGGGAAGCTCGAGCTCAGATCCGTATACTCCCAGGGTCCCCATCTGCTCAGTGAAAGACTGCAGCATGTAGAATGTGTTATTCCAGCAGACCTGCACACCCTGCGAGTCTTTTAATTGGCTGATTGAACAGCCCCTGAATATCTTAGAGGCAGATGTAAGCTAAGGCAGAATGTTTAAAACGTGAAACTATTTCTCGTCTGACTGCCGCAGCTTCAATCGCAGCCCTCAGTGCCAAAAGGTCCTCATTAACCGCCAGCTGAAAGGTGTAAGCAACACACAGCATGCTGCCGTTTCCCGCCGCTATTAGACAACTCTTTGAACTCAGAATTAGGCAGGGGATTTGTTGGGGCCATTTTAGCGAATTGCTTTTGTTGAAAGTTCTAGATTTCGTCCCTCCTTTTGACAGCTTTGCAGTTCGCTTTGCTTTGGTCACCATTGTTCACTTTGAAATACCTCCACACGGCTGAAATTGCTCTTGCTCTACCACCTGACTGCTCAACTGAGAGGCAAACGTGATCTAAAACTGCTATGAGTAGGAGTACGTGCACACGGCATCCCCCAACACTGATAGGTGCGTCCCTAATTCATACTGATGCAGTTCTGTTCTCCAAATGTGTAAAGTAAAGGTCAAGAGGGGAGAATCTGAGTAAACAGGAACCGGCAGAAGCCAGAGCAAAAACTCATTTACCTTCTTTATGACACACTTTCACACGGTGATGATTTCAGTTGCAAACAGCAGACAAGTCCAAACTGTTTAATCGAAGCGGAGAGAAAAAGAAAACTACAGAAAAGACTGGACTAAAAATGATTTCCTTTTGAAAGTTGAAATGTTGTGCTGTAGCGGTTCATTCAAGAAGGCCACCTTGCCTTGTTCCCACACACACCCACACACTCATTATTTTCTTCTAGCCTTTTATCCAATTAGTCTTCTCTCCATTTCTCAAGCACTTATCCAGTCAATGCTTCTCTTTCGAGGTTACTTCCAAACCTTTCATCCCATCAGCACAACTCCCACCTCTGCCATTTAGCCGACAAGTTTTGAATCTCGGCGAAATCATATATGAAACGTGTCTGACTGCTGTGTTATCAGATTTGAACATGTTTAAAGAGAGTTTGAATCAAATCAGGAATAAATAATTACTAAGAATGCCCTCCTTTGGCTTCTCTACCTCAACAGCTGAGGTTACACTTTATCTTCAGACAAAGTTCATTGTGACGCTAAGAAAAAGCCACCTTTATAGTCCTGTTGGACAAACAGAGTAAATGGTGTAGTTTGAATTAAGCGTGAAAGAAACAAAACTTTAAATGAACTAAAAGGCAGAGGAAATAACTAAAAGGACAGTAATGTGAGTGAATGCAGCCTCGTAGGTGAAAAAGGTGACGAAGATTGCCCACGATCAAGGGCTGAAGATTAGATGAACATCTGGTCCTGACACTGACACACACACACACACACACACCTCAGCATGTAAAATAACAGGAGGAGGAAGTTTCCAAGAGAACGAGTCAGGCGCATGCTGTTTGTCATATTTGCATGTACTTGTGTTTACCTGTATGTATGCAAACACCTGCACACATTCACACACTCCTGGTGTTTAAAGGGAACATAGAAGCATGTGCACATATGCACATTATTTTACAGGCTTTAAATCCATGCAAAAAGCTAATTTACGAACTTTGATCAAAGGCTTTTGGAAGCAAACCAAAATCCAATGTAGACTCACTGATCACTTATTTTTCTGCATCCATCCATTCAGCCATTTTCTTTTCCCTTTTTACCATTTACAGGGAGCTGGTGCCTACCTCCAGTGGTCATTGGGTGAGGAGCGGGGTACACTCTCAACTGGAGCTGGAATCTGGCACCCAGAGTTTTATTTTAACTCCAACAGCATCTTTTCTTTACATTTTATCTCACTTTGCTCCAGTATTCCTGCAGGGAGCAATGTGTGGCACACTGAGGTTTTTTCAAATTAAACTATCCAACAACACTAATAACTGCTGCAAATATCCCTGATAAATGAAAGTTGCTTTCTGGTTTATGTGATCACCTCAGGTTGACGTCTTTCTCCAGCAAAGATCACGAGGGAAAAGAAAGATCACTTTGTAACCCCACTGTGTAAAGCCTGAGTGAACTATGCTTATGACATTAATAATTAAAGCTTTAATAATTAAACTGGGAAACCTTTGCTTCCAGTATTAAATTAAATAGCTGATCAAAATATAACTGATTCTGAAAGAATGAAAGTCCTTAGAGAGACCATCAGCTCCTTGGAGTCAAGACACCTTTTTAGTTGCAAAGCCTTTTTTGTGCATGACACCATATTTCCACATTTCTCCAACAAAACCTTCAAATTAAGGCTCAGTCTTTGTCACCCGCCACCGAAGGTGAAATGACAATGTTTTTGCTCATGTTTGTGCCTTTGTGTGTCTGTACTGGTAGCACAAAAAAACAACAACTCATGAATCACTAAACAGATTTTAATGAAACCTTTAGGAGGTAATCATCAGCTCTACATCTACAACAGATTCACTTTTGCCCTCACCCAAAGCAAGATCACTGACACAGCCAGCAGACCTTAAGACACAAAACAATGAGCTACTCTGCCAGTTTTACAGATGAGCTAAAATTTGTTGTGGAAGTAGCTGAGAGTCATTCAGAAAACATAACTAACAGGTTTTGTAAGATATCACACGAGGTTTGATCAAAATGGCTTAATTTTGCAAGATTATCTTAGTCTAAAATGCTGGCATAAAAGGTGGTGGGTGATCTGCATTCCTTCAAGGAATCCTGGGGCTTCATTGCAAGCATGCATGCATTTATGATTCGACAGATTATATCTGTAACTTTACTGCAGAATCTCTTGTGGTGTAATTCATAAAAATTGACTCTTGGGCATTTAATCACATCCTTGTTGCCAAATCAGCCTTACAGTCCCGACTATCAGAAATACTTGAACTCTCACATGTCCAAGTTGTTGGAGTCATCAGAGTGCACAGAATGAAGAAAGGAACTGTGACTCTCAACAAAAAAATATCTTCTGTAAATCCTCAATTGTTCAACGCGTCGTCTGTCATACCCTCATCAGTCACTCAACACATTCCCTCATCCTGCTTTTCCCCAAATGTTCTTCCCTTTCTGCTTCTTTCCATCCTCCCTGTACTCTTCCTCCTCCTTTCCCATCCCCCCACCTCTCCCTGAGATGAAGACTGTCAACAGACCATATATCTGACACAGTGCACCATGCACTCACACTTATCCAGACTGCAGCACGGTGTTCACTAATGGGGCAGCGGGTATGAGAGGAATGAAGGATAGAGTCGGCTGGCTGTTCAAGAGTCCGTCAGACGGGTCTCATAAGACAAGACAGCAGCTTTCCTTTACCACAAGTCTAAAAACTTATGGAAGGAAATGAAATGTGATGAGCAAGACGTCTGAACACAACATGCTGATGGTGTATTCAATATCTGAGATTGAGAAGTGGCATGAAAAGTTTTTCTTTAAATTATTTCTATCTGACTACATTCAAGATCACTGGAAAACATCACATCTGTTGTCAGAGCTCTTATCAGTGGAACAATTTCTCAAACATCACACAGAGACCTGTCAAAAAGTCAGACTCCTTTAAATTGATTCAATTTTATGCTGCACGTTCAAACTCAGCCTGAGACACAAAGTGGAAAACAGAAAATCCACTTCTGTTGCTTCATCTGATCCAAGTGACTTTTTCCCTCTCCTCTTCCCCTCTGCTTGTCATTTCTCACACACAACATGCCGTCACGCTCGTTCGCACTCCCTCTCTCCTCACGCACGCACAAACACTTCGACAGAGCGCTGGCTCTTCTTGGCAGCAAACCTCTTTAGGAATGTTTGGTGCTGCAAGCCCGGAGGACGACACCATGAGCGCCGCCTCCTAAAGGCATGCATGCCGACACAAGTGATGGAAAACGCTTAGCGGGAGAAATAAGAAAGGTCATGAAGTTATAAACAGTGAAGTCACTCTATGGTCTTTGACAGGAGACATGCAAACATTTAAGTCCCTGCGTTCCTTGAAAGAGTGCATATCGCCCGCCACCTTTTATGCCGGAGTTTTAGACTATGATCATCTTCTGCTGAGAAACGACAGAGTTGTTTTGGTCCAACTCAACACCATTTGATGTCCGGCTCAGAAAATGTGTTTGGGATGACTCTCAGCTGCAGCTACACCAAATTCTAGCTCAATATCTGTAAAACTAAGCCCTTTTTGTGTTTTCTAAGTTTATCTTCATCTTGAACCAGACAGACAACTAAAGTTCATTAACTGTAGACTCTCATCCAATTTTATTGAACTCCATCCAGTGGTTCATGAGATATTTTGCTAACGTTCGAGACAAACGGACAAACAGATTCAAGCAAAAACCTTTGGCGGCGGGCGATAATGATTTGTTTTGGCCTCCATTAAAAAGCAACATGAAGATATATGGATTCCACCTGTCATGTCTGCAGGAGCTCCAGCTCAGTTTTAAATTGTTCACGTTCTTTCTGTGGCTGATAGCTGTGGGGGGATTTAAACTAAATGGTAAAGAGCTGAGCTGATTACAGCACTGATCGCGTTTAAGCATACTGTGCATTAAAATGTATGCATAAATATTACAAAGAGTAAAAAAAAAATTAAAAAAAGAGGGAAAATTCACATTCATATCGTCAGTGCAGGTGCACGATGTGGACTGCATTTGTCACTGTTGATAGAAATTATTTGTGGGCCCAAACCTCCTGTTTTTACATTGCTGGTCATTAAAAAAAAATACTCCTAAAAATGTTTATTTAATGTCAAAACATCTAAAGTCCAGGTCAAAATCTGAACTGGAGCAAGAAGCGCTTTTTAATCACATAAATTAACAGGGTTATTTGAGGATAATATGTCAATAAAACTTAGTAAACTAATTGAAGCTGATTAAAAAGTTTGTCCCTTCAGTGGAGACAGTCCAGCCTGAGGTTAATTGGTCATTAACGTCCCGGAAGTTCTCACAAATTAAATGTTATCAAATGCGCGACAAATTCAAACAATGTGTTTTTAAACAACAAACAAACTTGTCCGTTATGACTTTTGCAGGAGTTTGCGGTGTACCTGGTTGGTGGTGTCCGGCGGCAGGTTCTTGATGAGGATTTTCCTCCTGTTGCTCAGCTCCCGGCGCGTTTTGGCCAGCCTGCGCTCCACCTCCTCCGGCTCCAGGTCCGGCAGCTCCCGGAGGCTTCCCCCCGGCTCTGCGGGCG
>NC_051453.1:4046745-4297298 GCF_001649575.2 Kryptolebias marmoratus | reverse complement strand
CCGCCGCTGCAGCCGCCGCCGCCTCGTCGTCCTCCGGCTGCCGGCTCTCGGGGCTGTCCATCTCCAGAGAAAGTGCGCTGTCCCGGGTGAGGGAAGCGTGAACGCTCGGCGGCTGGATGGACGAGGCTGCCGCCATCTTGGGTAGCTGAGAGGGAAGTGTTGCGAGAGAAAGGGGGACGGAGAGACGGAGAGGCGCGCAGGTGGGAGGTGTGCGCGTTTATGAGAGGAAGAGAGAAAAAAAACCAAACAAACACCCAAACAATCCGGAAAAAACTAAACACCAAATACTCTAACTCAGCTGGGCAAGTTAACTACTCATTTAAACCACATTTGCCATCTTTTTGTATAAAACCTTTTTTAAGATTTAGTTGAAGGAAAAGCCTCATTCAAAAGGAAAAAAATGTGTTTTTTATTTCCTCATCAATTGTCTTAAAGAATAAAATGTTAAAAAGCTGCAGGAAACTGTTAGAATATGGTCCGTCTGCTCCTTGGACTCCTGGCGACCCCAGCTGTTTGTTCGACGTATAGAAACCGACTAAGAACTGTCAGAAAAAAGCTCTTTAAGCTCTTTAAATGTGGCTGAGCAAGCATCTTGTGATCTGCATGTCCAACATGTCACCTGTTTTTATATCCACAAAACAAAACGGAGTTTCATTAAACTATAAAATCAAATGACGCAGTTTAAAAGAGTTTACTCCAGTAGCTTTCCAGATATATTTATCTAATTCTAATGGAAATCTGCATACTTTCTTCAACAAACCTGAGCATAAAAAAATAAATGCCAACACATCATAACGGTCAGACTTCTTGATCCCAAATGGCTCCTCCATGGACGTCTCCATTGTTGATCCATTTTCTGTCACTTTGACTCTTTTCACAGGTAAACAAACACAGTGTTGTTGGCATCCATTCACAAATTTTGCTGACAAACTTTTACTTTTCAGGACACGTTATCCATCAATATAAGAAAAAAAACAAATGTGCAGATGTGGTTTCTTACTTTATATTTCTATGAGAACCTTTAATTATGAATGAATAATATGTACTCTATATTGCACTGAGTACCTTTAACCACATGTTGAATCTTTAAACTGTCTTTGGCACATTTGCACACCAGTAAACTTGTAAATACCCACAACCTTCTACATGCGTGCACCAGAATAAGCCTCGTCCTGCAGCACAATCAAACATTTTCACTTTTGGCAAAAGAAAATCACTGCAGATTTTTTTTTTTTAACTAGCTCAGCTTTCCTGTTCTTTATGTGCAGAATGTAGCTATGAATGGCTGTGTGCCTTTCCTCCTGTCTACCCAAGTCATCCAGTGAATGCCAACCTAGCAGCCAACTGAGCCAGCCTGCCTGCCCACCGTGGGTGGAAATCTGCTCCTGGCAAACACGAGGGGAGCAGAGCTCCCTGCCGAGTCCTCACAATGCCTATGTAGCTTCCGCAGGCAGCATGAGCCGCTGACAGATACACACACTGTATGCTCACACTCATAGGCTGCATCAACACTTAGACAGACACACAAACATGTCAACAAGCACACATCAACCCACTTAAGGAAATATTTAGACCACAATTGTGCTGAGGCCTGTAAGAGACGATGAAATCGAGCTCTGCGTTCTCTCTCCTGCCATCTGTGTGGAGTGTTTTTTGGCAGATCGAAATCCAGACAATCACAGTTGTCAGTGGGTGAAAATGATCTCACATTGCCAAGTGGCTGAACCAGTGGAAATGAAACTCAGTGACTGTATGTGGACTGTTTGAATGCCTCTATCAGGTTCTACACTCAGCCCGCTCCAGAATGGAAAGGCTAGAGCAGTGGTATTCAATTAAAACTCAATAAGGTCTAGTTACCAGAACTAGTTACTGTAAATGCTAGAAAAGCTGTGCAGTCTAAAATAAATTAATGTAAAGATGAGAAAACATAGGCAAGTAAAAAAAAAAAACCACTATAATAATTTAACAACTGATCTGTGTCCAGATAAGATTTTATTTATGTCACCATCGGACTGAGGTCTGCCATTTAGGGACCCTTAGGATAGAGAAAGGGCAACATTTGTGACCCAATTACAAACAGTTAAACGCTGTCAGTTTGGTTCCTCTTTAGTATTGTGTTCACTAAAAGATATAATTCACACATGTGTCGAATGGTCCTCAGCACATCAAACAATACGTCGCTGCTCCTGTAGGCCGTTACTGACGGCTGAGTTATCACTTATCAAGCCAAATATCATCTCATCTTCCCACATATTAAAACAAAGCATGGAAAATCCAAATCAGTAATTTGTTCTTTCCAAAAGAAAAAAAAAAAAAAATTCTCCCAAAACGCTACCAACCGCCCACCTCATGATTGCCTGTGTCTGTGTGTGTGCACGTTTGTAGCATTAGCAAAGTAGTGGACAAATGTTATTGAAACTCCCAGAAAAAAATCATTAGATGTGGATGTACTACTGACAAAACTTTGGAGTAAACCCCATTTAAGTTGAGCTGCCAAAGCTAGGTGACCTCATCAAAACACAAAAACAACCACAAATCAGCCGATGTCACAAATACTGAGGTAAAGTTTGGTGTGTTGGTAGCTGAGAGACGAGTCAACTTTGTCTTTCTGTTAACAAAATATCTAATACACCTACTAATAAATATCTTTTGGAGTCAACCCAATTCAAGATGGCCACCATTAGCCAACACAAAAATGGGTCTGACTCAGTCAGTTTTAGAAATATTGAGCTGAAATTTGGTGTGGAAGTAGCTGAGTGTTACCCTCAGCACATTAACACATCTCACATGATCTAACAGCATCACTGGGTCAAACCTTATAAATGACGTAAACTGCTGCAACCCCATCAGTATCAGCAGAAGATGATTTTAGTTTAAAACTCTGGCATGAAAGCAATGGATTATTTTTTCACAGAGTGCTAGGCCTCTAATTTAAGATGAGTCTTCTGTCCAACAAGTTTTAGAATCATAGAAGCAAAAACAGCATTTGAGGTTGAAGAACACTGATGAGAAGTCGGGCTTCGGGCTGCTCATACAGTCGCCTGTGACGGCAGACAGATTGGGGGACATGAATCATTGAGCAGCGCTTCTCAAAAACAACAGCAAGGACTCGCCTGTCAGTCGCACAGACTGATTTTGGAGACGCATGAATCACTCCGCTAAGTGCTAAACAACGTTTTCATGAGAGAACAATTAATTTGTTCTCCCTCGGCACACGCATGCCAGCACAGATACACAAATACACACATGCATTAAGTCATGTCAGCCTGCAGCCGCCTCGCGCCGTTATGCAAACTGTACTTCCAAAGCTTTTTTATCCGTGTGCAAGTCAGCCCTTATAATAATGTGCCATGCATCACAAACCAAGGGGAAAAAAGAGATGTTAGTCGCTCTCTGTCTAAAACACAAGAGCCCTGCTGGAGTAGTGTGTCAGCCCGTGTGATTCACAGCCTTTTGGAGTGGGTGGCATTAGAGAGGAGAAAGAAGAAAAAAAAAAAAAAAAAACGGGAAAATTGTTTGCCGCTGCTCAGTGGGACTGAGAGTGTGAGGGCGTGGGAGGGCTGAGTGGCTGAACAGACAAAGCAGGCACCTGGGACGAGCTCAGTAGGCGAGAGGACGGGAGGGAAAGGGGAGCGGGAGAGTTAACCAGAAACAGTAAAGAGGGGTTCATCGCGTGGAGGAGGTGATGATAAATGATAAATTGTGAGGTGCGATTATATATATATATCTTGTGCTGCGGTCCAATCAGAAATGGCTGAGTTGATAGGAACATGCTTTCAGGAGCAGTGTGCTGGCAGAAACAATCGACTGCATATCACCCGCCGCCTTTTATGTCAGATGTTTTAACTGAAATCATGCTCAGCAGCTTTGGTCTAACCTCATAAATGATGACATTATGCAGGATCTCATGCAACATTGTAAGATTGTGTGTTGGGCATGACTCTCAGCTACTACCACACCAAATTTCAGCTCAGTATCTAGAAAACTGACTGAGTTCTAGCCTTTTGTGGTTGCTATTTTAGATCAGCTGTGGCAGCCATTTTGAATTGGAAATTTTGAATCCAAATTGTAGATATACATCCAGTGATTACTTTCTGAAAGTTTCATTCAAATCTGTCCAGTGGTTCAAATATTTTGCTAACGTTACAAAAGAACACAAACAACTATGGGTAATTAAGAGATTAAAGGAGATGTGACTCGCTAAAAACAGCTGACTTGAACACATGGGGGCAATATCCACGTGTCCTAATTACAATGGTCATAAACTTCACAAGAGCATCAAGGAAGCTTCTTCTACGTGATGAGAAAAATAAGTCACAAGAAGCCCTTATTTAAGTAACAACTGCTTCAAACCAAACCATAATTCTTTTTTAATCACCTTGATCTCTCTGAAATACCAAGTAAATTGAACAAAAGTATGAAGTTTTGTGTTTGAGCTCACCTTCAGGGCTGTGTTGTCACATTTCCTACATTTGTAGCAAAATCTGCATGTCAGAACAGAGAGTGCTGCGCGTCCAAGCTGCTCTAAAGTGCTGTAATTTTCTTGCCTACATGCTGCTAAGATGCATTTGGGAAACTGGGACTCTGGACTGAACAGAAAATGTGCTGCTGGTGCAGGTCTGCTGTACTAGTTGGCAGAGACTGAAATGACCCGAGGGTGCTTGGACACCGAGCTCAGTGCTCTAATTCAGCGTTTCCCTGACAGGGAGCTGCAGATCGCTCGAGAGAAAAGAGGCAGAATGCAGAAGGAGACAAACACACGGCTTTGTCGAGGACATGTGAGCGAATTCAGACAAACTGCTAAGATTTTGGGGGACATAGGGAAGAGGATTCTCTCCATCAGCTCTCAGCAGTGTTGAAACACTTCTCTTCTCATGTTCAGTAAACTAAATGTCCCCCTCCCCCATAAAACTCCATCATCGTCTCAAGGTGAAACAATTTACCTCACTGCGTGACCTTCATGTAAAACGGACAATTATACTGTTCCAAATGAGAAACCACGGTTTTACTCTTAGCATGACGTTCCAAAAAAAACAACAACTGAGGATTCAAAAAGAAGAATTAAATGGAAAATCGTAAAAAAAGAGCAACCTTGCAAGTATGTTTTATTTCTGTATGAATCAGATTTTTTTCACAAACAACCTACGCATCTCTCACTATTAGAATTTTTTTCTTTTCCATATTAAGGTGTAATTAACAATTAAAGCATTCAATTTTACTCAGTCCTTTAAATTTACTAAACGGCTAAAAAGAAAAAGTGCACTACCCAATCTGTTCCTACTAAAGTGGTAAATAGTGAACAAATAATTATCAACTAGTCCATAAATACTGTTAAAATCAGAAGATCCAGGTGGTTCTGGTACATTCTGAAGATATTTGATCTGTTATGGGGATTATGAAGAATCTGTCAATATCCTAAAATAGATAATTCTTTTTTAAACGGGGTTGAGTACTTATGAGCAGTTAGTATCTTACCTGCAGTAGACAGCAGTGTGGAGAACCAGGGAGTCAAACTACCAGATACTAACAGTCCCATTCACAAAGTTCAACCATCTAAAACAAACTCAAACTTTGCCAGCAGTTTGAGCAAAGGTTTTGTTCTGACTTTAACACCTCCTAACTTTTTACCTTGTCGATATTTTCTCAGGCTAACAGCAGTGATGTTGTTACGTCCAGCTGCATGCACCAAGGCTACGGAGAGGACCGTCACAAACCCTCTGTGGTTCTTAATCCTAAACACCAAAACAATTATGAAAGCCAAAACCACTTGTCATTTTTCTGAAGAGATAAATTAATGTTATCAAGGGCACAAAGTGCAGGCTAAAGAAACAAAACTCAGTTTATTAAGATATCTTAGTTGCGCAGTTAGCATTGCAATACAAACACTGTTCGGTTTTCATTATTTTCACATAAGCCTTTCAGAAAGTTTTGAGTTTGAATTGTTTTAGATGAAGTCCACTCTTAAGCCTTACTTGACTCCCATGAAAATTTCCCACTGATTCTCCAAACTGAGATTGCTCTGACTGCCGTCTACTGCAGGTAAGATACTCATAATTCATTTGTAGTCCTCACAAACCACCATGACTGATGTGACATGCAGCAGAACGAAAGACATTTAAAAGGTATTATTAATGTACATTAAATAATGTACATTAATAATACCTTTAAAATGAGTAATTATAGCTGTTAGATTTAGCTGTTTTGCTCGTAAACCCTTGTCTGAGGTTTGGTTACAGTGATGAGCTGCAATTTACAAACCTCTTAAAATGAATAATCAAGTCACTATAGAAGATTAGTTTTTTTCATAAGAAATGAGATAAAGGTTAAGGAAACACAAAGTTTCCCATCAGACACAAATAGTGGATACAGTAGTTCAAGACTTACACGTAAACCCTAGATTTCTTCTCCATATCTGATCGTAAAATATTAAAACAAAAAAATTCAAGCAGAAAGCTACAAACGGCTCTGTCCCTAAAACTAAAGCAGCATCCTGTTAAATTCAGTCAGAGCCATGTTGCGTCTCCATCTGTGGTTGTTTTCTCAGATCCCCTGGCAGGAAACAGCACATGTACAGAAAGGCTTCATAAATAACTGATAGGGTCTTCCAGGCAGTGCTGCTATTCTTCCTCCCCCCACAAATGGTTTGACCCGGGACCGGCAGCTCCAAACCTACTGCAGAATGCACAGCACCTCTGAAGTGTAGTGAAAAGACCACTTTCCTCTGAATGTCCCGTTTCCACATGTAGGAGTCAAGAGTTCAATCAGTCTTCAGCAACAGAGAGTGTTTATCCAGATAGCAACAGTACATTTAAATATACAAAAAAAGGTCAGTTTTTGTTTTTACTACAAAAGCTGCAAACCTCTGGAGTTTATTGTTTTTGTGTGACTGAGTGATAACCCACAGGGATGTATTTTACTGAAAGGTTTTTTTTTTTGGCCATCTTCAGAACTGTAAAACTTATTAATTCATTTCTTCCAGCAGGATAAAAACTGGCATCCATGGATCTTTATCCAACTACCAAACCTGAGAACTCCGCCAGTTCTACAGAGAACCGGAGACTCTTCATTCCATTAAAGACGCGCCTCTCCAAATAAGGCCAACGAGCCTCTGAAGAGCGGCTCTGTGGAGCGGAGGTGTCCTGAATGTCCCCGCATGAACCACACACAAGAATTCAGGCTGGAAAAGCATCAGAGAGCGTTCCTCCGCTATTACTGAAAGTGAACACTGGGACAGGGATTATGGAAACACGCACAGATGGAATTACTCCACAGCAGATCATTTTTCTGGCTTACAGCTTTTTCTGGTCTAACTACTAATCTGGAACAAAACGGCAGTTAGTGAAGATTTTCTTTATTGTAAATATGTGTTTTGAGAAGAAGGGCACTAAATTATTGTGGAAATTTATTTTAAAAACTATAAAATGTTCTACTTTATTTCTTTTTAAATCATTAATGTATTGCTGCAGCTTTATTACAGCCTTGAAAGAAGCAAATAAAAAAGCATTCAATATGAAGTAAAACAGCTTTTAAATGAACTGCATTTTGACCTCAAACCTGGATTATTTCAGCCCTTTAAGACTTTAATATGAGATCATCTAATATGTTTTTAAAGACACTGTTCTTTTAGTTAAGATGTCTGATTTCAAACATTCTGTTTAAAATTTCTGGAGATAAAGACTGAATTCTATTTAACAAACCTGGAGACAAATCAACATTAGCTTTTCCACGTTGCCTACAGACAGCAGGCAGGGAGGCTGATGCTCAGAAGACCCAGCAGGTGTTCATCGATCCAACAAGAAAAGGCTTCAGTCACCAAACTCAGAGAGACTGAAGCAAGGCTGCTACCTGGCGCCGGGAACAAGCTTGTAGGCACCTGTGTGTGTGTGTGTGTGTGAGATTAAGTGAACATTAACTGTGAAGAGCTCTGTAAACTTGTGTTACATAAAGCAGACCACTTCTCTTTCAGGAGTCATTCATGCTCTTTATACTGATTACTGAGCTCTGCTGCTTCACACTGTTGTTTTCCTCTTTCCACTTCAGTCCATGTCTTTTTCTTTTTTTACAATCAAAATACTTCTGCATACTTTTACTCTTCCTTTTAGCTACAGTTCTGCCACTTTTAGAGTTTTACTACCATCCTGATCCTTTTAACTTCAGCAAATGTCAGCAGCCACTCAGCATTCACAGAAAATGGCATTCCTCTAGTTTAGGTGTAAAATGTACTTTATCACATTCACATGGCAATAAAACTCAATTTGATCATTTTATATGATACATTTGGGGGCGAGACGTATACATGTTCCTTCAGTAAATGAATTGCAACTCAGAGTCTTCTGTATACATACATACATACATACATATATACTTGTTCACAACAGCTGGTAAATACTGCTTAAAGGTTCTCCAGGAACAAAAAGAGGGACAGAGTATGATTTAGCTTGGAGCAAAAAAAAACTGACCAAACCATCTTATCGTAAGATGATGTAAGAACTGATCAAAAAAAAAAAAAATCTGCATAAATCTCAAACGGCCAAAGGTACAGAAAATAAAACCGGTTAAAGTAGACGTTTTGCAAATAAACTTTTAATGCACTCACAACTTGTCCGGTGCTCTAAAATGGCTACAAATGAGCATGTTTTGTCAAACAGAGTTGGAGAAATGTTTCACTGTTTACAGTGAACCCTGATCAACAAAACCTCTGTTTGGACAGAGTTTTCTGGAGAGTGTTTGTATAATTTTCAAAACGACACAAATAACCTTTAAAAACTACAATTTCCTTAAACATAAAAGTGTGTATTAAAATTTCCAAGTACTGACTTCCATCCAATATGGACCTAAAAAAAAATAAGTCTAAAAAATAAAACATTCAAGGCATCAAAAATATAGTAAGACACTATGAAGCGTACGTCATATCTCACTATGGTTCTTCTTTAAAATGAGTGTACAGGATGTTAATAACTATTTGTGACTCTGTATTTACACTTTAAATTGAATCTCTGAAGACATTCTGGCACCTGGAAGAGAAAACAAAAAACACTACACTGACACACTTTGACAGATCAGCTCAAACTCTTCATGTGAAGAAAAATAAGTGGATTTTTAAATCATATTTTCACCTATAATTCTCTAATACTATTCTGAAAAAATAATGCATTCTGTGAAAAATGTACTGGGTGGATAATCCCACTGATCAGACACACACACACACACAGAGAAGCAGACACACAAGGAAAAGACATTTTGAGTGGTTAACTGCAGAGGAGCTGACAGACGAGTTGAACCTCTGCACATTAGCAGCAGCAGCATCTGTTTCCTCGAACCCGGAGCACGTCGCCGACGCTCAGCTCAACATACAGTCCATGCAGCATCAGTTTGGAATTAAAACACCTTTCTGTCCTGGTTTTTCTCTTTTCAGGACAGGACTCTGTGCCCATCACTCAGGACCTCTCACACGAAAACCCCCAGCTGTGACTAAAGCTAGGAATGTTTTTGCTGGTGTTAGCTTCAGTCTTTCCTCCTTCACTCCCCTCCAAGCAAACACAAAAGTCTCTTCATGTAGAGAACCTGTCCAGAATGACATATTTCACAGAGAACAAGTGTTTTTTTTTTTCTTCAAACAACTTGGACTTCTGAAAACAGCCAGATGTGCGACATGACATGAAGCACTTTCTCCCAGCAGCTCTGACACAAGATGCGAAGAAGGCTCATCCTCTTCAGTTTCTTTTTGTAATTTGACATTTCACCAAAACAATAAAACAGCCTGAGATAATTTGAAAAAACACATTTTATGCTCTGATCACTTAAACTTCAACCTTAGATTGTTTCCCATGTAGGTTTGAAAGGGTTTAACATGAGTTATAGTTGTTAATAAAGTTGCACTGATCTATATCAGTCCCTCCAGGAGGTTCCAATCTCAACTATTAATGCAAATTCAACCAATCATTGCAGACCTGCAACTTTGGCCAATCGCAGCAGCATTTTCATCCAATTTGACCAATCATCTCAGCCCCCTGGCCTGCTTCACTTACTGGGATCTAAAATTCCAGATGATGACATTTACCATCAAATATTAGCTCTAAAGTCTGAGCGAGTCGTTTTCCTGAAGAGAGCAAAGTGTGGAACACTGCAGTGAAACTTACACGCCTGACATCACCTTCCTACCCCAAAACACCTGCAGACAGCGACCCACTTCTATAGTGTCATTGATGACAGGACCTCTGCCTTAAAATCAGTTCAGTGAAATGTTTAAAGCAGTAACTGTGATCCATTAGAGGTTAATAATATCATTTTAAAGTGTGAAGAAAATGCAAATGAGCTGCTGATTGTAAACCTTCATTTTGATTAAAAACACAATCTCTAGGATTTCTTGTGCTTTGAATTACAAACATACAACATTTTCAGGACAAGTAAAAACTGAAAATAATGAGCCTCAATAAGAAATCTGACGCACCGGTTCCCAGAGTATTTCCTGTTGCCTTTTCAGCTGTCTTGAAAATCTACCTCTTTAATAAATAATAGAAAAATAATATTGTACTCTTAGTAATGTTTTCTTATGTGAAACACTGAAGCTTTGTCCTACATTGAAGTGTACAGACATTCAGAAAAGTGTCCACATCGTGTTGGGTGAATCCAGGAGCGTCTTCTTTGGAAAAAGGCTGCAGCTTTCAGAGGAAAAACGAGTCTAGAAATGTATCCTCTCCACCAAGGAAAGTAAAAGTTGGAGAAATAATGCCATGTTAGAGTCCCTCTAGATCCAGTTCTTTGTTAAAAAAAAAGAAAGTCTTTTTATTCTTCAGCAGAGATGCCTCCCAGTTTTCAGCGCTCTGTTCCCTTCATGCACCTCTCAGCAAGAGGCCTTTGCAGGGGAACTGCCTATTTTGGGCTGAGCAACAATAGTCAAAAGAGATCCACGTTGGGCCCCAGCTGTAATTCAGTTATCCACTCTTCCTGTCCAACGCTGAGAAATGATTTCTGTCTCCCCATAAAGCTTTTAGGCTCCATTTGTATCCTGTTCTGTGACGTGTCTGAAGAATAGGCTCAAATGGCGTTTTGTTTGCTCCCGAAGGTTGTGCTCGCAGCCGTGAGTCCAGAAGACAAACTGAAAATCCCGACTGCTTTGGTCCGAGTCTGACATTTCTGCGTGGTTATCTGCCATATTTTACATTGGGTTAAAAAGAACGACACAGGGATGATGCCACGACGGCAGCTTGTGGCATCATCCAACATTCAGCATATGAAAACTTGAAGCTTTGAGGCACTCCGTCCACCTGCGCCGCCTCCTTCCCCTCATCCATTCATCCAACCTGAAAGGTCCACAGTGTGTGCTGTCTAATCAAGCACAAATGGTTTTTAAAAAAATAGTCTATCAGAACAAAGTTCCATCCCTGTCAGGACGGCGAGGATCAGCACTCTGCGTCCACGCTGTGCACCGTCACCGCCGCCTGCAGGTGGTGTGTGTGCGTGTGCAGCGGGTGGTGGTGCGTGTGCGTGTGTCTGTACGGGTGGAACTTGTGGCTCAGCAGCGCGGCCGTCTGAGGGGGCGTGTCCAGGTCCAGGTCATCGTCGTGGTTGCTGACGTCGACGCCTGCTGAGAGCGGGTCGTTGTTTCCAGGTGGATTCTCGCTGTCCTCCTGTGGACTCATGGTGCTGTAGCCTGAACACAAACAGTCATTTTAGAAATATCCTGCTTCACAGTCAGAGGACGCAGCTTTCAGAGACAGGATTTTACCAAACGAAAACACGGATCCTTGTCCATCTTTGTTGTCGTTGCTGTTTACATCCACACAGGAACGCAGTAACACTGCAGTAACTATGCTAGGCCTGTATGTGGCGCAGTAATGCTACCACAGAAATACGCCAAGAAACAAACAAGGTGCTCATAATGCTTAGCCATCAGGTGGACTGTATATATTTTGTTTGTTAAAACTATTCTCATTTCCCACGTTTTATAAACGTGTGATATTTTAGTTTAATATTGCATTGACAATAAATTTGAAATATATTACATATATAATACTTGATGTAGATTGTAGATCTGTTTCTACAATGTTTTGCTTTTTTGTATTTTTGACAGAATGTTCAATAAAGTATAAAAATCCTTTTGGTCTTGGATTATTTGGTGTCATAATAAGTTTTTGCTCCGCTCCATTCAAGGCGATGTCATTGTTGGTCAGCCTTGTCTGTTCACTGAATAATACAATAAATGAAGGTTTGGATGTAGTTTAGCAGCTGGCATCAGCAACACAAACACAAGTAATCTGCCGTTGTTGTTCCATTTGTCATGCTTGGGGTCGTAGGTTTGAACAGAGGCGGGGTTATGACATCACTGTTTTCAGAAGATCGTATTCTGGCTGTCCACACAAAACACACAGATGGTGCTCAAGATTTTCTCACTTTGGAAACTGTTTTCAAAAAAAGACTGTTAAGGGGCTCCTAAAATACCATTTCCATGTGGACACAAGGCTAAAATGATAAAAAAAAAAAAACGTTTGCATATTGTTGTTCCTGTGTGGACCGGGCCTGAAGGAGCCTAAAACCTCCTGAGTGGAGTCAGACTGGGAGGTTTCCTCCTAAATCTTCCTTCTTCATCCTCTGCTGGGTGTTAACACCAACTGACAGAAAGCTGTCAAAGTATGGAAGGAAAGACATATCCAAGGAAAATAGGGGGATTAAAGGAGAGGAAGGGATGAAGACTTCAAAGAAGTTCACAATATGGACGGTGCCGGTTTCTGCAGTTCATGTCCATTGTCCCAGAAGAAGCCAAAGCTTCTGATAAATCTGCTGCAAACTGTGTCTTGTTGGTCATTATTAGCTGCACCAAGTAAAGACAAAAATCCTTCTTAATGTCAAGCTTTTCATGGTATTATGCTTCAGATGGAGAACGTTTCATTTTACTTTTAAAATGTCTTTTAAAGCTTGAAACAAAATTATCCTAATTCTGAGCCTGCATAGAATTTCTTAAATATTTATGCATTCATATGAACATAGGGAGAAGATGTGAAGTACAAGGAGTACAAGTAGAAACTGATAACTCATCTGTTTCCCCATCTGTACTGTAACATTCAGCTGACAAGCTCGCACTTGTGTTTTTGTTTCATTTTAGCCCACTCTCTTCTCCTCACATTCGCCCTTGTTCTCTCTGAAATGTTGCTTATGCAACAAGTAGCAGAGACACTCGTTGCCAGGAAGTGGAATGATGCCACATATGTGGGTGGCAGAGAGCCCGTGTGGGTGAAAATGTCCATCCACAGCAAGTGTCAGACTTGAAACATCTTAAAAGTGAACATGAGCAACTCGTCTGGAGCTGGAGATGAGAGACAAAAAGGTTCGGACCTGTGATTAATGAAAGGAACACGAGGAGAGCTGAGTCGGCGCCACAGAACTGGGAGCAAACTGTGGAACTGAAACTGAAGATTAGCTCGTAATTATCTTGTGCTCTGTAATGAACTAAAAGGTACGCAAAGATCCCAACCTGAAGGAGCAGGAACCTTATTTTACTCTCCTACAGCGAGGGTCAGGGAGTGGAAATGATGGACATGTGACAGACATTAATTATCCAACATTTTCCTGCTATTACTGGGGAATCTAAAGGTGTCTGCAAGACCACATGTCTCTAACATTCAGTGTCTCACTCCAGAATAACAGGAGAGTTTTACTTTAACATCACTCTGTATTTGTCCATCAGAATGACAGGAAGCACCCGTTCTAACTCCTGGTAGTTTGTTTTTACAGAGCCGTTTTTGGTGTAAACAGTTGGGATCATGTTACTGCGTCCTATAAACCTCCCTGGTGCTGGAAAAGCAGGCACCTGAGTGTGTTTCTTACCGTGGTCGCTCTCCGTCCCGGATCGGCCCCAGTACCTCCGCCTCCGTTCAGGAGTGTGAGTGTGTCTCTCGATCACGGCAGCTATAAATCTGGTGTTGCTGACTGAAAGTTCAGGGAGCGCACATGTCAGCACAAAAACATAAAAATATACACACACACTGAAACTGACGTCCAAATTCAGACTGTTACTTACTAATTCCTCTGTCCTCGTGGCTGTCTTCATCCCGCTCATCCCTCTCATTATCAAGGTTGGACATTCTCACAGACATTTCTGCAGCATCACAGCAGTAAACCCGAACAGAAACGGGACAAACACCAAATGAGATACATACTACTGTTCTATGTCACATATAACAAACCCTAAAGTCTCCTTTGTGGTCCGTTCAACTGCTTGAAGCATATTCTTTACTGATCATTTATTCAGCATTTAGTAATGTGTGATAAATAAACATATCATTACACAGAAGACTGTTGTGGCTGCTAAAGGAGATTTGAAGAGGCGTAGTTTTTCACACACTTGTATTTTTTTTAATCAATAAAGCTACAAGTCCTACCCTGTGCAGCCAGCGGCGACATGTGCTGGTGTGAGCGTCTGTGGATCTGGTGTCTGTACGCGTACACGGCCAACACCAGCACCATGATGCATCCCATGATGCCCCCAGCGACCGGACCCACGGGGGCGCTCTTGATCATGTTCAAAGATGCTACCTCCTCATCTGCAGGAGGAAGCAACGGGAACGATGAGGAGGAAGGATGTGAGGAACATTAGGGACAATCCAAACTACCTCCTGCTGTGATGCTGCTACATTTTTAAACTTCTCTTCTCTCGTGAGTGTGAAAAATGATTAAACTCCGGGCAGACAGCAGAGTTTAAAATATCCAAGCAACAGAAGAGTTTTCGATAATAAAAATGCCTGAATTATTATTGTCTGTGATCTATGTGAGCAACATTTGGGTCATAAAGACCCTGAAAATAATCAGATTATTTTTGCTTGTTTTGTTGTTGCTTGAGCTTTTCTTCATTCTGCTGCCTGAGAGGTTCAACCAGTACACCTCAAATAATGTTTTATTCTAACATTATCTTTATTATAATGTTAGAATAAAGATAAATTCTTAAAAAACACAAGCTAATCAACCTTAGCAAACACAAACATGGCTCTAACTCAGTATACTGTACTCTGATCACACAGATCTTTGCTTGTTTTTTTTTTAATTTTCATTTTTTTGTAACCTTTAATTAACCAGGTGAGTCTCATTGAGATTACAAGATCTCTTTTTCTAGGGCGCTCTGGACAAGAAGGGAAACGATGCAATGCAAGAAGGCGGGCAACATGCATTAATTTAAGGAACGCCTGTTTTTATTTGAACATCTTCCTGTAACTCACCAATAAGTCCCAGGCTGTCTGCGTATGGACTCTTGGCACCAACGATGCCTCCGAAACACTCCTTCTGCAGAGCGCAGTACGGCTTGTCCAGGTGGGTCTTACCATCGCTGTCCACCATGCACCACTCACAGTCCAACACGCCGAAACAATCACTGCAACACAACGCAGATTATTGGAACCGGAACAAAACTCAAACATGATGAAAACTACTGTTTTTCTGTTAAATTTTCTGATGAACTGAATTCAGTTTGTGGGTGAATTAACTGCACTGTCGAGAGGAAAGAAAGCTCCTCCTAATCTACTGATTACCACTAGATGGCAGTGGTCAGTTTCACCGTGACATTAAACTTTAGCTCACACTTCACCTGGTGGTACATTGGAGTTTTTTACGTATGTGTTGGTAAATATCTCAGTGAGGCTGAGTCTGAATGAACTCCACAGGTTTCCCCGCAGGAAGCATGAGAGCGTGTACCTGCTGGTGTATCTCTGGCTGCAGCGGGTGTTGATGCACTGGGGCAGGGTGTCGTGCAGACTGGGATCAATCACATTCAGACTGACTGGTTCTTGATGCACCTCGCAGCTGGGGTTCCTGTATAACATGCAAAAACACAAAACAGAAAAGTGGAAAATAAGTATGGGCACTTTTTAAAATGAAAATAATTAAAAAAAAAAAACATTTTCAAAACAAAACCCAGCATGAAAACCTCAAACATTAGCATAAAAAGTAACATCAGCGAAAGCACCGAAACACAAAAAAGCAGCAAGAGCTGACAAGGAAAAATGATAATTGCAGGTCTTCTTGAGATAAAGGGGGGATCTGAAACATTGACGAGCTGTCAAAGGCAGCTGATGGCTGATGAAAGGATGTGGGCGAAACGGGACCGAGATGATAGACAGACTGGATGATCGACAGATGCAGAGTGGCAGTGAAAAAAATGATTAAGTTTGTGAGATAAAGGAAAAAAAAGTGAGAAAACACCCACAAACATCCTCAGAGGACCACAGGAAGCAGCAGCAAACAGCTCCTGAAACTTCAATCAGGAGTCAGAAACCTGAGAGGGGCTTATAATACAGGATTTATGTATTCACAGGACTTTATGGTTTCATTTATTGCTAAAAAAACAAGTTTAACTAAACAAACAAACTAACCAATTAAAAAAAGGTGCAGAAAAAACAATCTAAAGTTTAAGAAAAATAAAAAGATTTCTTTCCAAGACGATAGTAAATGTTTGAAGGTGCAGAACTGATGTAAAAAAGAGAAGCTTGTCTTTGTCATCCCTCACAGCACTGTAAAAATAAAACTCCCGGCATTTTCCTTTCAACAATTCGTCTTTGTAACAAAACATTTTCAAACTCTTTTTGGGACATCTTTACCTGCTGATGAACGTAAATAAATTAAAAAAAAAAAAAAAAAAATCGGTCACCATTTGAAAAGTAACCATCAGTTAGCAGCTGAGCACATCTCAGACCCACTGAAGGCTTTTTACGGAGCGGTGGGAGTAATACTCCGACTGTGTGATGATTGCGCTCTCTGCTGGGCTTCCCCTTCACTCCCTGATCCTCAGAATGTCTCCAAGCTGTTAGTGCGTCTCCAAGCTGTTTGTGCATATGCCTTTTTCTGAATCACTTGATTACTCTCATCTGTTGGTAACTTTTTCTGCAGCCATTCAAAAAAAAAACAGTGCTGCAGATATGCTGTGTGTAGCTGGAGTAGAGAACGGGCTGGATTTGTGGCACCGACCTGTTCTCAGCATTGGTGAGGTTGCCTGTGCACTCGTTGACCTCCAGAGGGCACTCACATGGACACTCGCACTCATTCTGCTCCATTCTGAACACAATAAGAGCAGATGTTAGAGATAAAACCCAGCACTTCAAGTTTTTACAGTGCAGCTTCAGTTCCTGACCTGTGGCAGTTGAGACAGAGCCGGTCCACCGTGCTGCAGGCGCAGAACGCCAGCGAGTCGCACGTCTCGTTCACTATCCCAGCAAACGCGTTGGTGCCGGGGATTCTGGTCAGGCGATACTTGGAACAATGGCTGCCGTGGACGAGGTTTGTGAGGTCCCCCTGAATGAAAAACAGTTCATGAGGTCAATTATATCCTAACATTCTAATATTACAGTTTAACCTAAAACTCACATTAACACAGTAAAACATTTACTGATGTTAACACAAACCAGAGACATGATGCTTTAAATGGTGTGATTTGATTGCTAATGTATGAACAAGACATTAGGAGTAAACTGAAATATGAAATTTGCAGCACCAGGTATCACCACAAGAGGGCAGTGTTATACCACAAGTAGTGTACACATTGCTCTAAGAGAGGCCTTGTTGAGGTGAGTGTCTGAACCTGGTTAGACCTGAGCTCCTCAGTCACACCTTTGAAGCCATTTGCCTCTTAAGTGATGAACCATTTCTCTGCCTTACCATTATGCTGGTGTTGAACTTGTAGAAGCGCTGCACTGTGCGGTCACTGAAGCTGTTACAGAGGTTTTTCTTGACAAAGTTAGGGTGGTTCAGGATGTCGTTGGCCACAAGCGGCTCCTAACAACAAAAGACAAAAACATAATTTAAAGTTAAATATTTATATTTTTTATTTCTAATCCTAGCAGTAAAACACACTATTTAGCCAAATAACCTTTACCTTGTGTGTGATGTGCTGCTGTTCTGCAGGAGCATGACCTTTAGGGTCAATGAGAGTGGGATGAGCGACCAGGTAGCCTCTGTCCTCCATTATGAAGCACCTGCAATGTAAAACACATATGAGTAAAGAGTTCTGATAGCAAATTTGATCATTCTTCCCTCTAGAACATGTATTATTTAGCTAATATGGCTCCATTCCACTTCCTACTACATTAGTATTTTGTCTTTTTTCCATCTTTGTTAGAAAAACTGCTTTAACTTGAGAGGACATGACAAAGAGAACACGAAGGAGGGACAGAAATGAGTACTAAAGGAGAAGGAGGTGGGGAAAGAAGGAACAAGAAAAACAAGACTGGAGAACATCCTGTAGAACTGCAGCAGCAGCACCATCTCCAGCAGGAAGGTCTTGATAATCAGCTTATAGCTTCTTTTTTTCTGCTCTCTTCTCTGTTTCTCAGCAACTTTAGTTCTTGTTCAATAAAATATAAATGCTCTAAGCTGGCAAAGACATCCCATAGGGAAATGGGAGAATAAAACAGGGAATTATATGCAAGAATAAACAAATACAAGTTAGCTGATCCTTTTCACCTGATCTTGTGGCCTTTGTCCTGGTTGCAGATGGGCAGCAGGTCCAGCAGGACCTTGTAGAAGTAGCGAAGGGTGAAGTCTATACCCATCACTGCAACGGCATAACCAGGAGCCATCTGAGAGCTGCAGACGGAGCAGTCACACAGAAAACATGAATCATGTGGGATGGATGAAGCGGGGAAAACGTCAAACCTGTCTGCTGAAATAAGTGTCAGCGTGTTGTTATCCCACAAGTAGTCACACTTTTATACAAACCTTTAAAAAACAAATAAAACACTGAAAATAGAGGTTATTTTGAAATGTGAGTTAACTACAGACTGTTTGTCATGCTCACTGAGGCAGTCAACAACAAAACATCAATCCTGACTTATCGCTCTCTGACACACACACACACACTGAATGTTTGTGTATATCCAGAGGACATGAATGGACCGAGATAAACAGTTTGAATTGTGCTGGGGCCTTCATGATGTGTCCATTTAAGGCTCACTGAGCTGGAAATAAATATTTTAATCTCAACTCGGGGAAACATTTTGCAACCGCCGACCAACAGATGCTCAGCTTGTTGTTTAGTTTTTCCTTCTCACTACTAGAAGAGTTTGTAGCACTTCTCTGCCATGCCTGAGGGAACTTTGGAACAGCAGATACTTCAAGATAATTGGGACGGTTTAGTGGATGGACACTGGGCCACACACTAAAAAGCCATGAAGAAAAATTAGTCGATGGTCTCTTTAAGCTTCTGTCAAATGATTTCCTGTCTTTTCAGAAACAATACAGTCTGATTAAAAGGACTTTGGGACTGAAAAACTCGTCCCACTGTTGAGCAACAGGTAGAAATATTCACACATCCATGACAAGCATTAGGAGCTTCTTCTAGATGACTCCTACATTTGACTGTAGCTATGGTTAAGTAAAACAGCATTTTCAGTCTTTTCACCTGGAGGCATGAATAGTGTGGCTGATGGTGACGACGTAGCCGGCCCCGCCCACATCCAGGTACGGGCCTGTGAAGGTGATGAGGCCAGGGTTAGCCACAGCATGCTGGTACCTACAAAATACACAAAAGCTTTTAGAACAAAGAATATTTCTCTCTTTCACCAATATGAAAACACAGTTTGTCTCTCAGTCAGAGCCTACAGACTTTAAAACTAATAACAAATCACCAGAACTTTGAGCACTCAGACTACAGCTGTAAAAACTGAGCTGCTGTGATCTTCAACATCTTCTCCTGGGGAATACGTGTTAACTTGTCTAAACCAAACCGGACTAGTTTCAAAACAAAACGGCTTTTAGAAACAGATTTTTGTGAGATGGAACCATCTGTAAAGGGTAACAGGTTTCAATACAAGACATTAGAAGGTTTTAAATATTTGCATCAACACAAGAAAACTAAACCTGACAACTTTTAGGTTGAACTGCCAAAATCAAGTATTTTTGTCTCCATTCAAGCTTCATAACAAATAAGGAAGATTTTGTTTCCTCAGGGATGACAGGAGCTCAGATTCCTGCATAATGCAAAACTGTTCATTAGAGAATTAAAATAGAAAGCTCTGCTAAGCTTTTAAGAACTAGTAAGCTAAACTAGCTGTGAATGCTAACAGCTCTGCTGTTCCACACACCTCCTGTGATGCACTAAATTTAAAAAAAAAACCTCATTTATTTTCATATTGAAGTAGGAACACATTTAAAAGGTGTAAAATAGATGCACAGATGTTCAGACTTGGAGAAATGAAAAGAGAGAAAAAACACAGACATAATACAGAAACAAAATCCCATCTAGATTAAAAACATATGATTTAAAACCGCTCAAATATAAAATAAAATTCAGAAATAAAGAAGTTTAAAGAAATAAACTCAGACAAAAGGCAAAAGAGATTTAAATGAAGGGATAAAACCTTTTTTTTTTACTTTAAATAAATATATTTGCACATTAATAGGTTTACTGAGACTATTAGAGCTTTTTTGTATTAGTTCCTTGATTTTGGAAGTTTCAGTCCTCTGAAGGATTAAACTGTAAAACTGAGACTCTAAATTGTGTTTCCATAATAGTTACCACCAGAAACACGTCCATAGTGATGAAGCATTACTTAAATAAGTGAGAAAAAACACAACACTAAGTCAAAAACATGTTTTCATGCATCTCTGATGACGTAACAACTAATTAACTGAGTACTCCTGAGCTGAACTCATTACCCAAAACTATTCAGGATAACCTGTTGCTCCCCTGAAACACACACCCACACACACCTTCACTGCTTTTCACCCCACCCCCTCTTCAAACCCACCACAGTAAGCCTCACCATTGTCTGCGGGTCGGGTCGAATGCTTTGTCCATCAGCGATCCTGGGTAAATCCGGAGCACCCCGCTGGGTGTTGCTATGTAACGGCGCACAATGTAGCAGTTGAGGCTACTCATTTCCATTAGTGTCATCCACTCATCCGTAACGTGACTGGTCGCCATAACCTCGTTCCTGACAGACGACTACAGAGGGAAAGATGAAGGGATGGACAACAAGAGGGACAGAAAAGGTAGAAAGAAGTGAAAATAAAATCAGTCAAAGTACAAGGAAATTATTAAGAAATGCCTGAAAAAGTTGTATTTGTTACGTCTCAGAATATGTGTTGGAAAAAAGAGAAAATGTTTGCTTCTAAAATTAAATTTCCCTCAGTTAAATCCAAGTTGATTAGTCCTAAAGTGCAGAAAAAGTCCCAGCCCAGAACCGCTCTCAGACGAGCCTCTACGTTTGAAAGAGGTGATGAGGTCACTGGAGGGGGTCTTTAAGACAAGCCTGGGAATCTGTGTGGAGATTTTGGTTTGGAGTTCAATCTGCAGCTCCCCCCAGGAAAGGAATGCAAACAGAATGCCAAAACCCTGGTGGGGATTTGTCCCTTTCTTAAAGATGCAGAACATCTTTTCACTTTTTTGAATGTTGGCTGCAATCAGAAGCCTGTGGAGGTCGTATTATCGGATTTCACAAGTAACAGGATATATAAATTCTTTAAAGTACAGTCACGTTTAAGGTAGGACACAGATATTGTGTTTTACAAACTGACCTCAGGACAGGGAGTGTGCCACATGTTTGTTTGGGAAACAAGAACTTAGTATTTCTGATGGTGTGTGCCTTCAGGCTGCTGATCTGCATTTGTGTGGGTTTAAAAGAGTTTGGAGCTGTGTACCTTGAGGCCTGGGTTGGCAATGAGCCTGGTGTTATCGCTCAGATAGGCGGTGTAGTGCTCCACCATCCGCTTTGTTTCTGGCTGGCTGAGGTGCTCATAGGGGGAGGAGAAACTTCCAGCTGACAGCATCACTGTGGGGGATTCTGGGAAACAAGACAGACGAGGGACAAAGGGACAGTAAGAAATGTTGTTTTTCGTTTTTTTTTTTTTTCCAGATCAAGTTGCATTATGAATGAGATGTGTTGTTTTTGTCGTGCTTGTCCTACCAACGGTGGCGAGCTGCTTGAAGTGCAGGCAGGAGCTGGGCTGACCCAGCAGATCCAAACGATGGTAGAGCAGCTTGGAGCTGGGAGCTGTGTTCAGGTTCTTCAGCTGCTTCACTGGGATCTCTGGCTGCACATAAACAATGCACAGGATGAAAGACGTGTCCTGGACCTGCAAGACACAGAGAGGAGAAATTACAGGATGTTTTACAGAAATCTTATTATATTCAAAAAAACAAGTGGTTGAAGTCAGATCTGTTGTTGACTCTTAGCTGAACATCTCAGATTGAATTAGCTGTAATAGCTGAACAATGGGGTTTTCCAAAATACCATTTAAAAAGTAGAATAAAGGCGTCTGTTTTATCAGTGACAGTACATTCTCATCAATAAGAGTCAACACCTGAAAAACTATGTATTTTTGGGTTTGTTTTGTTTTGTTGGGACCTAAAACTTGTACTGGAAGCAGTCTACAGGAAGCTGGTCCTGGTCCAGCTTCAGTTTCCAGGTTCTCATCAGGCGTCTACATTTTCTTTATGATTGATGTTTTAAACCAGGGGTGTCAAACCCAGAGACTCAAGGGGGCCAAAATTAAAAATTGGGTCCTAGCCAATGGCCAGTCACAATCAATATTCATTAAAAATTACATAAATTAACCCTGGTTTTAGATGCATTGTCAACTTATTCATATAGAAATATCAATGACCTTTTCCCAGTTACAGATTATACAGAATTTAGAGCAAACAGACTTTAATGAACACAGACAAATAGATCAAACTTCAAAAAGCACATCATTAGCAGTCATTTCTTACGCCTCACTCAGCTTTTAAATGAATTTTTACCTTAAAACAGATTTTTTTTAAAAAGCCATCAACAAAAACCTGATCATACAGAAATTAAAACTATATATTGTTGGCTTTTAAGTCACTGTCAGTAGAAAACTTCACTAATTAGGCTCAGTTTTTTTAAGCAAAATAAGAATCAGAGACTCGATCTGTCCCAGACTAGAGGGCCGGATGAAATGTTACAGAGGGCCGGATCTGGCCCGTGGGCCCTGGCTTTGACACGTGTGTTTTAAACCAACATTCTCCTACACTTCACTTGTGTAGCTGAAGTTTATGAACACCATCTAAACTTAGATACAGTCAAATGTTCTGGAGCTTAAGGGCTGAAAGCAAAAGAACGGGCAAAGTCTGTCAGATTCATCCATGTTTACGCCTAGTTTCAAAAGCAAAAACAGTGAAATTACTGTAAATATGCTTAATTCTAAGATACAAACTTTACCCAAAGAGTATAAACTAACAAACACAAACATGAGTTGGAGTTAACTACTGTACAGCATGTTGAGCTTTGGTGAGACTTCAGCTGATCAGTAAAAACCATAAAGAGAAACTTTATTTTCAGTGCCAGTATTGTCAGTTATCACATCCCGGAGCAAAAAAATAAAAAAATAACAAAGACAACATTTAGTTCAACTACTCTCCCTTCCATGTTGAGTTTAAATGGACCTGCAGGGTTAGTCTGTTCTCACATACTTTCAGAGCAGGAAATAAAAGTCAATCAGTCAATCAGCCCAAGTATTTATACACATTTCTGTTGCAATTTAAAAGCCCTGACATCACCTGGACATTATTTCTTTAACAAAAGCACAGACTTTTATGGGAAATTCTTTTGAACTGATGTTTTGTCTTTCAGCCAATTTAGCTTTTTTTTCTGGCTTTGGAAAGTTCACTTAAAACAAAACAGAGTGCTGCCTAACTTGTGCCAAAAGGTGATGTATTTAAACTCCTGAGCCGGTGTCAAAAAAACAAAATGTCAGAAAACATTTAAGGAGAGGCTGATGTGAAACGCTTAAATTAAATGTGATATTTCTGCTCCTGCCAAAAGTAAAAAAAAACTAAATGTCAGACAGCAGTCAGACTCAGTAGCAGGTTGTTTGTTGCTGTCCTGCTGCTATTTATTCCTAAAACAGGACTTCTCTGGACCTCGGAGAAAAAGCCAGCTCAAGGGTTAAATGGTTTCTGGGTGTGGAGGCTTGATGGTTTTTATTATGCTGACTAATTTAATGTGGCGGAGGTCAGGAGCATAAATCTTTCTACTGGTTTTAGAGAACACTTTGGGAATGAATAAATGCTTTAGACAGAAAGGAAAAAAGTCAATTAAACTGATACTTTTCTAACCACAACAATAGCTGTTGGTCCACTGACTAATTGTTTTGCCTCAGAAATACATTTTTTCTTTTACATTAGTCCAGCTGGCAATAACATAAAAAAAAATCCAATAGTCTGAGGCCACCTACCAGTTTCCAGGCATAGCTGACGTTGTACGCATCTTTTCTGTTGTCCCTGAGCCGGTTGGTGTGCCAGGACAGGGAGGAGTTAACCGGCACAGCGATGACCTGACTGCCCAAAGGGAGGCTGCGAAGAACAAAAATAAAACGATCAGTTCCCCATCACATGTGCGTCCCTGGCTGTTATCCTCCTGACTGCTCCCCGTCTTCTCTCACCTGAGAATGTTCTGTCGGACAGCAGGGAATCCTGGGATATTCTCGTAGTGGATGATGTCTGTGTGCAGGGGCGGCTCCGTCATCAGGTAGGGTCGGGTCAGCGACGGGTGCATCAAGGTGTAACCTGGGAGGATCAAATGACCGGTTAAAACAGGAACATCTTGTGTTTTCTCCTTCTCCTGAAACCCAAACAACACAAACACTGACCAAAAAAAAAAAAATATTTTATTGTCAAAAAATGCAGCTACATCTATTTTGTCTCATTCAACTACAGCAAACCACTGAGCACATCAATCAACAAAGACCCGACTATTTAAACTACATGTTTAAATAGTAAAAATACTTTAAATGTGCTCTTCTGCTCTTTTAGGCTCTTCAGTCTTGACATCTTTGTCTGCAGCATATTTGAACTACCAGACGGCAGATGATTTGAACGCCTGCTAATAGCTTTAATTGGAGTCATTTGTCTGTGTTTATAGAGTTGCAGCACTAAATATTATGCTGAACTAATAGGCTGCAATTTATTGGTGTATATTTATTCTTTTAAAAAGCACTCAGAGGCAAAACACGCATGCAAACCTGTAAAAACTCACTCAGAATAATCTAAAATGATCCATTCCAGTCTTCCACCTGAGTAAATGGAATTTACTGGTTTTTTCTTTTCATCATAGTAGATTCATTTTCTTCCCATCGTCTCAATTTTTTAAACTTAAAGCTTCCATCTGTTCTTTACTATCGTTCTATTCTGAGCTCATCACAGACTTATGCTGCCTTCCTGTTTAACTTTTCATGTCACACCGAGAGGAACCGCCTCAGGGGCCACAAAACAAATGATTACCTAAAGTTATTGTGGTTTGTGTTAACAGTAAACAAGTAAAAGTGCACCTGCCTTTCCTATCCTCTAAATCAACTCACAACTCTTTTTTTTCAGTATTTGATTTGCAGAACAAGCCAGGCTTTTTCCACGCTGACCACTAATTTCACATCTCAGCCAAACAAAATCTATGAGCTTTAAAGAGTCAAAAGTTAAGTCAAAATATTCCTCAGCTGGGGCCAAAACAAACCCAAAGCAAACATGAGAACTGCCTCTCCTGCACTGTGGCAGGGCAATTAGGCTCAACAGGAACCAGAGTGCCAAAGAAACGTCAGTTCCGTCTCAAAAATGTCAATTAGGCCTAACAGGACATTTAAACCAACAAAATAAAGTCTCATTTCGATGTAATAAATAAGAATACTAAAAAACAACACTGAAGTCCATGCACAAAATGGATTACAGACTAAAGTTTGTTGTTGTTTTCCTGAATGACGCTAACGTGTCTTTATCGTTCATTCTGCTGTGGCAGACTTGTTCCTTTATAATAATAACAATATAAGCAAAATGACAAAAGGCTGGAACATGAGTCAAGTGTTTAATAGAATATTTACTTTTGCTGATTAGATTAGTACCTTTGTTGTCAATGAGGAAGGTGTATGAGGCCAGCGAGTCTTGATAGTAGGTGACGTCCTCCAGGATGTAGGCCAGGTTCACATCCACCCCGACTACACCCAGCAGCATGTTACCAAAGTAACATGGCCGACTCACAGTCATGATAAACCCTGAAGGAAGAGAAACAAGTAGGTAAAGATCAGGCATCACCAAAGGTTACTTAAACTTTGGTAAACAGGTTAGTTACAACTACTGCTGAGCTGACTGATGTTTGGTTACAGACAGTTTATTTATAGCGGGTATAGTGGTTCATTTTAATATAAATACTTTCATCAAATACAGTTAACTCAGACTGGAGTTTAATTTGGATCCACTCTCATCCACACCACCCACCGTCTCCCATGGGGTCAGAGTAGGGCAGGCTGAAGCAGGCCAGGTCGATCATGCGATTGGGCAGATTGATGTAGAAACGGCCCACGGTCGTCTCCAGGTTGCTCAGCTGGTTCAGCACCATCATGCTGCCCTTTACCACCGGCATCACTGAAGCTCCGGAGGATCCAGGCGGCGATGCAGCGGAGGAGCGCTCTCGTTCAAATGTTCGATCGACGCCGTACTTCACGGAGTTCTGCTCAGCGAGGTCTCTCAGGAAGGCCAGCTCCTTCAAACCTGTGACCCCCTCTGGAAGAGGAAGGAAGGAGTGGAACAGGAACGGAGTTAAGTTTAAATTAGAGCAGATGATGGCTTCATTCAATACTGTGAAAGTATTTGTCTGTTTATAGATTACTTCTGCTTTTACTTTTTGTCACACTTAAATGTTTCAGATCAGCAAACAAATTTTGAGATAAAAATAACCCAGTTAAACAAATGCTAAATGCCACTGCCCCAATCGTTAAATCCTGAATTCACTTATTATTTTGGAAAAGTCAGTTAAATTTCAGTGTCACACCCAGGCCTGATTACTGCCAGACCTGTAGAATCAAGAAATCACTGAAACAGAGCCATTACCCACACAGAAAACATGGAACAGTTACTGAAAGGACAGCTCTTCTATGAAAAAAACATGTTTCAAACTCTGAATATAAAAGCCAACCTGCAACTCCCCTGAATTCAAAGATCTTGTCACGAGAAGTTTATTATTAGAATAATTCATCACACTGAGCTTTCATGGTTGAGCTCGACTTAAATTGGTTTAAAACAGATGATGTAGATAAATTCCTTCAAGCATGCTTTACATCAGCATCAGAGATTTTTCACACATCCAGGCCGTGACTCATGTTACTGACTGATGATCTCTATAAGCCAAACTTGAATTCTCCTGCCAAGCTCAGCTGTCATCTATCAAGCTCTGAGATCATGACAAATAAATCCCTTGTTACTCAAACATATAAACACAAAAGAGACAGTAATGCACACTTTAGATTGTATCTTTGCAGTCATCATAAGGTCATTTAGGAGGATGGAAAGGTGAACAGATAAAAGGCAGGCTCCTGCAGCTGTAACCTGGAACATTTGGCATCCCATAAATCCATTGGGAAGGACGGAGCAGAATGTCTGCCAGCGTCCAATCACTGAACGGATTACAGCAGAATCCCTTTTTAATGCCAAAGCTCTGCTCGTTTGATCACCACCACGGGCCCCATACTGGAACCTGTGTCACTGTGGGTGGCAGCGTCAAACAGACTCAAAGGGGAGGTTCTGCTGACAGCTCGGATATGGGTTCTGCAGCAACACCTGCAGTTCTTTCTTCAATCCGTGCAAAGATCCAGACAAGCCACATTTCTAAAAGACCAACTACATGCTTCTCACTAAGGATTAGGCAAACACATGAAATTCTGTCCCATTGTCACTAAACAATCATGAAGTTTGTGTGTTTTGTACTTATTAGGACATTGTACTGACTTCTATCATTTCTGACCCTAACCCTAAATTCAACCATTACCAGTACATGCCTAACCCCAACCTAAACCTAAACTCAGTTCACACCTTAGGCCTAAACCCAAAAATGATGTTCTACAATAACAGGACCAAGCTTTGCTCTCCAAAAAAAACTACCAGTTCCAACATGGTGGGTGGTTATACCAGGAAAGGTCCTAAAATGGTAACAAAAACCAAGTACAAACCCAGAAAAAAGACTGCCTTGTGGCAGGGGACTGCTGATCTCCTTGAACAATCAGCACTTCACATTTGGCAGGAGATGCAGTGAATAAGACCCCCCTCCCACAGCAGGCCTTTCAGCAACGTGCAACAGCCATCAGCAACAAAACAAATGTTTTTTTGAATATGCAATGCTAATAAAATCAGAAACCGAGAGATTTCTGCATCCTTTTCATCATTTCTCTTTAAAGAGCCAAGGTCCTCTGTCAGTCACACGCCGAGGGAGCAGCTCGCCCTTTGAAGTCTCACTCTCCCTTCTCTTAGATGTACCTCATTTCCATTCTGCGCTGCAAAAATCATTTGTATTAATGGTGGACTAATGCATGCACAGAAGGAGCGAGTGAACGTGAGCTGCGGAGGGAGGTGGGCTTAGAGGAAGCAGATGGAAAGACAAAGACAATGAAAGAGGAAAAGAAAGAATACACGATTTAGACGAACGCACGAAAACAAAAAAAGCCTTCAGAGGCTTCAGAACACCTCCACAACCTTCAGTCTTCTCTTCAGCACAAAAGCAGAATATTTAATGACAAGATTTCTAACATAAAAACAACTCCCGGCAGAGCAGAAAACAAGTGAAGCAATGGATATTCCAATGCAAGTAATGACAAGAGCATAAATATCTTGTTCAGTAAATGGAAAAATAAGTTCCACATTGGTGCTTCGTTTCCAAGCATCACAGAATTTCACAGTTGGATTGCATTCTTATCTAAATATACAAATTTAAACCAAGCAAAGCAACTGATGTAAATCCACTTCAGGGTGTTGAAATATGTTTAGTGAACAAGCATTACATTTGTGGGTTAACTTTTCAAAGCATGTCAACTTGCTGTAAACCAAACGTTATGTTGCTCTTTATTATGTGGATGCTGAGTCAGTGTTTTCTGCTTTATAGATTCTCCTGAAGGTTTTTTTCCATTATAACTATTTCAGCATATTTTCAATTTTTTTTTAACCATTTATATATCAAAACCTTTGGCTTTGGCAACTTTTATACCTTTTAAATTAACTTCATTTACAATTGTTTTTCATAGAAATGCTTAAGAACTCTTTAAATCCTTGAAAACCTGTGATCTAAAATCTACTTCAGCGGACTGACAATTTTTAGCTTTTAGCTACTATTCTGAGGATTTAGCTGCTGTTTTGCTGCTCTTAGTTTTTAGCTACTGTTTTCTAATTTTAGCTTTTGTCCTGTTTATTTTAAAACTTTTAACAATCCAATTTCAGTTTCTTCAACAAATGTCAGCAAAGCCAATCAGCACTCAGCATTCATGCTGCATTTTTGTGAAAAATACAATTTTTTCTAATTAAAAGCTGGACTTCAGTGCCTCTCAACCTTTAGATACATTTTTAAATTTAACAATGCTTGTTTTAAATACTATAAATAAACTGGTAACAAGTCCAACATTTAATGTAGATGGATAATGAACAGTTTATTTGCATCATATCTTCATCGTTCTTCATTTTCAGATTATTGTAATTTACAGAAAATCCTTCAGGGCTAGTTCTCTGACGAAACGCAGAGAAAACACAGGCTGTGTTGATTAGGGAGCATCAGTCACCTACCGTTCATGAGAGCATAAGTGAGGATCATGACAGAGTTGTTGAGGTGTCGGTTCTCCTCTCTGACCACACTGAGGGTGGCTCTCTTCTCCAGCTCTGACGAGTCTCGAGACGTAACACCAGATGACAGGTAGATGATAACCATGTCTGTGGCTGAGAGAGGACAAAACATTTCATTTAATATCAGCCAGAATAATGACAGGGCTCATGTTAATCCCCATCTATTAAAAGCCAATGAGCTGCACTGGATGCAGTCAACAGCACACAGTACTGTTTCACTTCGTCTTACTGCTGCTCTGTTTGCTCAGGCTGCTGGTGTTGCGAAGCAGCTGGAAAGCCTTCTGGAAGCCAGCTGCATGCTGGGTGGCTCCATTAAAGACCTTGATGTTGGAGATGAAGGTGCTCATCTTCCTCTTAGTCTCGCTGGTGGCTGGAGACAGCAGACTCTTATAGCACTGGTCCAAAGAACAGGAGCGAACCGTCTCTGCCACCGACAGGATGGAGATCTGGGGAGGAGCAGGACCAGAATTAAAACTAAACTATCAGATTTCACTAAAACCTAACAGCTCTGCCCAGGTGAATGAGCTGTAAATAAATGAGCCGTGTGAATAAAGTTAAAAAAGCAAACCTTATCGTGTTCATCAACAGAATTGAGGATGACCAATGCAGAGTCCCGGGCGATCTGCAGCTGGGTGTCAGTGATAGAGGCTCCATGATCCACCATCACAACAATGTGTTTCGACTGGGGACGGACTGCAGACACGTACACTGGTCTACAAGAATATACAAAAATAAACATGCTGGGAGTTATTTTGGTGGACAGTGCAATCTACCCAATGTGTTCTGCATTTTAAAATGTCCTTGTGGCGTTAATATCCCTAAAGCATGAATAAATAATGTCAAACAAAACCTTTGAGGCTGTAAAAGCCCATAAAAGGACTCTGCTGAGCTATTAGTGCACTTGTGTTTCTGTGTTCCAAACATTTGTTGTAATCCCAAACTGCAGCAACATGATTGGTCATGCAGTGATTTCTAAATTTTGAAGGTCATAGTTAAAATGGACAAATTCAAAGGATCCATGCAACAGCTACAACTGTTTTCTTTTTGTATGATTTTCATACTGGCACCTGTTAGTGACACGCCAAGTTGTCGGGTGCTGAAAAACTAGGAGCCTCCCAACATCTTTCTGCCATTAAAGTTTATTTTGAAAGGATTATGAAGTGAAATCTATGGTCACAGAAGAGCTTTAGTGGCAGGATACGGTTGTTTATTTCTTTAATAACTGAATAATTGCTCATGAATTCAAAGAGTGTTTTTGCTCAAAATGTCCATCCCTAATTGCTCATCAACATTCTGAAAAGCGAACAGCAACAATATCCCATATAAATGTAGATAAAGGCTGAGGCAGATGAGTTGAGTTTTCCTGTTGTTGCCTTACAAAACAAACTCATTGACTAGTGGAAAGTACTTGAAATTGCAACTTGCACATTTGAATTTGAAAACCTAAGCAGTGTGTGGATCTTATGTGCTAATGGTACACACAGTGGTCTAAATCTATTATTTTGAACTGCACAGAGCAATCCAAAAAGATTTAATTATGCAGTTAAGCTAGTCTTAAATTATTTAATTCACATTTTTTGTTATTTAAATGGTCATTTGAGGTGTGTGTTGATGTGTGTGCATTTTAAGCAGGGTGGGATACAAGTAGGATGGGTCAAAGCCTCCATGTGTGTGGTCCTCCGGACAAGGACACACTAACACAGGCTGAAGAAAAAGGGAAGTGAAGTAACAAAGCCTTATTCACAACAGAAGAAGCCAAAGTTACATCATTTCTCTAATGGCTGAAAGCCAAGATGCCAACTTAAACAACAAGGAGAAAAATCCAAAAGCCTTGATGAAATAAAAGATGATGCAAAATGAAGAAGGGCGCAAGAGAGAGATGTCTTTCAGCCATGGCTTCAAAAAAAAAAAAAAAAGGAGTGGAGTGTGAAATTCTATCAGACATCAGTGGTACAGAGCCACATTCCTGCTAAGGGCATGTGTGGTCATGAAGAACAAAAGCAGAATGCCATGAGTGTGCCCCCCTGGCCACCCAACAGCAACCAGCAAAGGCTGTATGAGGGCGATGAAGATAAAAGAAATAAGTTGTCGAGGCTTTAACCTCAACCAGTCTGCCTTGCACAAGTAGCAGAGGCTTGATTGTTTTGTTTCAGAAAAGTGCATGTGAAAAAAACAACTTAATTTCTGACAGAGAGAAGGGGCAGTTTGATACCGGCTGCGATGCTCGTAGTTTCCTTTGCATTGGAACTTGTGGGCAGGGAAGACTGTAAAGATGCCCTCCTCTGAGCTGAAGTACTGCCACTTTATCCCCGGGTTGGACTTCAGGTTGTCAGCCAACACTGCAGAGGGCAAGATGGAGAATTAAATCAGAGGGAAGAGTTTTTAGAACATTTAGAATTCAAATCCAACATTTCACTCACAAAAAGAAGAAACATGTTTACCATCTTGTTACATCATCTTCTCCTTTAATTACTCTTCCTAATCGTTTTGGCAGCTGAGAATACAGACTGTCACAGCTTTTGATGAAGAACTTACATTTTATTCTAATTTGTCATTTAGCTGATGTTTTTATTTAGATTTTGTCATAAGAGAATAGATACAGATAAGAATTTCTGGGGCAGTTCCCAACATTTGGTCCAAAGTCACTTCCACAAGAACACGGCTGGGGATCAAATCTCTAATCTTTTAATTGGAGGATGCATTGAACCACTGAAGCTGGAACTCTTAGAGGCAACAGATGTAAAATTAAGCTTGTGTTAACTTTTCCATTCTGAGCTACACAATGCAGTACAACCTGAACCTGGACCTGCTCTTTATATTGACAGTTGTATCTTACCACTTCATCAAACAACCAATAAAGGTTTGTAATTTTAGATAAACCTTTACCAATCTGACAACCTCTCTGCACTAAGTGTTTTGTTTTTTTAAAGATAGTTACAAATAAACACTGACTGTCTCAAACATTTGGCTCAAAGTCATCTGAAGCTTTACACTTGTCTTTAGATAACATTTGGTCTTTTCCCAGCTTATCAGAGGAACCAAAACCCTCCAGCTCAAACCATACAAGAGATTAAATCCTGCCCTTCAGGTCATTAAGAGAGCATCTGTCCAACATTTGTTGAGTTTCCTGTGAGTTTGTTTCAGTTGGAATCTGCATGTTGTCGGAAACAGTGCCCAGCTACAACCTCTGCAAAGATGTCCATTTTGTTCAAAACAAACCCAAAAAAAAAGAGATGGATTTTGTTACTGAATTACTGAGTCAACAGAGTCTTTACAGAAATGTCTCCAACTTCCTTTCCGCTCAGTGCAACAAAACACAAGCTTCACAAAGACGTAGCAGGAGGGAGAAGTGGGTGGAGTTCAGGAGAGAGAAATAATAAATCTGGGGCTTTAATTGGGGGGAAAAAACTGGAAAGAGCAGAACAGTGCAAAGCAATGAAAGCAGATGTCATTTTAGAAAAGGAATAAAACATAATGCAGCTGTTCAAACAACTCTGCTCTTATTGAAACGCAGTAATGCAGAGTCCACTCATCTTAAATCCTCTGGACAATAATTCTTCTGCAAAGGACACAGCAGAGTCACTGATCATACATAAACTCCAGCAGGTCACTACATCCATCTCTGTGGCTCATATAAACAGGAACCACTCTGTGTTGACAATAAAAGAAGGATTGTGTATACAAATGTCAGGGTACAGTGATCTATCCTGCCACCCATGTTTAAACCTTTCAGAAGTGGATGGACAAGCAAAGAAGTGGTGCCCACATGAGCATATTCTCTCACCTTACTGCTCCTGTGTTACTGCAAACAACCTGCTCTAATATACTGACCTCAACAGATTAATCTCCAAAATGTAAACTTATAACACAACTAAATACCACAGGAAAATGAAGTCCAGTGCCACTCAGCTGGATCTTTATACTTGCCTACTGTCACAGGCTGGTTTTATAAGAACTTTATTGGATCACTCAGATTTAAGTCAGTGATCTTGGGTATTAGATATTTGTTATGTATCCTCTCTGACATGGGAACACCTTGGGATCCCTCAGGAAGAGCTGGAGAGTGTTGATAGATGGGTGGCTCCAAGAAAAAGACATGGTTACTAGAATCCCCACGCTGTCTTTTAAATGGATCGTTTTTTTAACCAATGGTGCAAAACACAAAGTGCACGTGAGGCTGAAGTTAAGATGCAACTAAAAACCACAAACCAAAATTTGTGCCAAATCATTTTGTAGTTGCAGAAATATTTCACTTAATTAGTGCAAATCTCATTTTCCCTGTTGCAAAACGGATCTGGAAACCATTCAATGTGTTTTAGAAAAGAGTGGGACAAATAATTTAGAACAAAAAAATTGGACCATGAACTGATTAATAACAGAGGCACTAAAGATATACAATGGGTGGACCGAGGAATGGATGGGGAGGAATTGGCTGTAAATTGGAGGTCTCATAACACCTCTTTAGTAAGAAAAATGGCTGAAATTGCACAGGAAGAAAGAGAAGCTGGATCAAACTAGTGCTGTAATCATGCTGCACTCAGACTCTGTCATCTCTTATCCACCTGCCTTTTCCTCTCCCACCTGCTGGTATCAGTCCGGATGTCTCCCATATCCACCACCGTCCTCATCCCTCCATAAAAAAACAAAGTGGTGCATAAAAAAGGGAGAAGCTGGAAGAAATGCAAAGCAGTCACTTCCAATCAGCTCTCACCCATCCCTTCTTTCCCTTCATTCATCATTTTCTCCTTCACAATTATCCCCGGTGTTCTTGGCCACTCCCTGCCTTCTCTCTGCAGCAGGCTTGTTTAGACTGGGCTGAGACAAATGGGACAGACTGAATACACTGGGAGTGTGGGGGTCAAGGAGGGGTGAGTGTGAGGGATGAGAAGAGGGGAGGGGAGGTGGAGGGGGTAACTTGAACTCATTATGACTGGCTTGGAAGGAAAATAAAACCTGGTCGGTGGTGATGTGTTATGAATGGCAGTCATTATGAAAGGACTGCAGAGTGGAGTTACTGGAAGAAAAAAAGCTACGAGGTGGAGCAGCGATGGGATGACATAGGATGAACTGGTGATGATCAAGGTTTCACAGAAACAGGAAACAGTGAGGACAATATATGCAGGGAAAAGAAAGAGTCCAGTGTTCAGACCGCTTCAGATGGGATGCCTTTCAGAAACTTCATTTGTAATTATTGAACCAAAAGTTCTGCTTTCGTAAATTTTAAGCAGCTTGTGTTATTTTATAAAAACAGGAACGCCCTTCAGCTTATTTTAGGAAACATAATGTACAAGGCGTTTGTGTTTGGAAATGGTTGCATCAACACTAAATACTCTAATTTTAACCCTCAAAGATACCCTTCAGTATTCAGCCTGGACGTTTAAAACACACACTGGAAACTAAACCCAGACAAACACTCAGTAAACTCTTAGAAAAATACTAATTTACTTCTTTAAATACATCTTCTTTCATCTACAGTTTGGTAATAGTTCTACAGTATGAAATGTGTTTCTGGTTATTAATGCATCACACTGTGAGTGAAAACGGAGTAAAGCAACAACCAGCCACATTTAGACCCCAACTTCTCTGTCATTTATTTGTTCAGTAAACTAAGCTTCAACACAGGGCCATTCCTCTGAATTTTAAATATGCATTTAAGAGTAAATCTTAAAAACTCTTCATCCATAGGGCTTATTTTGAGCAAATATAGTTGTGTTGGCTGTTATTAATATAACTTTGGCAAATAGAAATTCAGAATTCTCATGTTTTGGGACAAAAACTGGTTTTAAAACAGATTTGACTCTTAAAAGGATTCAGGAATATAGCAGCTTTCTTGTTTTAAAAGTTTAATATAAGTTTTGAAAACCTAAAAGAATGATGAAATAAAAGAAATGGATTAATTTACATGAAGTATTTCTGGGACAGAACTGTGCTTTTCCAACAGAGACTGAGGGAAAGTTTTTAAATATTCCTGAACTAAAGTCTGTGTTATGAATATATAATATGCAGTTTGATGCTTTTCCTTTGAAGACAGGAGCTAAACAGATTAATGGCACCAGGACAGAAAAAATCAGCAGGAAACTGGCTTTTGTGCAACTTTAAATCAAATTTGTCCGTTTTGTTTATAATCAGATGCAGACAGACAAGTGTGGTGCTGACACGTGTCGGTTTTACAAGATAATATTCTGCAATGTGCTCGTGTGATCTGGAACTGCAATGAATGTTTTGTGGCAGCAGTAAGAACCAAACACTTTCCCTCATATCACGCAGCAAACGTAGAATGATAATTATATGGGAATTTGAGATCAAGTCTGAACCAAAACAAGAAGACCTTACCAAAGATTACAAACTGCTGGAATATAACTGCAGACAAGAGTTCAAAGTCAAAAAGAGATCATTTGATCTCAGACAGATAAAAGGTTGGGAAAAAAAACATAAAAGAAAGAAAAAGATAAAACGGGAGACTTTCAAGCGTCTCTTTGGAGCGACTCTTATTCTCACATCAACATCTTTCACTTAGTTGAAATTCCAGGAGCTGAGAAGGACAGAAGAGATGAAACATCTTTAAAAAAGAAAAAGCGTTACCATGGCAACAGCCATTAGATTATTGCTCATTTCATAAGCAGCACAAGTAGAAGTTAAAGCTCCTAAAGCAGGTTGGTGTGCGTAGAACCCAATGATCAAATGTCCCTGCATCTAATGTGGGTGTCGGGTCAACAAACCTGAGTTGAGGTCTCGCCCTGGGTTGAAAGCTCTGCTGTTAACGTTGGGAGAGAGTCTGTCACAGCAGATGGTCTTGGAGACGTTGGTATTAAAGTTCCCATCAAACCTGAGCAGAAACAGACAGCATTTGAGTCTTTATTGAGCTCATCAACTCATTTCTTGGTGCAGCAGACACGGCTTTCCCCTCAAGGCCAACACTGGTTTATTTCACATAAAAACCAAACTTGAAGGTTTCCACACTGATGGTTTAAATATTTCACAAAAAAATAAAATTGAAACCACATAATTAATGAAACAACATGGCACATCTGCTGAAGCTAACAGACTTCACTTATTTCATTTCAAATCAGTTTTATTCCCAACTGTGTATCCGCTGCCCAGAGCACATATTAAAGCTGGTGAAGAAAAGTTTCCATGGAAAAGTGTTTGAAATCTCCACACAAACATCCAGCCTTTTGAATTTATACAGTATTAACTTTATTAAAACGGGGGTGGTTTGTTTAATTGGTCAACTCAGTTCATCAAATAAAGTGACCCAACCTCATTTGCCCTGTTTTTTTATAGTTTCCTTGTTAGTACTGTTATTTCAAACACAATGTTAAATTACCAACAGAAGAGCTACAGCAAAAATGATTGAATGCCTTCTTCAATACAGAAACCTTTAAAAAGCAGGCACAATAAAAGCTAGCTCTTAGAGTTGCTGTTTAAATAACATATGGTAGCAAGAACTGAAGCATAAAACCCATCAACGCTGAGCATGCATCAGCTACTGGTAGACAATTAAGTTTGAAGTGACTTAATAGAGCATCCGAGAAAAAGAAAGCAAAAGGAGAAGGAAGAGTGGGATCAGGGAGAAATTAAAAATAAAACTTTGAACCTTTGCATCAACCATCTCCACCTAAATGAAGGTGTGACCTCTTTGTGCATTAACCAGTTCTCCTCCCCGTCTTTGACCTTTGACACCATGTGAGATGTTAAGTTGAGCTTATCTAAAATGTTCTTCTGTTCTGTTTTTTATTATAGTGCTGTTTTATTCATGGTTTATGTTTTTATTCTCTTATTGTTTTATGATGTGCTGCCATTACTGCTTTTATTTACTACGTATTTTGTTCTTTTGCACATTGATCCTTTGTGGTAGTTTTATAAATAAAGCTGAACTGAACTGGAACCAACCTGAACTCAAAAACAACAAAAAGAATCATCGGATCATTTGCTTGTTAACCTTTAAAACCTATTTGAAAAAAAATCTTCTGTCGTCTACTGAGCCACAGGTTGTAAACCTTTGATCAAACCGTTCCTCTTCCGTGATTAAGATAAGGCAGATGAAAAGCAAGCCGGGAGAAAATTTACACGAGGGTCATAAAATTTGTATTATGCAGTGTTTGTGATTTCTATCTGTTAAGAACTTGATAAAGAGAGTGAGCACAGAAAGATCCAGGGAAAAGAAGGTCATGGGAAAAGGAACAGGACTTGAAACGAGATGTGAGGGTCTGAAAAGGCTGAAGTCACATGTAAAACCTGATTTTAGTGCGTGGAGGACATCATGGTTGATTTACAGAAGACCCTGTTTACTGCATAGAGCAGAAAGTTGGAGCAGTTGTTTGTGAAAGTCACATGTTGCATGGAAAGTCCAGTGTGTAGATACCTCCAAAAACTAACCAAATACATTCAAGGCAAATGTCCAGGTCTCAAACCCACGCTGATGATCAGTAATAGTTGAGTATAAAACAAGACGAGGAGGGCACAGGGGGTTCAAACAGAGCTGGCAGGGATTAAACTGATGCTGCTTTCAACAAATAAAGAGAACCAGAGCCAAGGTTTTATCCAATCAAAGCACAGCAGGGCAGGTCTGGGTGCATATAGTGTTGCTAACTTGGGAACTTTGTTGCTATATTTAGTGAGTTTAATTTTTTTTTTCAAGCAACTAGCAACTTTTTCTGGTGTTTTTGGAGACTTGAAGACTGTTGTGAAAGCAAGTACGGTTCTTCCAACCAGCAGTGGGTGCTGCAGTGGATCATGACATTCTGCCATGGTTTTTAAAAACTGGCCACTCAAAATGCGGCTCACTAGTTGCAAACACTCAAAACTCAGTGAGAGACAAAGAGAAAATTTACTAATTTTCTCCCAATTTTGAGCCAACTAGTATCAAACACTCCCAGTCTGTTATGTTCATCTTATAATCAGCAAAACTAAAACAGATAACCTCTTGCATCAGTCTTTAACTGGTTTGCACGTGTTCTGGTGTGATTTGATAAATGTGGCTCAGTAAAAAATGTGACTGAACAAACATCAGAAATAAAATAAAGCATTATTACAATCAGCACATTTTGGGGGTTTTTGTGAACATGAGTCGTTTTTCTTTAGAAATTTCAGCACCAGCATATGCAGAAATATGCAGTAATAATTTCATATGTTACGCAAGTGTTGACTGCAAGGATTGGTTTATAAAAAGAGGCGTATGCTGAGGAGCAGGCTGTTCTGCACTGCACCAAGCTCGGATACTTTGATCCTTCCTTCCCTCCAGCAAGACTAAGGCTCCCCATTCCCATTCCAATCTTCTGGTTTAGGAACATGCATACACACATGTGCTGCCCTCATATACACCCATGCTACATTCTTAAAGACCTGGCGCTGGACGTTTTTACTGACAGAAGGAGTAACACGCAGTTTGCATTTGAACATCACTCAGAGTCCCGTAAGTCATCACTATTCTCCTTCAACCTGATGTGGATGGAGGGGGAGGGCAGGAGGCTCAGCAAAATCTGTGCCAGATAAAAAACACATTTGCAGCCGCTTTGAATTCAACATCAAAAAACATACGAGCAAGGAGAAGAGAGTGGAGCGGAGAGCCTCGAACATCTTAATGAGGGCAGCCAAATCTTTTAGAAAAATGAGGTTTAACTCACCAGAAACACAAAGCATACAGGCTGGGTTTGATTTATTTGTTAAAAACCTAGTGGTGAATGAAAACCTTCTGCACAATGCATCAAATTATTCCCCTAATATCTATGAATAATACTAACATTGATAGAAAAAGCTTGCTGTAAAAAAAAGCTTTAATACACCAGAGAAAACGTAAAATCCAGTGTCTGAAAGCACAAACTGAAAAGGCAGAGTCGCCTAAAAAAAGCAGCGCCTGTCATTCTCAGCCGTTACCAGCCATTCGCTGTTTATAGAATCTATTACATTAAGCTGCACCCTGCTACAAGAATCATATATTTCCACAAAGCAGACGCCCGGCACTATTCAAAAAGCCCCGTGAGAACAATTACCTTGAAGGGACTTGCCGCTGTGCGAGCCCCAAAGAGTAATACCATTTCTAATGTGTTTGCTATCCCTCAGCAGCAGCGGCGGCGGTAAAGAAAGCAACAAGCTTACTGGAGAATTGAATGCTTTAAGGCCTTTTATGTATCCCACTCTGGACGACACATATAGTGTGTAACACTAAAATGTAGAATGGATTTAGAAGAAAAGTTTGGTGCATATATACCACAGAGAAAGGAAAAAAGCAGAAAAAGCTCTGGCTGATTTAGATTTTTTCATTTCTGTGCTGACTGCATTAAATTGAAACATGTCTATTATTCTTGTCTTTCTCATGTAGAAAAAACAAAATAGACCAGTGACACCTCTTATAGGTGCAATCCAGTGACAAGAAATCAAATGCATTACATCAAAATCCACATTAAATGAGAAGTGTAGGTAATCAACAACAGATTATTTGAAAGCCATTAAAAAAAATGTCTAAAATATCCATCTAAAACTCATGTAGGCTTCTAATCATTCCAATCAAAACACCACTAAGTTATTTTTTTCTAGTTTTTAGTACTTATCCATTAATAAAAAAAGAAATATGAGACAAAAAAGAAGAGGCCAACAGGAAAATGATTATCACTCCCAGAGGCATCTGAACAGAGGAAAAGGAGCATTCACACCTGTTAATGCTGCCTTAATAAACCCCTCTTCCAGTCTGGCAGCAGTTTTGCCGTCTCCTCTTCTAACGTGCAAACAGAGAACTGGCGGTTTTGTTGACTGTGCAACCAGACGACCGAATGATCTGCTTGATGTCGGGTCTGAGTACGAAGCCACGAATGCAACATATACTCTTGAACTTCGCTGTCAATCTGCCAGCAGCTCAGATAGTGAGAGTTCTTCTTCAGAAACATGAGCAAAGCATCAGCGCTATGTGAGCTTTAATCTTTTACGGAAATTTTGCAGTATCGCCTGCAATATAATATAACGTGTGTACATACTGATCAATCCTGAGAGCTGATGATCTCTGAGGTCACTGGGCTGAAAATGCAGCAGCAGCACACAAAGATGTCATGAATGATTCTTGTTTAAACTTGTATTTCAACCATTTGTGTGTATGTGTGATGATTGCTTAACTCAAAATTATTCAAAAAAATATTATGCTCGCATGGTTTGAACAAAGTTTTACTCTGCTCTTAATGTTCATCAAAGTATGAGACAAGCCAGACTTAAAGACATCAAAACAAAAGATTTACCTCGTGCACTGGACGAGGAGAAAAACAGTATGAAACAAATATGAGAGGAAATACAGTAATAAATACAAATAAACCCGTTACAAATACACAAATAGCATCCTGTGGTTATGATATCAGAAAACCAAAACTAATAAATAAAGAACGATCCATACTGTATGATAGGAGGAAGGTTGTTTCCTTAAAATCATCAAGGTTGAGACATCAATTAATGAAGACTGGTTGGTTTTAAACAAAACATCTCAGCTTGAAGTGGATGGACTGCCATGAAGTTTTCTCCAAATGATGTGTGAGGAGGACCAAAGTGATCTGCCTTTAAGACCCCTCAGTTGTCATGTTTTGGTTTTATTTGGATCACATTGTTATTTTCAGCTTACATAAAAAAAAAATCCTAATAATTTAGAGGTACTCCCTTCAATAACTGCAGGTGAAAAGTGGCAGCTTTGCAGCTGCAGAGCACACTTCTCACTTTTAAAGCAGCATGGCAGTGGAAGTGTTGAAATGAGATCTCATGTTAAAAACATAAACATACAGACACAAATATGACAAACACACACACACACCAATTCAACAAGCCAGAGCTATTTGCTATTTTCAGATCCAGTCTGTTCTTAAACCATGCAATGATTAAAGCATACCAGCGGGTGCTAAGCACTGCCCTCTGTGGCCTCCCCCGAAAAAAGAACGTCTGCCAGCTTGATGTCTCGCAGAGAAGAACAGTGTGTGAACCACCTGATCTCCCTGAAACTGACTGACCTGACAGACACCCCAGAAGCAGCTGAGGCCTGAAACTAGTTAAAGATATTCTGAAGAGGACTTAACAAGGCTCAGGTCCTGATGTTAGTCTGAGCTAACTGCTGTCCAATCAGAATGCTGGGACCTGGTTATTTTGGCAAACATGACAGTAAACTTTTACACAGGTCATATTACAGTTGAGTAGAAAACGCCGTCATGTAATTACTTGCTGGTCAAAACATTTATATATAACCAAAGTTTTTTATGAGCCATTTATCTTAGCTAAGCATAAAATATGAAATCAGGAGGAGCCAGCTACCTGGGATCTGTTTTTAATTTATATTTTCCAGATCAGTGTACTCAAAAACCTAACTTGAGGACCTGATAAATTAATTAAGTGAAATGAATGAGTGACACTCTTTTCTGTTTTTTTTTCTCTAGGAAATCACTCAAAGTGTTTCCTGTTTGCCAAGAAGTAATTACAACACAAAGCTCAAAAGGAAAATCATAGTTTGTTGTTTTTAAATTGGATTTTTGTGTTTCTATAACTTGAATGAAACAAATATTTCAATATTTCTACAACTTTAGCTGTTAGTTTATGTTTTTCCGTCATTACTGCCTTGTAAATAAAGAAATAATTCGGCATTTTGTGCTTGCTCAGTTTTGTATTTACAGTTACACAACACTTCTGTATCTGTCTCACTTGTGTAGATGGTGTTAGGAACCTGCTATTTTAGCTTTTGTTGCTCTGAAGACAAAATAAGTAGCCTAGCTTCGTTATTAGCACAGCTAAACAGGAAGGAACAAACTCAAACTAGTTTTGGTTCAATCGTTTATGAGCAAAACATCTGATGATTCCCAGTAAGTTTATTATGTAACACATAAAGGCTCCAAATGGTGTCAAACACAGGGTAAATAAATAAAAATTAGATTATTTATGTAAAAAAATTGCATTAGAGCTTTTTTTTAAATGCAAAGCTTCTAAGAAGGGAGACCTAAATTATTTTGAATGGAATTCCTTAAAGGATTTTCCCATCTTGTGCGAATCCAAGAATGAGAGCAGGAGGTGAGAGACCTTTTTCCTCCTCCTGAGAAAAATGCTTTGAAGTTCAGAGATCTATCAGAGTTAGCTTCAGTTTGGGAGTCCATCAGCACAACAACCACCATGTGATGCTGCTACTTCAGTCCTTACTTCATGCGCATTTTTTTTATATCCTTGTCATTAAAGCTGTCGATCCTTGATTTTGGAATAGCTTTTAAACAAACATATAGGAGGCAAAAATAGAGCCCGTTTGTGTGAACGAGCAATGAATCAATGTACAGCACTTGGTGTGGATACAGGTGGCTGGTGGCTCAGGGACAGAACTCCTCCCCCTTCTGCACGACAGAAGGGAAGACAGGTGACCTTGCAGCCTGTGAAGTCTGCATGGCAAAAACTTCAGAGGGCAGTAACTAGTTACATCGGCTGATAAGGAGGGAGGGGGGGCAGACAGAAATGGGGAGAGAGTGGATGCGGGGCAGACACAGCTGCTGCTCTGTAGATTAGAACTGAAAAATGCGCTCTCTTTTTCTGGGCTCGACTTTGAACTGTTTTTTGCTCGCTGGAGTTGATGATTGGCTGAGAGGCTGGGCCTATGGTTGGCTGGACCAATTTTAAACTTTCTCAGCAAAGGACTTCAATGTGAAACACTGAACCAACACAAGTGTCCAGTGTTGGAACTCTTCTCACAATCCCCCACTGATTTAATACAAGAAAAACAATCTGTGTTAGGTTTTACGATGATATCAACAATTTAGTTGACGCCAACAAAGTCCTGCATTATACATCACTAATTATATTATATTAGTGATGAGGTACACTGCAGCAAAACTCAACAACAGTTTAATAGGCTGACATAAAGTCAGCCTATATAGCTGAAGGCGATAATTTATGTGATTTACAAACTGCAATGACTTGTCTTTAGATAATAAAAACATGTCTAAACACATGAGAATTGGATATTTGAGTGTGAAAAAGAACCAGTTGACTGCAGGTGATAACAGTAGGTGGTGGGTTTACATGGCGAGTGAGACGAAGGTGTGATTTTTTTTAAAAGAGTTTGTTAAATAAAGAATTACTCACTCCATCATAGACGCTGGTATGGAGCAGCAGTCCTGTATTGCAGTGAGTGGAGAGGTGAGGTGGGCGGTGTACGAGGCCTCCACCACCTGTTTGTTCCTGTTCACCACGTCCAGGTAACGGTTAAACTTCTCCCGAATCTTCTTAGCCAGCTGCACAGAGGAGACACAAACACGAGAAAGAAAAAATATAGATAAAAAATATAGATTTCATGATCTAATATTCACAAATTACATCAGATGAAAACAATTTATTTTTAAGCTTTTTAATTCATTTTTATTTCTCTGTTTCCTTTAACCTCCCACTTTTTATGCTGGAATATGCAAGAACAAACTAAAGGGAAGGGGTATGCATGTGATGTTATTGGACATGTCTTAACAAAAAGTAAATAAATAAAATGAACAGCCAGACTATCAGAGTCTGTTCAGGGCCATGTGAAGAAGGAAATGATAGATGACTCATTGTGAATGTCAGCAGGGGAGCTGCAACTCTGCAAGCTCTGTCACCAAAAGTCTGCAATCCAGGATCAGAAGACCTGAGGTTGCCAGATGGAATATAGGCACATAGAGGTATAGGGGAGCATGGCCATGCAGTGATTTATAGGTGATAGGAAGAATTCTGTAATGAATCTGAGAGCTAACGGGAAGCCAGGGAGGCTGAAGGAGAGTTGCAGTGATGTGTTGCCAGGGTTTGGTGTGGGTGAGAACCCTGGCAGCAGCGTTCTGGACATGCTGAGGTCTATCGGAGCTTTACTAGGCGTCCCATGCCCGACTCCACTGCAGGAAATGGGAGGTGTTGAATAAGGCATCCAAATTACAGGAAGCTTATTGATACAACAGCCTATTGTTGAGTGCAACACTGTGCTGCCCACGATTAAGCCTTTCTTTTAGCTGACTTTGTGTGCTCAATGCTGATTATTTAAAAATGGCAAAAATCAGCCTAATTAATGAGGCTTCTGATCAGTCAGCCTGCCTCCAGTCCAGTCCAAACCCTTTCCGTAGCAACAGAATCACCTCCTCAGCCTTCCTGAATACAGAAAAAAAGCTTATTTTCACAGTAACTGGATCCCTTTGTTCACATCCCATAATTACTGCTGCCTGTAAAAAGCCTGTGATTGAAGCCAGAAACAGAAAAAAAGACCAAGACCCACTGACCGCTGGTACACCTAACCAGCCAGCTGCTAGTCTTATTAGGGTTTTAACAGGGGCCCTGAGGCTCCGCCCACAAATCCTGCTGCTGCACCACAAGGAACACAGACAGCAGGAGGTTTACACGCTCACCCTCACAGACGGACGGAGGGGCGTTTACACGCTCACCGTCGCACATAGATGGCGGGACGTTCACACGCTCACTGTGTGGGGGGTGGAGCAAAAGAAAGAGGGAGAAAGCATGGCTCAAGTTTTAACAGAGGGACTTAAAAGAAACCAAAATCTTTCAGTTGTGCAAATTAAATCTTGGGTTACACTCTGCCAGGGAGCAGCCAGAAACAACCTGTGATCTGCAGACTGACCACACTCTCCAAAACACAAGGCTCCTCTTTCCAGCCTCTGACCCACACGACCAGCCTCTGGGGCTCGCAGAACCAGTTCAACCACAGAGAGGGGGGGGCGATCAGAACGGGTGCCCCAGCGGTGTTTTGGTAAAGTTGGAAGGCTTGCCAGGCAGACTAAGACTTAATTTGAAGTGCCAGAACAGGACTAATAAAAGCAGGAGAATGCAGATCTGTTCTGCAGACAGCAGTCAGTCACTCCTGGCTTTTTTTACTTAACTGGATATTAAAGTTCTGAACAACAGATGAACAGAAAAACGTGAACATGTTGCTTCAAATAAGAGTCAGACGGTTTATTGTTTCACTTCAGACTATGCTACATGCTTTGGTTTAAAAAAAAAAAAGACTACCTATGATTAGTAAAAAAAAACAAAAAAAAAAACACTTAAAATCCTTCATGACCGATGATATTCTCAGAACAATTACGACAAATTTAGACTTTTTTTGAGAACACCATGATGAGACAACATCAGCTTACAAGAACAACTAAACTCTAGAAAACACAAAAAAGTAAAAATATCAAGCTGGGAACATAGATTACTTGCTTACATTTATTTTAAAATACTAAGAATTATGTTAAAAAAATATTGCAAGCTGAAAAGTTTTAAAAAAGAAGCTCTGAAAAACAATACTCTTATCTCAACTGGTTACACCAAGTGTACAAAGTAGCCTGAAAAAAAAAAACAACTTGTGCAGACTGGGAAAAACTAAGATAAATTTAAAATGGAATTGAATGTTTGACTTTAACAGAACCAATTCAACATGTCCTTTTACTGCAGTTTCCTAAATGTCAGGAGCGGCGTAGCTGCGCTCTGCCTGACAGCTCAGTCAGTCACAAAACCAAATATCACCCGAGAGATTAACTAAAGCTAAACCTGAAGCAACCACTAATCTTCTGATCCATAATTTACAAACAGACAACCTTTTTGTTTAAAGTAAGAGCAGACATGATCAGAAACACATTTTAAAATCTGGCCTCACACAAACAAACTACGTCCAAACAGTCCTATTTAGAGTATTAAAAAATGGAGATTTAAATGCACTACTTGTTCAAGATTATGTAAATTTATCTTGGAATCTACTGTTGAAACCCTTGAGTATTTTCCCTCCTCTTATATAATGATGTTTGTCATGCAGCTGCAGTCAGTCAAACACATGCACCAAGACACCAGCATTTTTAAAGAGGATTTTTATTTGCACTCTGTAATTCTGAGTGTGAAGTGTGAACTATGAGTGCTCAGAGTTAAAAACAACAGCAGCCACCAGTTTATATTAATAATACCCACTTTGGCAGCTCGTGTCGCTGGGTAAAACAAGGAGACAAAGACAGGCACTGCGAGGGAGGCCCTGTGTCATCAGTCAGACAGATGTCTGCATGTCTCTCTGAATAATGAATTTCCACAAGGAGAAAGTTGCTCAAGTTGCCGGTGGCTTCTTTCCGTTTCTGCTTGTCCTCTTTCCCTGTCTTCTGCCAGCCTCTTCTTCCTCTGAAGATAACCTCCTAATTGAGCTTCACCTTGGCTTGAGGACGCAGCTTCTCTGCCCAGAGAGCCCAAGCAAGCCAAGGATGTCAAAATGATAATATGAAGTAACTGGAGCTTTGAGCTGGTCACTGAGATACAAAGCTAAATGAGCAACTTTACTCGAATTGAACGATTGAAGCCAAATAAATCCCATCTACAAAAGATGCTTCTTTGAAGCCCAATAGTTAGAGTTTCAACAGGTTACAGTTCAGAGGAAACTAAAGGCCTATCATTCTAGGAAGGAAGGAATATCGTTGAATTGAAAACTGACCGATTCGTAGCTATTTTTGTATTTTCTAAGGTCATTTGAATTGGGTTTATTCCAAAAGTTAATCAGTTGTAGATGTGCATTCAAGGATTAATTTCTGCAAATTACAGTGAAATTTGTCCTGTGTTTAATGAGATATTGTGTTAACACTACACACACACACAAACACAGACAAAAACATTATCTGCCTTCGCCTTTTGTCGGCAGCTGATAAACAATCAAAATTTGCCATTCCCTGATTTTTCTTTGCATGGAATAGTAATATTTTTTTTAGAAAAGAGAAGAAAAGCATGTTTGAAGATGAGCCCGAGCTGCCTGCAGAATACTAAACACCAACGAGGTGTGAGATACTGTACGTCGCACACCGAGTCTGCCACCGGAGAAATGCAAACAATCATCAGCCTGTCTGTTCTTGCTGGTGGCTGTTTACCTGTGTGGTGTAGATTGTCACTCTTCCAAGATCCCTGACGCAGGAGAGCAAACACACACACACTTCCAGACCATGTCTTCTCTGAGTTATGTTTGATTTGACACAAGCTGCCAAAAAATTCCAAGCAGAGTTTCCACTACAAAACTAAAAAAAAGAGAAGGCACACAAAGTCTGACTTGTGAATTGGAAGGGTCATTTGAGACAAACGTTTCATTTCTGTCTGCAGTCCGTTCATCTTTCCTTCGAGCCTTCTTACTGTGTCAAACTGAAGCTCTGCGCTCTTGCTATAAGAAGGGAAAAAGAGCTGGAGGGAGACGAGTGGAAAAAAAAACACACAACTTCAAAGCCAATGAGACAGCAGCCATAGAATTTTAATAAACCCCCTGGTGTATGTGTTCAGTGCTGCTGAATTGAACACTGCAGAAGACCACAGACAGTCATCCTCCATGGCACATGCATGCACCGACAAGCAGACACACACACACACACACCAGACAGCAGAGGCCTTTGTTACTCACCTGCTGCACTTCTGTCTCTCCGTTTGATGTCTTCTCGGTGTACACGAACGAGTTGAAAATCCTCTGCAGAGAGAAACAGGAGGCAGAAACAGTGAGGTTAGACCAGGAGGAAGGAATGCTGAACATTCAGATCCAGTAACTAAAAGGCTGAGGGTGTTTCTGCAAAAAAGACATTTCGTTTCAGGATGGATTCTTAATTTGACCTGGCTAGCTTATGTTATAATGAACCATTGCTACTAAACAGTCCAACCTTTTAAGGCTTTTTTCATTTTCACGTGATGATTAAATGTCTTATTTTTCAGAAATCCTGTCAGACTAACACCTTCTGATGCTGCTTGTCATTCATGCCAATTAAAGCCAGCAGTAGAAGCTACTAATGAGGCTGCCAATGAAAGCGGCGCCACAGCTGGATGTTGAACTTTGAGTGTAAAATAAAAAGCGTCCACAGCAGCGTGTAGGTGGATGAGCACAAACTCTGGCCAACTGTTAGTTGGATAATGAGTACAGTAATATTTTCTCTGATCGTGTTTTTCTTATTTATGCTACAGTTCTGTGTGATTTGCATTACATTCAGGTTTTTGTTTAGAGCACATGCTGGGAGGGGGGTGAGAAAACTGAGGGTAAATGATGAAACTTGTGCAGTAACCTGCCCTTCTGTAACTACCTCCTTAGAGACAAAAACGACTTCATTGTATTTTCTAAACAAGTAACAAGACTGTTGGGCAATTGGCAAAGGGCCTTTAATAAAGAACAGACATTCAGGTTGAATTTATAGTCTGAACACTACTGGACCATTTCTGGGCAAACTAAGAATGTTCTTACATCCAACTGTTCATAATGAAGGCTGTTTATCCTTTGCTGGACTGGCTGCTTAAAAATGGCATAAAAATTAGGATTACAGCCACTTCTTAATGTACTACATGACAAGGAGATGACAGCCTGACAGGTACACGTTATATTCAAACTACAGATGGAAAACGGTTTACTTTCTAGATATCTTTTTGGTTTCCAACACCTGGAACTGAATATTTATGGGTACAGTTTGTACCTGTAGCCTAAACTACTCTCCCCGCTCTGGATGAGCTTCATTCTGCTGCTTTAAGCTCTTCTTGTGCAGCAAACGCTGCTATCTGCCCATGGTTGGACTTTTTAGTCTGCGTTTGGCAATTACTGATTGTTATTATATATTGTTATTGATTTTTTTTAGAAATACTGTGCACAGCCTACAATGCAGTGCACACAAGAGTAGGTGGTGATTTTTAATAGGCTGCCTGTGCAAATAATGGCTGCACAGCAGGCTGGCTAATACTCTGATCCTGGCAAAGCACATTGGAAAACCCTAAACAAACCTCAGCCAAGGCCATAGGGTCATTAAAAAGATATATGATCCAGATCACCACCAAAATTTAATCACTTGTTTTTGCTTGACACTCCCAAGACTTCCTAAAAGTTTCATCAAAATCAGTCCATTAGTTTTTAAGTAATCTTGCTAACAGACAGATGGACGGACATACGGATGGACAAGCCAACCAACACTGCTGAAATGATTAAGTCACTGACATGTTCCAGATGTCCTTGAGCCACTACTGAAAGTTGTGGCTGTTTTATGTAACCGATGTTATGAGTCAAGAAAAGGAAGTCAAATTTTTTTTTAAATGACTCGTTTGTGATATTTAAAAGCTCTCTGTGAGTCTACCTCGCCCCACTACTGTGATTCCTTTTTGAATCATGTCCTCTGTCTGGTGTGCTGGACTCAGGGTCCACACTGGAGTGTTTCCAAAAACACAAATCCCATCTCAAGCTGAAAAATCTCCCTGTGTGTGTGTGAACAAGCTGCAAAGTCCAGACCCATTTCTGTGGACATACCTCGGTGTTTGGGACTGTATACATCAAGACTTTTTCAATCTAGGAAATTTTGAAAGATCATTTTAAAATGACAAAATCCAAACAAAGTTTTCTGGATGACATGAAAAAAGCGTTTCCATTTTCTGTTTATCCAGGCAGTAAATCAGACATGTCAGCAGGATTTTTCACTGCATCAGTTTCTTTGTTAAAAAGTAAAAATGTGTCACCCAAGTGTTGAGGTCACCTTCAACACAAAGTGTTTTCTCAATCCTGGTTCTCATGGTGATGTTACTTTTCTACATTTACCTTCCAGGCTGAAACATGTGAGAAGTTTCAGGTTTAAACTAATTGAACAGGAAGCAGCAGAGCGGTACGTTTAGGTGTGGAGAAAATGGTGTAACCTTAGAGGGGCTCAGAGAGCCCCAGAGCTGCCTGAACGTGCACCTGCTGTGACACAAACATACAATAACAAACAGATTTATTCAGATCGTCTCTTTGGGGTAGTTATGTACACACACTTCTCAAACACAGACAGCAACACTTTGTGGCAGCTACAAACAGAGGAAAACTAATGTTTGTGTTGTGGCAGCAGGTAGGCAAGTGTTTCACGTTAAAGCCGCAGAATCACACTTTAAAGCCTTAAATTGCCTGGTTTCACACTGCAGCCATTTCCTGCCGTCTGTCCACACCTACTGCAGACACATTCCAGACACAATCAGTAACCCTGAACGCACCACACCAACACCAAACCTGGAGCTCAACAGCTTCACGTTTAGTCACAAATATACCATGATATTTAAACAGATGTGAAGAAAAAGAGACAAAGCAAAAATTCCAAACAGACACTGAAATAACCGTGTCTGGCCTACAGGTGGCAACAACATTAACTAATAAAATATTGAAATAAAAAGTGAAGAATTATCAATACTTGTGTCTGAACTGCATCACAGCTCACAATCCAGTCCTTAGGTGCAGAAAGGTTCCCACACCTTCCCACTAAATGTCTCCTTCTATGTTTAGTTGTTAATCCACTTTATTAAACATAATTTATTGTGATGGACAGCAGAATTTATTGATTGATCACTCATCTGATAAATACAACTCTGAAAAAAAAAAAAATTAAATGGTATCATAAATTAACAAATATATATAAAGAAACTCACGCAAATACTCAAATTTCTTCAAAAATACCTTGTCTGGATGATATTTAGTCAACTGATTTTACACTGAACATAAATTTGTCACTATTCAATAAACAAGGACTGGCTACAGATTAATAATCAGACCCTGACAAAAGAGTGTTCAGTTTTAATCAGATGTGGAGTCACAGCCTTTTATGACAGACTGTTATTCATTCCATTTTATTACTCATGTTGTTCCCAAACAGCTTCATTATGATCGTTATTACACTCACATTAATTAACAGCTGCATATTTCACTACTCAGTTATTTGCAAACTGCAAAACCAAGCCCAGACTGTCTGCTCTTCCACGCCCTTCTGAGTGGGGGGGAAAAGAGAGCAGGTTCAAGATGTTGGTCTGTCAAATAAACATGCACACAATGCACACAAACAGAGCTGCATCTACTTAACAGGAATTATGAGGTCTTACAACTTAAAGCTACACAAACAAAAGAAGGGGAAAACGGCAGAAAAAACAGTCCCTGCATTTTTCCATCGAGCCAGGAATCCAGAAAACCTGGGAACAAATCCTTCTGCGAGTGAGAAAAGTCCTGTTGTTGATTAGCCACAGGTTAGCTGTCTTTGCTCCAGCGGCTTCAGTGTTTGTTGTTGGAGCTGTTTCGTGGTTTTCACAGCTATGGAGCAGTCAGAGAGGAATGCTCAGCTCTGAAACCTGAGAGGTCTGAGGACGCCTGAACCACCACGGTCCTGTGGCCTCCCGTGACCCGTAATCAAACGTACACATGCCAGGACACCAACAGAACCATACCTATACACATCTCTGCTGACCAGTTTTGGGTTTACAACACAAACTCTGGAGAGGAAAGCACTGAGTCATTCTTGACAGCTTTCCATTTTCAATTTCTTTTTTAAAACTTTATCTACAGTTAAAAAATCTATACAACAGAACATACAGTGTGCACATTTTTTGCTGTTCTTGGCACAGAAATTCCTTGTACAACTCTTAAGACAAGTACTGAAACACAATGTAATTTTGGCCTAATTTATTGAGCTCCAAGATAAAATAACTTTGTAACCAGGGGACCACGTGGATTTTTCAGGATGTCCCTATTCGGTTTGGTCTCAAAAGCCAAGTCAAAAGGAACACCATAAAATGTGCACTTAAAAGCATCCGGATCTAAAAAGGCGGCTTTCTGACAACTAAGCTCCTAAGAAATGCATTCAAACACTGATCACAGAGAAGCAGCCTTTGTCTCATTAAGCCAGTTTTTAAATCCATCCACCTTGGGGTTAATTCTAACCACAGCTGAGCAGCTTGCAGGAATGCCTAAACGTCAGTGAAAACTCAGACTGAAAGTTACAAACGCTAAATACCAGAGCGTGTCAATTTCCAAACTTGTGTTGTATCCGGTGTGACAACAAGTGTTCAGGTTGTTGACAAGTACAGAAATCTTTATACGCATGTGAATAACTGATCCCTGCTTGTTCTCAGAGAAAGAGAAGAAATTAAACTGAATAACCTTTGGCACACGCGCCCACAGATTATTCCATTGGTGTGTTGACTTAGTAAAATAACAGCCCCTTCTCAATCTATTTCCTCCTCTTTGCACCTTGTTACAGCAGCTCGTGTCAACAATTCACCAGCTGGAACTTACTACGTGTACAGCATCCGTTCAATTAGCCACTCCAGCTCCTCTGACAGACACTTTTGGAGATGTTATAAACTATCCCAAGAGGCTCTCCTAGCCTAAAGTGACTCTTTTGTTCTCAGTGAAGCAGTGAACAAAATCCAGACAACTGAAGATGAGTGATGACAGAAGACAAGAAACAGACACAAGACAGAGACACGTGAGTATATTTCAGGGGAAGAAGAGTGGGCACAGGAAAAGAATAACCAGAGTTACCGCTTCCAATAAACATAGGTTTGCACCAACTTGTTTTTAATGCTTAGGAATAATAAGAATCATCCTAATATATTGGAAAACATGACAAGAGAGCATGATTGCAAAAATATACAAACCCTCCAACTGAGTCACACACACCTAAATCCTGTCTTTAGAGCCTCACAGGTTCAGGATTCATCAGTAAACACACCGAAGGCCAAAACGCATGTCTTGGCGGGGCTAAATACAAACAAACATTAAGTGTGGTGACAAATGCAGAAGTACAAACCATGTGGGTGTGTCTGTGTGTAACTCAAAACCACTGTGCTAAAAAAAGATTGGTGAATGGGAGAGTTGCACTCACACACATATTTTGCATCCACACAATAGACAAGTGTGTAAAATATTCTAGAGCTGCTGGACCTGAGAGGTTGGTTTGAAAATGACTGACAGATAAAAACCTGAGGCCCAAGAGATAATAACTGCAGCTTCTTTGACACCCATCCATTCACCCCCCCCCACCACCACCCAAACTCCTTGTTCATAGCACTACAAAGAACTGTAACTACAGATGCAACATTAGAGCTTCTCCTCAGGTCTGTGTCTTTCCACCCTTTTTTCCTAGACCCTTGCCATGTCTTCATACTCAACCTTGTCTCCCATCTCAGATTTTCTTTTTCCTGAACACTACAAAGTCAGGAAACAAGCACCTGAGAGAGGAGGAGCAAGCGGCTTGTGGGTTTTTGCAATACAACAAAAAAAGGTGGAAATAATTGCACCTGCAGGTTAGAGCTCCAGAACACAGCGAGAGGAAAAACTAAAGGAATAAAATGGTATTTATCTTTTATTAAGCACCTAAATAAACATAACAAACAAAAGAGAAAAAAATAATCTGTTTCGGATCAATCACCATTCCTACAGTTTATTTACCAGCCAAAATAAAGTTAAATTGTTTGTGAGTAGTTTATGATAACAGAAATATAGTTGTGAAAACTTTATAGTGTAACCCTAAAGAATAAAAACAAGGGGAGTCAATAATTAATGCACTACTTAAACTTCAAAACTGGGCAAAGCATAAAAGAAACATTAATATTCTATTACAATGTTTTGGTAGTGGAGAACGATCTCAGTTCTACAAAGATATATTACTTTTTTCAGCTCTTTGTTTTTGGTTTTATAAAAACTTCAAACTGCAGGAAGTCTAAGCAAGAATTGTTTTTGAACAAAACTTAAGTCTTAATATTGAAACAAATATCTAAAAGCCATTTTACTGACATGGGAATGAATGTTGCATTTTTATCATTTAGTTGATCTGTAACACATCTGCCATATGACCGAAAGAATCAAAGCTTTTATGGACTTTTGACAAGCATCCATCTGTTTACGATTATTAATTATTTATGTAGAGGCTGAGTAATAAATCAATTTGCCAGGAGCTCATGCAGACATAAGTCTTTGATTGGGAAACAATTCAGCACTTCGTTTTTTCTGAAGGTGAGGCTGAATGTGAAAAACAAATTCCAATCAGAGAAATTGCAGGTAAACATTTGAATGAAGATATGAAAATGTCCCCCGTATCCTAACCAAAAAAACCAAACAAACAAAATAAAAAAGGTTAGCCAACATGGCAGATCCTTCCTGCACAGATTTTCAAAATGTTCGCAGCTACAAAAGGAATCAAAACTTGTCAGGGTTTGACTGTGAAATCATTAAAAAGGGACAAAAAAAAGGGAGGGGGGGTAGAAAAAGTGGGTCAAAGCTGGACTTCTATAAGCCAACATAATGTCCAGAGAGGAACTAAACTCCTGCTAATTAAGTGTGTCTCCATTTCCAGCGAGTGAAGCAGGATGGATAATTAAATGACAGGCTGTCAGTGTCTTCAAACCGCTCGCTGCTGTTTAAAGGGTGCTGGGGGTCAATTTAATTTGCCTGAATCTAAGGAACGGACCACCTAAGGCAATGGCTCCAAAGCCCTGGCCCACACACTGTGTTGGTTTATCTAAGTTATAATTTGTGTGTATGTGTGTAGAGTGTTATTTGTGAACTTTTTGATGTTTACTGGCTGTTGGGGGATAAAAAAAAAAACCTTGGCGTAAAATAAATTTGAGTTTTTATGGTTGAGTTTTAAAATCAAAATTAGGAAAATGTGTTTGTTGCCAAAGGAATGCTGTTGGACCAAAACACAAAATCCCAGGATGCAGCGAGCGCCTAAAAATGCCTGAATCTGTGAGTCCACCTCATATAAATCCTCTTTCTGGAGCTACTTGATAAACTACCTTTTAGTCATGGTTAACCAAAAAAAGACAAATGGTTCTTCAGTCTAATCTGAACAGGGAGTTAAATCTCCTCAGCTGTTAGAGGATTCAGCTTTTGAGAAAAGAGGACTTTTCTTTTCAGGCCAACCAATCTGTTTGGTTTCAGGCCACATATGATGGCGTTTCAATATGAAGCAACATGCAGAAAATGTTACCGACTAAATATTAATCTTTGACTAGAGGTAGAAAATGTTAACCTCTTATGAGTTAATCATTCATTTTACACAAACCCCTTAAGGATGTCAACTCTTTTAAAGTAGAAAAAAAGATTTTTTCAATGCCAATTTCTTTCAACTTTTTCCCCATCATCATCATCATCATACCTGAATTAGCAAAAACAACAGAAATCGTTGTCTACTGCAACATCTTCCAGCACAGACAAACGTTCTCTAATCTTTCTTAGTATGACCAGCACTCCAACAAAGAACAGGTTTAAAACACATGCTTTACACCCCCAACCACTGGTGATACAGATGTTATTCACTCCAAATCTACTGGTGTGCAAAGTGGTCAAAGCAGGTACTTTTGAGGACGTGGACGTTCTTCACCCCCCCTCACTGAACCAGGGTCTCCTCCCGTCCACTCCAGTGAGAGGGTGAAGCCTGGCAGCTATTGATACTGTGGTTCAGAAATAACAAGATCTGCTTTTGTCCACGCCGCATCAAGGCCAAGAGAGAGTAACCAGCATGCCGATCCTAACAGCTCTCAACCAGCACCCCCCCCTACAAACACACACATGCCTCCCCAAAAGGATCTCAGCCTGGGATGTTTGCTCTCCCTCTCCACCAGACAGGATATAATGCCTTCCACATGTGAGAGGGGGGAAATGAAGGGGAGTGAAAAGTAAAAGGGAGGAGAGGCAAAAGAATTAAAAAGGGGGGAGGGGTTATGCAAGAACAAAAAGAGAAACTGTGGTTTAGCCCAAATGTATCCATCGCTAAACATGGTTTGGTTTTTACTTTAATTAATGACTAAACAAAGAAAAAAAATCTGAACATTTAATCTAATTTAAACGTTCAGAGTTAATTAGAAAACCTAATATTCAATCCTGGCTGTTTTGTTAGGTAAAGAAAATAGTAAAGTAAAATTCAAAATTACTATTTTTTTATTTATCAACTTTTAGTACCTTACATCTATAGTGGCTACTGTTTCAGTTCCTGGCTAAATCAAAAGGCCAAAAAGTCCTTTGGCAAAACACAGAACCACAAATTGCCCCTGATGACGGGCTAGCACCTTGCAAAGCAGCTTTACTACTATTTGTGTGTAATTATGGGTTTTAATAACTGTAAAAGAAATGCATTGTAAAGCACTTTGTGAAAACAAGCTAAAGTCCAAAGGTGCTCAACAAGTTTGTATCATCAACCTTATTTGTAGAATGAAAAATGGAAAGAAACCAAGACAAGTCCAAAGCTGAAGAAATCAAATAAGAAACATTATAAACAAAAGCAAATACGGCTTTTTGTTGCTGTTTCACTTGGTAACAAATGAGTGAAAGGTACTCTGCATCATAAAATGTTAATTGCAGATAAACTTATAAAATAATAAAAAATATTATGTGCCAAACTGTCTCAAAGTCTGTGCTGAAATGAAATCAAGACCCATTTCAGTTCAATGACAGCTCTGATACTCCACGGAGCACCAACTGTTGGGTTTGGTAGTGAAAGCAGATGTCATGAATGTGGTTCGAAACACTGGGCACACCTTATGCTTTTTACCACACAAGCTCTTTGAAGTGAGGGCAATGGAGTCATTAAAACAAGGCCTCAGGCCACAGCACCAACACATTAATCATGTCTGACTAATTGGAAATAACATTTTATAGAAACAAATTCTAATAGAGTAACGCGATTTTTAACTAAACATAAACATGTAAATTTAAGTAAATTTGAAATGGATAAAGCTATTTTAATACATATAATATTCTAGTAATACTTTCTCAACTTTGTAGACTGTAGCCTGAAACATATTTAGCGTATATCTGCAGAGGTGCCAGGTCTGCAGTGCATTATGGGAATAACAACTTGTTGCTAAAGTGGAGCCAAAGTGAAAAGGTTCCAAAGACTGATCAAAGCTGCATACCTGAGCACCTTTGTTAGGGTGATAAAATCTAGCAATAAAAAGAAGACAAAAACAAAACCACACAAGAACACAGCAGATATGCCTACAAAAAAAGGACAAATTCTGTGTTTGTTTAAAAAAAAAATTCTGAATCAAAAGGCCTGTAAATGATGGCATTTACATTCAGATACAGTGTATTTGAGCAAGTATACATGAATAGATTTGCACATTCTGTAAATGAATATGAATTAAATGAATAAGGTAAATTAAATACAGGCTTTTTTTTTCACAAAGTAAGGAAGCAAAATCTGATGTATAAACCCCACAGCAGTCTCTACAACTCTTAAACCCTTCACTGTGCTTCAGTCACTTTAGGCTTGACGCCAGCATTTCCTCGACCTCTGGCATCACAAGTTCAATTCACACCCTAGTGGTACCACCCCACCAAGGCTCAGACATTACACCGACTCTCTGAGCATCAGGGCCTTCAAGAAATCAAGAGGAGCCGAAAGAGTGTGTGAAAGCACCAAGAGTAACGTGGCTATAAGCACCGTGTAAAAAAGGCCAGAGACAGAGAAACAGTCGCTCAAAGACACCAGTAAAATTCAAACGCTTGATATACGCCTCCTGCCAAGAGAGCACCCCTCTGAGCCAAGTGGAAAGATGTTCTGATAGGTTGCCCGCACTGTCAGCATAAAGCACCCTGATTTATTTAAACATTCCTATGCCGAGGACTCATCTGTAAGGGCTTTCACATGTTATAAAGCATCAGAACAAAGGAATATACATGTCACACCGGAGATAAATGCTGCAGCCAGGAAAGTAGAAGAATAAAAAGCATCCCTTTGTTGCACAGACGCCCACTCAAATGTTAATAAATAATGAAGACTAAGGAGTCCATAAAAATGCCGTGGAGGATGGGATCAAGTTAAATAATGGTCCTAACACTGGGCAGATAAAGAAAATGATCATGTAAATGGCTACAACAGCATTATTTCACATGGCAAAAACTAAACAAGGTAGGTGATGAAGGCGATAGTAAAGAGATAAGGAAGAATAAGAGACAGAGCACAGAGGAGAAACATTTCTGGGGTGGTCTCAGTCTCAAGTTTCTGAGCAAGATGTGAGATCACGTCTGGCCACTGTTATAAGTCTCTGTGCAGACATGGCGCTTTGTTCCAACCCATGTACTCTCGGGGCAGTTACACGCATCGATTATTAGAGGCTGGGGTTGCTCTGCAGGGAGGATTAAGCTACATATGATACAGGTTTCAACTTTGCAAAGCTAAACTAAAGCACCTTTGTCCCGATGACTCTTGCTGGCCTGGTATTACTGGACCAAAGAGAAAGTGTCCTGTGAATGCACGTAAACATGTCACTAAAAATACTGTGTTGGTTGCTCATGGCTGGAAGCCGTGGATAAAATGGTGGAGTTAAAAAGCCTGACTTTTTACCATTGTAATAAAATAGAATTACCTTGTAATAATTTGTTAAGGTGTGAGATGCATTTACTCAGTTCCAGTTAATGAGGTACTAAGTCCACTTTTTCTACAGCTGCAGCTTTAACTTACACACCTTCATAAGATTAACTTATACTGTCATGTGCATCCTATTTTCCTTCAGTAGTGCTTATAAAAAAAACTTAAAATAGTTAAAAAAAACTGAATACTATAGTCTTTATTAGAACTTATTTTAACCAGAAGCAAACAGCCTTTATAAATATTTTCTAATGAAAATTACCTGCCAGTTATTTCATTCTTATATTTCTCTCAAAAGATGGCTTTTTGAGAGATTAAAACAAACGCAAGGAAAATATTTTTTCAATTCCAGCAACAAAAGCTAGGCTAAAATCTGAAAATGTACCCTGTGAGATGATTACCTGGATGCAGGATTTGTGTTGGCAACTGCGTGCAGAAAGAGGTAACAGGGGAGCTGTGGTGAGGAAGGAAAACACCCGCAAATGCTTGCACATTTTACATAAACACACTTTTAATCCCATTTATGCACAGTCATATAGACAAATACAAAGATAGAACAAGTAACACAGCTTGAGAAATCGCACATTAAAAAGCTTTTTAATTCCTCGTTGGCGGCTGGCCTGCCTACATCAACAAAGCTGTGTTACTGCATGCAAGTGAATTCAAAGAAGGGCGGTTTTAGACTTGTTACTCATTTGTGGCAGGAAACTACAATGCCAAAGTAAACACATTAATTGCACTTACTTGCACACACAAATCGGTTGTCTCTGTTCAGCCTGAATCACAAAACTGTTTTCTAAAAGAAGATTTACATAAACATGTTAAAGAGAAATATTGAGACAGTTAAAACATAAGACAGGAAGAGAAAGAAATTAAAAATGATTTGGCAGCTAATGGCTGCACCTTTACATGAAGCGATCCATCTGGTCGTTAAATTAGAGCAGCTCTTTGGGATCGAAAGTCTGAAGAGATCAAAGACAAGGAGGGGAGAAAAGAACTGCAAACAAAAAACTGAAAACGTCCACCTGCTGGTTTTGTTTCGGGTAAAAAAAAAAAAATAGTCCCAAAAACTCACATGCAGAGCTTTTGCTGAAAACATAATCCACCAAGAGTGTCTAAAAAAAAAAAAACCTTCAGAAACACCTGCAATTCAGTGAGTTTATTCCCAACTCATATAATGAAGACAGGAACTCAGCTGAATCAGCTACAGTTCATAATATCATACAAGCTTTCATTTAAAACTACTGATGAGATGGTCTCAGAGGTATCCTCTATGATAAAGGTAAAAACAAGTGCTTTCACATGTGGCATGTTGGAACATATACTAAATATAGAGCATCTTTCATATTGTTATGTCTCATCACCACAGTGTAGCCAGTCAGCTGCTCTCAGATATCACCTTTCTTACTCCAGTACAGCCTTCCATACTTTGGCTTCCAGCTGTAAGCCACAACTTTACACCAAAAACTTTAATGTGTACTTTGAAAAACACAGACATTTTAATATTTTGTCTAATGTACATCAATGCAAACATCAGAAAGTAAATTAAAAGCTTTCATGCATTTAGTAGCGAACGTCTTGAGCGGATCTGCAGTACAATCCATACGTATCTAGATGGACATCTGAGTCCTGCTAACATGAAACTTACATGATGCAGCATCTTAAAGCTCTTAGTTAACCATTAAATCTTACAAACCTGCATCACTAACTGTAAATTAAGCCACACTAGATTACAGCTAACTAGTTTATGAGCAAACTAGCTAAAAAGGAAAACTCAGCACTGTTCAACACAGAAGACATTCATGGTGTTTGAAAGGTAAATGAAAATCTAATTGGCAGTCTGCAAAGGTAGCAATCCATCTTATCTTTAACAAGACAAGAGAAAGAAATACTTATGGGTGGGTGGAGCAAGCCCAGCTGCCTGGGGCATAATAATTTAAAGCAGATCTTATGAGGTCAGGTTACACTACTTGGAGTATTATATGCAGTTTACAGCCATCAACCTAAGAAAAGAGGAAAATTAGTCAATCTGACAGCACATACATTTAGTAAGTAGGCAGACAGGTTGTAAATCTCCTTATAATGTCCTCTTCACTCCACTATTAAATATCTAAATAAGAGACCTGTAACAGAACACCAGAAAATGATGTGATTTTAATGCACTTTAATGTGAACTAAGAAAAAATAAGTTCACCAGGAATAAAAGTTGGTATTTTAACGCAATATGTAATGGTTAAAAATATATTAAGCAACAGATCAATGTTGAGTAAATGTAATCGTATTTCACTGATTTAAGATGCACACACGCCCACACAGAGCCGCTAACTGAGCCTGCTTCAGGAACATGCCGACTATGGGCAATATCAGCTGAACATGCATCATCTTTTTTTTTTCCTGTGTTGTCTAAACATCAAAAATCTCCCCTATTCAGATTCATGAGTCAATCATTACCATGTGCAGAATCTCAAGAGGGAGTGCTTTTAGAGTTGAGGGGGAAGAGAGTTCCCCAAGGACATTCACAAGTTTCTGGTATGTAAATGACGAAAGACTTGCTGTCGTGAACGTGACGAGTCGGGGAGCGCAGTGCTGCTGCAGCCGGGATGTATGCAGGAGACATATGACAGCACCTCTCAAAGAATCATCTCCCATTTGGCTTTCCAGCTGTGGCAGTTGCTCAATCAACATGGTTTCAGACATTATTAAAAACACTGAAAACAATCCACATTCTAAGGGTGGGATATGTGACGGTGTGTCATTTTACTCCCTCGTATTATTTTCAAAACTTTTTAACTAAATGCTGTGTGTCTTCATCCATCCTCCCTCTGTAATAAACCTGTTTGTTGTCATTTAATCCTGTCTGTGTGACCGGGTGTTCACACAGACCATACAGTATGTCATCACATCACATTATTGAGCTGCAAAGCCAGTTTATCTTTTCACATGTCCACCGTTCTGGCTCTGTTACTACCTCACTCTGCAGAACATCAGAGGTGGGATGGTTTCAACCCCATACCCACCTCAGTCCTTTCAGAAATCACACCAAAGCAGCCAGAAGGCATTTAAGGAGCTGTTCAGAAGAAGTTACAGTTTTTCAGTGAAACTGTAACATTTCTGTTGCAGTTCAGCCATTCTTTACACGACAACAGTGGTCAGATTATTTAAAAATGAAACTTTTTGAATCCAGATCTCAGACACTCCCATTTACATTTTAAAATAAGCCACAATGTATCAAATCGCACACACGCACCACAGACGGCTGCAGCTAATAGCCGTTCTGAGCGTGCACGAGCAGAAAACAACAGTGATAATGGCTGTTTGTGCTCCTCACCCTTTTCAACATGTAGCAGCAACCCAACCTCACTGTAAGTCAAAATGTCTGTGTATTCAACATTTTGGACATAAATGCTTCCATGCTCGAGAGACTGTTGTCTGCACGCATGCATGTGTAAGCGCCAACTAGTGGCCTGGCATGGAAACTACAGCGGCTTCCATAAGCACAGCAGCACCATGTAAACGTGTAACGTTTTCTCAATCAACATCTGAAAATCTGAAACATTTCCGGTAGATCTGCCTCATGTAAACAGGACCTAAGTCTTTGCTTGAAGTGTTTGTGAAAGTACCCAGTACCTGTGCTAATCCCTAAAGGTTTTAGTTTACAGCTAGTTTATGAGCCAATCTGGTACTTTTAGTGCCATGCCTTCAGTAACTCCAGGGTCACCAGGATACCAAGTAGAGTTCACACTGAAAATAAACTCAAATGCCCTCTTGTTTGACCCTTTTAACATTTTAAAGCTTAAGAAGTGTTATTTGTAGTTTTCAGGCTGAAATTGCACCAGAGCTGTAAATACTTGGTTCAAGTTTATTGTGAGTAAGGCATGTTGCACTTGTCCCAACAGGGTTATAGTATTTAATTAACCAGATCACAGTTTTTCTTAATTACACAGAGTTTACTATTTGCTTTCCGATTTAATTTAGTTGAATGGTAATTTATTTTAAAGACTTTAGGTTTTACTTGTATCTGAATTTATTAAACTGGAAACATTGACTCATAAATCAATTGTTACACCCTCTGACATACATACACATAATGCAAGTGTCTTAAGGTGGTGCACAGGGACCTTCAGCATATGAAGAGAAATTTAGTTTTATGTTGTTTACAATTATCTACTAGTTTTTAAATCATACTGGGATTGTTCCACCCAACGCCACATGGTCAGAGTAATGACAGTTTGGCAAAGCGACACAAAAAAGCAAAACAACAAAGATTTGTTACACGTTACTGTTCCCACAGAGCTCAGTGTCAGTTCAACAACCCTTTCACAGAGAGGCAAAGTGATACTGAGAGTTCAACATTTGCCGGAAAACGTAAGAGATATGGCTGCACCTCTGCAACTTGTATTCATTAAAACAGTACAGGCTTCATTCTTCATTTCCAGGATAGGACAGAGACAAACACCATCAAAAAACTTCTGTCAACCAGACACCATATTCATATTTGGCCTTAAATATGTTCAATTCCGTGGTTAATCCTTGGTGTGCTTTAATACTCAAAGTTTTCTCTGCAGTTCTGTTAGTAGAAATTTGTCTTAATGCAACACATCAATATTTTACATATCCAAGAATGAACCATCTAGATATCGCAAGTAAAGGAAAAAGTTACAGAGAAAGTTGTGTCTTCTGTTGTGCTGCCAAGAGGTGCCAGAAGAAACTCCAGCTGGTTGGCTGTGACCATGGCTGAGCTAAACTGACATGGCACCAGCTGGCCAAACCTGGCAAAGAGCAAGTCTTCTGGAAAGAAAAAAGGTCTGAGACTGGAGTTCAGAAAAGATAAGATAAGAGGATGAGATGGGGTAAGATTATGCAGGAATTCTCCAACTGCATTGAATTTCAGATCATCAGACTTGAAGATCCTGGTGTTTTTCCCATCAAGCTTCATTCCACAACCTTAGTACATCTTCGTGTAAAAGGAAATGATCGTGAACAGTACAGTAAAGACATTCTGACTCATCCCTCTTTTCTTTATATTTTTTCTTCCAAGAAGGAACAATTTCTTGTAATCTTTTACTTGGCCTCAAGCAATAGTTTCTTTCTGAAGGTCTTTTCAACTTTTCTTTGAACACTGGCTGCTCTTAAGCAAGTTGCAAACATAAAAACTGCTGCTGCAAGCTGAGGTTGACCCAATGCAACAAGAGCAATGCTGTGTTATATTGTGACTCATGGCCTGCATGAGTAATTTGGGCACGGGCTTAAATAATTTACGTCTAAAGGCTTGGTTGTAATATTTTTATTTAAATAGGTTTAGCTCTCTGCAGCGTTCACATCGCAGCGGGAAGGAAAATGTCTCAAATGTAAATGGTTGAGACATTACACTGTTCTGACATGCAAACCAAAAGTGCATATTATGTTTTCTGTAAGTGCAAATTACTTAATGTTGACATGCCAGCAGGAGACGATTTTCATTTCACTTTGAAAGGCTGGGGTGTGTTTGGGGGTTTTATTGCTTGCTTTTCATTCTATTTAATTCATGCAGATCAAAGAAGTTTTTTTTTGATGGACATAGCTGGGAAACACTGACAGCTAAACTTAGCTGCAGCCTCTCTGTACATTAGGGTTTGTGTCTGAAGTATTTCTGTGCACTGGGTAAAAGTAACAACAGAGTTGGAGTGTGACATTAGGTGTTTACATGCATCTGAAACATTCAAAGAATCATTTCACAGCTCCACCATGTTTCATCAAAGCCCCCCAAAACTTCTCTCTGCTTCCTAATTAGCAAGCTGTATCAGGTTTTCCCCTTGCCACTTCCACCACTGGAATAAAATAAACACTGCATCTCTTTATCTTCCAACCAGCCTCATCTTACAGGGGCAGAGAGACCAAAGTTCAACTGATCAACCCAGGTCACTTCCCGATTCATCTTCAAAAGGCAGGAAAAAAAAAACTGGCAGCAAACAAAAAGCACAGGACACAGTTTCACACGCCACCACCCACAGACACAGTTACACTGGGAGGCAGGAGAAAATCAAGATGCTGGGGAAGATAGACAAAAAAAGGAAAATTAGAGGACCTGAGGCGGACATCATCCTGTCACACTGTTTGTGAAAGTGAAAGAAAAGAAAATCTTTAAAGAAGTTAATCGTTGCACCAAGAATAAAAAGAGCTGCTGCACTTATATTAAAAGAATAAATACAAAAAAACAAAGCTAGAATACAAGTAAACATTGGTCAGGCGGCCAGAAATGCATACTCAAAGTACCAGAAACCCTGCTGATCGTTCTGCTGGATGTGAAAGTTGTAGAAACAGCAGCAGCTTACCAGCATTTCAAGGTGAGATCTTTTCAAACGCATGATCAGCTTATTTTGTTGCCCTCAAGTGGCCAAGTATGTCATTATTGCTGCATTTCAAAAAGACCCACAGTTTTCTATTCTTTCTTGTTTTAAAAAACAGCTTTTTCAACAAATGCTGGACTACATTCTTAGGAAATAAATAAATCTGAGAAAGAAGATTTACTGTTGGTTCTGGTTGGGTCTTCAAATTTCTAATGATGCAATATTTTTGTGTTGCAGAGTCTGTTTATTATGAAGAAAGAAGTTAGACTAACTGAGCTGACCCCCATGACCCTGTGACCTGGAGTTGGAGAAGTGTTAGAGTTTCTCACCAGCTGAGAGCAGGCTGCTGTGGCTGTTCTTTATGTGTGTTTGAGGCTCTAAAATATAAGAGCCTGCCATTTCTTGGCCGACACAGCTGCACACAATCTTTTCTGCTCTTTTTCTTTCCAAGCCCCTGCACCTAATTTAGATTTTTCTTGCACCATGATCTGCTCTCTGCCTCCAGGAACAGCCCTTAAAGTCTGCTGTTACATATGCAAAAGCAGATCTCCACATGAAAAAAAAAAAAATCCAAACAGGCGTAAAAACATGGATAAAATTTTGAACTGTGAAGTATTTTTTTTAAAGTTTATGTATGCAACACAAAGCTGTGAAAGAAACATGGGGCATAAATAAAAAAGGGAAAAGAAAAAAAATTCAAACCAGAAAGTCTGATCTGCCTCTCCACAGTAGGAGTTCCAACTTTCTCCTCATTGAGAATGCAAAGCCTCTTCTGCAGGAGTGTGTGAATGCATGTGTGTGCACACTGAGGGGGATGGGAGACTTACAAGTCCAACTTGTCTGGGGAAGAGTTGCCCTCCCAAACTGGTATTGTACCACAAAATCCCCACCCTTTTTTTCCTTTTCTGACCAAGTTCATTTTGAATCTTGGCCAAAGAGGCAAACGAAGGGACCGACATGCTAAAGAGTGGTCTTGGGTTGGGTCATCGCTGTTGGAGCTGAACGAGGAAAACTGGCAGGAATCTCAAAAAAAAGAATCTAAAATGTTGGACCAGCAATAAAGATCACTTCTCTTCCTGATCAGATCTATTTGTTGTGTTAAAAGTGTGTGAGCAGCAAGGAGGCTGTGCGTAAAAACAAAAGGCTAAAGAGGTATGAGTGAAAGGAAGGTAAAAAACTAAGAGGGGCGTCAGAAAAACAGAAAATCATTAGAGAAAAGTGAAAACGAGCTGTTTAAAACCAGTTAATTAGTTTTTTTTTTTTTTAAATCAGTACATTAAAAGTTGATTAAACTCTTAAGTCAAATCAAAAGTAGAAACCAAACAAAAGGACCAAATGTAAGTAACCCTGATGTAAGTAACGTTTTACAATAGACCGGCAAAGAGTTGAGCTTTTGTACCAACGTTTCTTGCTGAGTTTTGTTTTATCAATCAAAGCAGGAAAAAAACTGGTTCCAAGTTAGTTCAAAGGGTTTGAATCAGAGTTTTGTGTAGCAGAATAAAAAAAAATGCACTCATTTCCTTTACAGTTTTGTTCCACACCAGACTGACAGAATTGTTTTGCATTGGTGCAAACAGAAAATAGCACTTAGATTATTGTATCTGATGATGACTGAAGCCAAAACCACAACTGAAAATAAAACTTGAATTGAATATATGATTATCATAAGCACAGATGTGCATAATGTCTGTGGAATTCTGATTCTTATCCAATAAGGAACCATAGCAGATGGAAATAAATATATATATTTTGCTTCATCTATTGAACTAGGATTGCTGCCGAGGAAACATTCCGACTACTTTCAGTGTGAGATGAAAGGACAAAAAAGATAAGGGGTTAAAAAAATAAATAAGACAAAAATGTGAAAACTGAGGACACTGCAAAACCAATTTCAGACAAGACCAAATACAGAGGCGCCCCTACCTTCAACCAAGAAATGTGGGAAAGGGATCAAAAAGCAGTCACATAAATGATCTAGCCACGACAGTACAGACAGATTTAAACCCCAGCAGCTGGTGCAGATGGGGAAGAACATCACTTTCATGCTTCATTCTGACTGCCATCCAGCAGAAACTAACACAGTGCATCAGCCTGCACTTCTACTGGGGAAAAAAACAAGTATTTGAAATAAATGAGAGTAGCATTATGGTAAACCCATGAGAGAAAATCTCTCGTTCTTAAATTTTCTGAAACAAAAAATGAAACGACTGCAGGTGCCTGATGTTCCTTTAGCTTTGGGAGATTTTAACATGGCCGAGTTTAAGGATTGCCATTAACTTCTGCACAAATATCTAGTTGCAATGACGGCTGAGATATTTTGGTCATAAGAAGTGAAGGAACAGACACCTAACCCCTTCCACACAATGGTTCTGTGATACTGCTGCCAATAATCTGCCTTTGGGTCATTCAGATATGAAAGAAATGAGCTGACTGGATCCCATAGTTATGCATGGGTCCTCACATGATGGTGGATTTGCAGAACCAGCTGAGTGATGACAACACTACTGACTACAGTGCAGTGCTGCTCTCACTGCCACCAACGTCACACATACTCACCAACTCAGCTCTGTGACTACCTCCCTTGTCAGCTTAAAGGTGTAAGAGAAGTGAATCAACTTTAACCCCCACCCACATTTTGCCTCAGTCACTTCACACATGACACCAAGTGTTTTAACTCAAAACTATTGTTTGAGCTGAAGAGCTGAAAGCTGTGGCAGGAAGACGTGAAATAGGAAAACCAAGTCTTTTTCAGTCACGACTGCATTGACGGATTAAACGGATAAAGCATGTGGCTTTTAATTAAAAAACTGAAGATTGACATGTAAATGATTAAATCTGGAATCAGCAAGATTTCCATCTAAGAGTAACACTGATGTCAAACAAGTCTGGGGACTCGAATGTGTCTGGTGTGTGTTCGGTTTGAAGGTTGAAAACACTCTGCTTCAAAGCTCCTGAGCATCTCACTCTCTGGATTCAAGCCAACACACACAGGCAGCCCAACATTCAATAAAATCATGGCTCTTTGCTCAGGTCTCTCCTGCATTCTGACAGGAAGATAAAGGTTTGGCAGTTTCTCTCTTCTTTTTTTTTTTTTGACAAGCCAAGAATTTTTTAAAAGGTCGATAAGGAAGAGATTCCAAGTTTTTAAACACTCCAGACATCGCTGTGGGAATCTGCAGCTGTTGGTAGAAAAAAACATGTTCGTTTTATTTGGTGTTTTTCAGTAAAAAGGGGTACAAGATCATTATGATGTTAATGTAAGATGTGAAACTAAAAGTAAAATACACAAACAGCATTTCAAATCACTATGTTAATTTACAAGTCTACTAGGAAAATAAAACCTGCAAACAATAAAACTGTAGCTTGGAGTTGTAAAGTATTCATGTATAAGCAGCAACTTGGGATTTAAATTCTATAACTGCATGAAAACAAGGAAGTTTAAAAAAAAAAAGAAAACTCTCCCTGCAATAACAGTTAAGGCAAAAAAAAACAAAAAACAGTTTGAATGGAAAATAACATGGATGCAGATATTTTAGCTGAACCAAGGGCTTATAAATCACTGACTTGTCATGATTCATGTGGGGTGTAAAAGAAGATTTGTGCACTTGCACTGCCACTCAAGCTTGACTAATGCAAAGCACCTGTACGTCTGTCATCCTAAATATATGTAAAAATAGGTGAGAGGAAAACCTAAACACTGGCTGTCATTAATGTGAAGAGGTTAGAATTCAGGTCATCTAATTACAGCAAAAAAATATATAACTATGCTTCGATGAACATGCAAGGCCAAAGTGATTATGTATCAGACATATTTTCAACATTTATTTCTGAGAATGGTTTAAAGCATAGGACATACCCAGCAGGAGGAAAATGCACACTTAAAAGTCTAAAAAGAAGATGGATGAGTAGCGATGATACTCCCAGATGAGGCAGTGAGTCTGAGAAACTTAAAGTAACCTTGACTGAACTCACCGCTATGCAAGCAGTGCAGCAAGAGTCAAGAAGGCTTTGAAGCTGTACTGCAGAGAGCGTAGCAAGAATTCTGATGCCCCGCTGTATATCCTCAAATCCTCCTTCCTACCCCCCTCCCCCAACTCTCCAACTGATTTAATATAAACTGAGGAAAAAAAAGAGAAGAAACACTGTTTATCCAGCTGAAGACCAATAAAAAATAAAGTAGTAAAAAGAGCATTGGAAGGCTACCAACAGGCAGGGGAGGAAAAAAGAAAGAATAGAGGAGTGTACGTCTGATAAAACCAACCCTATAGAACTGCATGGTCCAAGTCAAAGCAAACAACAAAGCAACGGTCTGGGCTCTGCTGCTTTTGGACCAAACCCAAACCAGAAAAATTACAGGCTGAACACAGGACCAGAGCGGCCATAATTTTCTCCTTTTCTACACAAATTCCCATTGATCTAAAATCATAATCAATTAGTGGTTTGCGGTTCCCTGGAAGAGCCAAACCTCATTAACAGCCACATGACTCAGGAGTGATACCCTTTAAACAAACTTCAACTTCTCTTTGTTACATGTCAAAAACCAAACCAGTGTCTGGATTTTAGTTGTCAGTCCAGCATTCAGTCCTGCTTGAAATTACTTTTGTGATCACAGGTATCAATCAGCCTTAATGGGAACAACACTCAACAGACTGACTCATTTCACATCAGGGAGCTATGGGGCCATTTCACACAAGGTCACAATTTTGCTGCTCCCCACAGCCTATTAGAATGTGGCAAATTTAGAAAACCTTCTGTAGTGGGAAGGTAAGCATGAACCAAAGCACTATGACCTCTCTACAGAAGCTTTGTGCGTGCTGAAAGTTCCCATCTTGAACTGGGAGCAACATTTTGTGGACTAAAGAATACGAGTTCAATCATTTATCTTAGCAAGAGAGTCAGGAGATGATGTTCAGTGTTGCTGTTATGGGACTGACTTCCATGGTTCAGCCTCAGAGTCAGGATTATCAGAGATGGTCCAACGCAGCCTGCAGTACACAGAAGAATGCCCACCCCTTCATGCTTTTGCAGTGGATATGCTTGTTCTTGAGAGGAAGCAGTAGTTACTAAACTTAACACCAGTTCTGAGTACACTGTAGCCCTCAGAGTACTGAGGGTAAACATGCTACAATGACAATGGTTGCTTTTAGCAAACGCACCCATGTTTAAACACAAGTGGCCTGCTAAAACAACTATTCTTGGTTTAAAAGCTGGTAATAGTGACACTTCCTTTAGACCATTATTCTCTAGGGTGTAAATACTCTCTCAGTGACAACCTTTTTCCATTCACTCTTCACATAAAGGCGATCTACATTTCCTCCTTGGTAACAGTTTCTGTATGCAAATGTGCATTTGTTGCAGCTTTACAGGAAGTTGGCCTTTGTTGGCATGCTGTGAAGGCCTGACAACCCAACCCAACATCAACATAAAGATAGCACCAGGACTATGTTTCATTTATATTGTTTCATAATCGTGCAGGAGAAATGAGAAACAAATCAAAAGAGAAAAACACTGCTCAAATAGAAGAAAATGTGAAGTTGGTACTAATAATAAAGACATTAAACACAGATGAATGTCATTATGCTAAAGTACCAGAAAAAATGTAAATCACTGCTACTGTGGTCTTGATAAAAACAATCAGTACAAGGATTATAACACAGTGATGTTTAATTTAAAAGTAAAAAATCATTAAAAACTTAAACAATATGAAGGTGCAACAACCAGTATGATCTTCTTTACATTTCTATCAAAGCAATTACTTTTATCCAAACAAAATAACTGTACTAGAATAAATCCAAAAGTATTTTTCAGAAGATAAAAAGTAGCAACAGTCAACTTGATGTAAACCCAAGAACATGAAGATAATATAAAAGCAATTTTGATACAAAGAGAGAAAAGTGAATCTATTTGTTTTACAGCACAAGTACAGAGGAGGGGGAAAATAACTAGAGAAATTGACTTAAAGTGTCAGATGTACACCTTCATGTCCCCGGAGTGTCTCAGTAACAAGCTGGTCAGCCTCAAATTACAGATCTGCTGGGGAGAGAGGGGTGGAGTGGAGATGACTACAATTACATTTTAAATAGAGGGGCTGAGATGCTCATCACTCCACAACAAAACCTTCAGATCTTATCTGCAACAGAACCACAAGCGTTCCGCATGACAACACCTCAGCTCCTAAAACAAAAAGGGCCATTTCTTAACAAAACAAAACAAAAAAAAACAATGAATGCCAGCCGTCACTCTTTGAATTAAAATGATGCTTTAAACCTTTTTTGTGCCCAGATTGGATCTTTGTCCAGAGTTTCCTGCATGAAGCAAACAAATGAGATGTACCTGAGCCGAGCCGAGCCAAGCCGGCAACCTAAAGCAAAATACAAACCAGATGCAGAGGTCACACAGTCAGTAAATTAAAGGCCTGGCATTTCTGGGAGGAGTGCATATCACCCAGCGCCTTACATGTCAACGTTTTACCCTAAAACCATGTTACAATGAGCAGGGACAGAGTTGGAGCCATTTTGGTCAGAACTTGAAAATGATGTTATGCACCATCTCATGTGACGTTGTGAGATGTTAGCGCTCAGAATATCTGCTGTGGATGGCTCCCAGCTACTACCACACCAAGTCTTAGCTCAGCATCTGCAAAACTGGCTGAGTTACAGCCATTTTGTGTTTGCTAGTTGTAGATATTTATTCAATGATCACTTTCTGAGAGTTTCATTAAAATCCATCCAGTGGTTCATGAGATGTTATGCTAACAGACAAAAACACAAAGGCAAAAACATTATGACCTTTGGCAGTGGGCAATAACAATCGAGTCTTGTGTCACTTTACAATGCTGATATAGGTCTTTTTTCAAACATTACCTTTACAATGTCACTGGCTTTCATTTATGCTAAAATATTTGCACCAAAAGACTACTGTTCACCATTGTTTCACAACCCAAACTCACTTTCTGGTAATTCTTGATCCCACTGCATACAGACTTTGCACAAAATGAGCTGGTAAGTCCATTAAATGTATCGCACCATCAGCTTTGTGCCAAGACAGATCCTCGCGGTGTCTACAACAACATAACGGCTCAGAAGAGATTTCCCATGATGCAGCAGAACGAGGCTGAACGCCACGTTTTGTATGAATTTGAAATAAGTCATTAAAGTTTAAATGTGACAGACAAAAGCTAAAACTCTTTCTAATTAATTACATCTTTGAAGCTGACGGAAACCACTTTTTCCTCTCTTTTGAGAGGAAAAACAAACAGTCATTAATTCTTATTATTTACTCCAGCATGAGCAGAATACAACAGAATACAAGAATAATGCAGGGGGGGNAACGAGGGAAAAGAGGCAGAAATCAGACAGAGAGTGAGAGAGAGAGCACAAACTGGGGCTCGGGGAGGGATGAGCAGTGACAACAGCGGATCCGGTGGGATCAGAGGAAACCCTCAAAGCCGACTCCCAGAGCTGGGATGAAGGCAGCTCAGTGTGGAGGCAGAGAAGATGAAACACCATTTGGGGCCCGGGGCCCCCTGGTGTCTTGCCTCTGAGCTCAGGGCCTGTGAGCTCTGCTGCCTCTGAAGTGCTAAACACCCCCCCCACACACACACACACACCCTCCACCCCCAACAACACACACTCATACCCTCCCTCCACCACTGCCATTTGGTGTGTTTAATGCGCTCTGCATGGATGGACATGACAGAGGACGGATTTAAAGGTGTCTTTAAAGTCTCCTTTCAATCAATTAGGGCTGCAGGAAATCATCTTTTTCATCACTGATGAAGCTTCTGGTTATTTCTACAGTCAAACAGGCTTGATTTAATCTGAAAAAAGCAAACTGCATAAATCCAAAGACGTGATGCATATTTTCTAAATTCATCAAGCACCTTTAAATATTTAGTTTAATATGCTGTAAACAAAGAAAACTGCAAACCTTGTCACTTCAATTCTCTAAGCACCATTTAAACTGATAATTAAAAAAAATTGGGTATCTGATGTCTCCAAGTTTGTAAAAACAGCAAAACACAGATTTAGTACCTTTATAAAATCACAAAAACAGTAAATGTGTGCAGTTTTAACAGAAAAGGCTGATTATTTACTCTGTTTGACTGTTTATTGTGATTTATTTAAGAGAAAATGTCCCAAAACATTAAACCTGCAGGTCTGTGATTAAACAACCTTCCCTGTTTTGATGTTGTTTAATCAACAAAACACTGAACCAGCTTATTAGGAAGTAAGGTTACTAAATAAAAACAAGGTGGTTTAACTACAACTATTCAAATGAAACCCAGGAACAATCCAAACACTTGAATTAAGAATTTATGATGAATTGATTTGTATTGATTTTTTTTCCTGTGTGCCACGAATTCATGTGATTTAATCTGCACAGAAGTAGTAAAACCCAGCTCATGTTGGTTAACCCTGCAGGAGACAAGCACTAATATTTGGTATTTTTAATTTAAAGCTTTAATTAGAGGATTCTTGGAGGTAATATTATGCCCCATATTTGAGTGTTTAAACTTCCAAGTGTTTGTTGTTTGACTGCAACACAACAGCTTATTGTTTTGGAACCTTAAAATGTTTTATTTAACAAAGTTTCTCTCTGTGACCTGTCTGCAGGCCTCATTTGTCTCAGAGGGGATTTTAAAAACGCACCACCGTCTCAGTTTTAGCTCAAATTGTTGTTTTTTTTAAAGAAAATATCTTTTTACCTGCATGGTAAAGACTCCCAGCTCCTGCGAGGAAAGCTTCTTCATCTGCTCCGACAAAACTTGAGCTTCCTCCAGGATAGAGAAGTCCGTGTCCGCTCGGCAGGAGCCCCAGGCGGACAGAGCCAAACACACGAAGACGAAGCGCCGCCACGAAGCCCGGAGCGAGCCGCCGCCGAGCCCGCGGCGCGAGCCCCGGACAGCGGCCCGAGCTCGGTCCGCGCTCCGCCTCGCCATGACGGCAGGAGGGTTCACAGGCTGCAGGGACGCGGTGCGGGGACTGGCGGCGGAAAAATGCGAACTTCAAGGGAACTTCTCTGAGAATTTCGCAGCGTAGAGTACGTGTGCTCCGTCCCTCCGGTGCGGGTCTCCAACATTTCCAACAACCGACGTGTCTACTTTTTAAAATCCCTGAAGAGAAGGAGGCGAACCCCGGAGGAAGGGGATGTTTTTTTGTTTTGTTTTGTTTTGTTTTGTTTGTCTGCTCTTCTACGTTGTCGGTGATCCAACTCCTGAAAGTCTAGCAAAGTGTGTGAGAGAGCCGGAGCTTCACCACAATGGGGGTGAAAGTAGGAGGCGTGGAAACCCAGCGAGGAGTCCCGACGGCGCCTGGATCTCCCGATCAATGGATCAGGGTCTCACGATGCGTTCACTGCTGCTGGGAAAAACAAACACCGAGTGAACGGACCGAGCCGCACGAGACTTGGAGCAACGAAAATGATTGAAGATGTTTTCTTCTGATCAAATAAGAACTTCATAAACTCCTAGATGTCACATTAACACATGGATCAACCATCCTGAGCAATGATTGCACAGATGTATAGAAGAGTTGTTAGTACGAGTTTCCACAAATGCACCAGACGTTTTTGTTGTTATTTTGTTGCGCTACATTTGGAAATGTAGCACATTTACACTGATGACTCATTTTAAACTGATCCATTAAAGTTAAAACAAGCAGAACATTAGCAAAACAGTAGCTAAAAGATAAAAATTAGAAAAGCAGTATCTTAAAGATAAAATTAGCACAAATCTTAAAAAGGGAAAGTTTACAAAACTGTAGGTAAAATTAACAAAACAGCAGCTAAAATCAAAGACTAGCAAAATAGTAGGTAAAAAATGTAGCAAAAACACTAGTTAAAAGCTAAATGTAGCAATTTAGTTGCTAAAAGCTTCAATTAGCAAAACTGTAGCTAAAAACTAAAATTACAACCGACTAGTTAAAAGCAAAAAGGAGACAAATATAAAACTGACAGATTTCAGAGAACAATGTTTTTGAAGGAACTGAAAAGATCTGAATATATTTCTATAGGGAAAATCAAGGTAAACCATAAAGCATAAAAGTTCCAACTATTAAAAGTTATAGCACACTAATCCTGATCAAGCTGATCATTTTGATAAATGATTGATTAAAGTAACAAAGAATGTGGAAGTAGTTTGAATGTAAAAAACTTATGAAACCAATATGTACAGAAAACCTGTCTTCAGGTGGTACATTACGTATCATTTATTTACAACCAATTTCTCAATAAAAAAGCTGCAAATTAACACAGAAACAAAATGATCAAAAGAAAACAATATAAGCAGAGATAAATAAACTAAACTTGATCAAAATGAGCCTCAGTTTGGATAAATGTTGATCGAAGGTCAATTTCAAGAATCAAATTGCAGACTTGAACACAGGTGACTTCACCTTTGTATCACATAGTAAGAATTATTTTAACTGCATGAACTTAATTTTTTTATAATATTATTTAGTCTAATATTATATTAGCTATTAAAAATAACAAAATTAACTTTTAATTTTGAAGAAAAGTAGTTCAGTTAAGAAACAAATCAAAAAGCTCCCCGTTTCCTTGTGTATGGTATTTGGATACAAATAAATAATAAAAAAATAATATGATTCTGTAACTGCATGGTACAACTGTTTGGCATTTTACTTAAAAAAATACTGAATATCACATTTACAAACACAAAAGGTTACTTTTCATATCAAAGCTGAAGCAAAAGTCCCCAGGCAGACATGCTTTAAAGCATGAAAGTAATCTCTATGAAAAACAGATTTTTTTTCCCCCCCTGCTGGTAAATTAGCAGGAATATCATGCTCAAAAAACCACATCATTTCTATAAAAAAATAAAAATAATAAAATAAAACTGTCTGAACATCCGCTCTCCTGAGAATCCAGTTCTAGTTTTCATTGCAGCCTGAAGACTGGCTGGATTTGGGAATGTTTCATGTTTGGATTGATGACTGCAGAATAAGGATGTATGAAAGAAAGTAGATTCATTAAAGAATCTTTAGTCAGCGCAAATGATGTGCAGCTTTGAAGTACGACAGCACTCCAAGCCCTCAAACAGCTGACCTTTAATCAGCGTTTTCTCTCCGGCTGTCTCCACTTCATTGAATTGCAGAGTGCATTGAATCTGCAGCTGCACAACTGGCCTCTCCCCATCGTCACTGATTTATGTAGCTGTTTGTTGTTGTTGTTTGCTTTTATAAATTCTGACAAACCAACAATAGATTTTGGTCAGCTTTGTGTTTGGAAAAAAGTCATATTGCTGGAAATTCTTCAAATAAGTTCAACACAAACATTTCAAACATGGATGATGACCTGCAAAGTGGTTATAATGAAGAGATGCTGTCGTTTTTTAATCGTTTATGTGAAAACAAATAAAAGGTATCGTGGGGGTCCACTTTTGTTCGACAGAATTTACATCCAGAAATAGTGTTTGCCAAATGAACCTCAACCTGAACAGGAAAATACAGAACAAACACACGAAGCAACACTGCATCAGTCAAAGCAACAGGAGTCTTTACAAAGAATTCACTCAAAACTACTCAAAACTAAACAAACCCACTAACACCAAGCAGTTGTTAATCAACAAATTGAATCTCTATCCAGTCATATGGGCCTGGAAATAAATAAAATAAGGCATTTGGAAAACAACAATTCTTAAAAAAAACAATAATACTAATTTGGACCTTTGTAAACCCCGGGGCCCCGGGCCACTGCTACTGGTAAGGCTTTTTAAAAGTCTGACCTTGTGTGTGAGTGTGTGATACAAAATGCTAATATAAGGATTTGAAGTAAAGAGGACGAAGGTAGAAGAAGAAAACCAAGCAAATGTTTTATTCATCCAGTGAGAGTGGTGGTGCAAAGTGTTGGCTTAACAAAAGACAATGCAGAGGAGAGGGAACGACGAAGACAGGTGTTCCATTTTTCTGTTTTTTGACAGTCAACTATGTTTAGTCACAGCTTTGATCATCGTTAGAAAAGACAAATCTCTCCGAGCCTTTACAGTGCAGCTAAAATAACTTCAGCTCCTCTCAGCATCTGTCACAGAAGTATTTTTAGTTTGTGATATTCTAACAACTTCCCACTGTTGCATAACTTGCAGTGAGTCATTCTCCTGATTGTGTGTTTTATGAATGTTATTAAAGTTTTCAGACATCACTGATTTCATATTTGTGGATGAATCTGTTTATTAAAGTAAATTGAATGAGTGGGTGATCTCTCATCTGTTTGTGTTGTTGGCTTGAGATCTTTGCATGGATGATAGGTGGGAGTATTTTGAAGACGGCTTTCTCTTTTTATTTTTTGTGAACTGTTTATTAGAATCCTTCTCAACATAAATGTTTGTTTTGTTGGGATTTTATTAATCAAAATGAATTACAGGATGTTATTTATATATTTTGTGTGTCTGAATACGTGTGCATGGCTTCAGCAGCTGCAGAGATGTTCAAAGAGAACTGTCATGTGACCTTCCTGTCCAGACCTCCATTAAGACAATGGAGTAGTTTTTTGCTTTGCAGTCAGATATAAATAGTTATTTATTTTCAACAACATGCTGTTTTTAGTGATGGTGATACATTTTTGTGTTTTCTACTGATAAGAGCTGCTGCCAACACTGCTTCAGTCATGGTCTGCACATGTTTCAGCCATCATGAACATCTGCTGAGGCAAATCCACAGAAATCTTCTGGACACCCCTCAAAAATAGGAAAAACATTTGAGAATCTGTAAAAAAAAAAGTTCTTATAAAGCTTTCCAAGTAGCCAGCAGAGTAAATCTGTATTTTCCTGATGTCATCGAAAGGCAACCTGACACCAACCCTCTATTGTTTGACTGGATTTGTAGGAGAGACACTCTTTTGTGATCGGCTGATATAATTTTAGAAGCTGAAGTGTTAACTGTGGATTAGCACCACTGACTCTTTCAGTCTTTTGCCAGCTGTGGTCCAGGCAGTATTTTTAGTTGTCCTCTTACAAACATGATTAGTTTGATCCCCAGCCTCTTGTCTTTCTCTGTCCCATAACTGCTATTTAATTAAACCCAAAAGAATAGGAGCGTACTGGAGTTTGTTAGATGTTACAGAACATAAAAGAACAGTATAATTTTAGATTTAAAATGTGGACAGCAGTTTGTTTGTCCTTAAACTGACTCAGTGATTGGCTGACATTTTAGGAACAACATACAGCAGATAATCCCCAGTTTGAGAAATAACAAAAACCCTGCAGATTACCAGACTGGACTTCCTGTGTACAGTGATTTCTTTCACCTACAGCATGAACTTCAGCTTCCAAACAGCCACAGACTCAACAAGTCATTTGTTTTATGAATGCAGAAAGTATCACATAGCTGCTGTTCAGGAATGCATTATCTTTGTTTCCATGTACGTTTCGAATGTCCTAGTTTGCATTATTCTGCTTAAAGTTATTATATTACAGATTACGGACCAGAAGGCAACCAATTTAAAGTTAGTACATTCAGTGCTCACTATAATAATATTTTGTCTCTTGTTTGGTTTCTATAAAAGACCATAAAACAAATATATATTTCATTTATATTATCCCTAAAACAATAGCTGTAGAAGGATGAATTATATCAATAAACAAAACACCTACAGCTTTTTAAAAGATGTATATTTCTTGGATGATTTTTGGGCTGTTACTTGAAAACAGCCAATCACGACCTGCTGACTGACATTTCTCTGTGGTACGACGAGCCATGCTGGATTAGTAAGACAATTTAGCTACACAGAGCAACTGTTAAGGGTTGTCATTAACAGAGACAGAATGATTTGTTTTACAGGATTAGCCCATTTGCATTTTTTTTAATTACGGTACAGACCTACAAAGCATCTGGTTTGGGATGATAAAGGAAAAAAAGAAGACGGTTTGAGGCTGATTACTAAAAAACGGGATTTGAGGGGGAAAAACTAAATGACATTTTAAAAGCAAAGAGGACTAAATTATTGCAAGACAGTTTTACATCTGGCTTCAAAGACTGAATAAAACAAACAAAAAAATTGGCATTTTGTTTAATATTACCTGCTAGTTGTAGAAGTGGTAAACCTTCATTTGAAGCAATCTTCTGGGAGGATTCACAGCTTCTAAAATGAAAACAGAGTTTCAAAAGGACATGTCTACCTTTGCGTGGAAGGCAAACAAACAATGTTACAGATGGTTTTTTTATGGTGTGGAAATGAAGCCAAATCCAAAAACTGAGAGAGCAGAACAACTTTCCTCTGCAATTATCAGTGAAGAAGAGGGCTGCTACTGACAGCGAGACACTAATAAATAGCATACTCAAAGCCGTGATGGTAAAAATAATGAACTGTTGCCTTTCCCAAGTACAAAGTATTTTGGTTGATACAGTAAGATGCATGACACTGGTTCTGCACCACTGCACGAAAGTGGTCACCACAGCTTTCCAGCTGGTCCTCGGTGGTCAGCCTCAAACCACACGTAGGACATGTTTGGGATACAGCTTCTCATTTTCTTCAGTTTGCACACATCCTCGTCCTATTAAGGAAAATTATTCTTCTGAACTTGATGTCCCATCAAAGAAAAAATAAAAACGGCAAAAAAATTTAATGTTTTTCAGGAAGTTAAGTAAAGGCTAACTGTGACTTATCTGTCTGTTTCACAGCATGTAGCTTCTTCCATCATCAGTACAATAGAACCAAGACTTTCTAAACAACCTTCAACACCAGTTACATTTGATAAATGTGTATAATATTTATAATATGGGGTGGCTGTGGATCAGTGCTCAGAGCGATCCTCCAATGAGAGAGTTGGAGGTTAGATTCCACCAGTATGCCGAATGTTGAAGTGTTCCTGGGCAAAACACTGAAGCCTTCACTGCCTCCGATCTGTGCCCCATCAGTGTTTGAATGTGATCTAAAGTACTGATTAGACTCTATAGAATAATTTATTCAGATTAGCTTTGTAGAGACGCAGTAGAGTTCTGTATGATTGTGTATGGATGAGTAAATGAGGCCACAGATTGTGTTATAAAGCGCTTTGAGTGGCCTGGTTGGCTAGAAAGGCGCTATATAAGTAGAGTCTATTTACAATTTACCATTTAAATAAAATCAAGAGGAATGATCTTGGCTGACTAACCTGATTTTCTATCTTGCAGACTGTGGCGCCTCAGAGATTGCTCCGTAGTGAAACCAGAAATCACATTAGACATAAACAACATCCAAGTTCCCAGCTGACGGGAACTCGCTGGCAGCTTCGGCGGTTCGGCTTCAGAGTCTCTGGGCAGCAATCCATCTGCAGACAGGAAATGCTGCGGGGACAAACCAGCCAGACCCAGATCTGCTTAATGCATGACAGTCCACTGCGCTTCACCGGGAAAGAACAGATCAACAAAGCAGAAAGGATTGTGCTGTTTGGGGTCAGGATTTGACAAAAAGGCCTCACACTTGTGTGGCTTGGAAACCTTAGTGAATTATAATAAATTACTATTTTGAACAACCAGAAACTTTTTTCACATCATCGTGACTGATCACAATGTCTCACCCTCTTTGTTGACCCCCCAGTTGTTTTAAATAAAATGTTTGTCAGTGTTTCTTTTGTTTTTCTGAAATTCTGAATCAAACGTCTGATTAGTATCTTTATTTATGCCGGAAAGCAATATTAGATGGTCATTTTCTAATTATACCATGCAGTGCAGCTACAGCATGAGGAAGCATTGTTGAGTGGTCTGCATGCATATCATTTTTTCGAAATTACTTCTAAAATGTAATTTGTCATAAGTGTAGTTTTACACTTTTGTTACCGTTTTCAGGAATTTAAGACAATATTTATATGTAAAATGTGGGAAAAACTAACAAACAAACAAAAAGCAGGCCACCTAGAAAAAGTACAAGTAACAACAGGTTGATGACATCGGTAATATTACTCAGGACATGTTTGTGTCCTGAGTACTTAGAGATTTAGAGATTTAAAGGCCTAGCAATTCTTGATGAAATGCATACCGCCCACCACCTTTCATGCCAGAGTTTCAGAATAAAATGATTTTGTTATGAGAAACAAGTTGCAGCCAGGTTAGTGAAACCTTGAAATCATGTGATACTGCAAGCTACCCTGCTCAGTATATATTGTGAATGACTCTCAGCAAAACCACACCAATATTTACCTCAGTGTTTGTTAAATCTATTGTCTTATTACTAGTTTTCTGTTTGCTAAAGTCGATTAGCTGTGGGGACATTTTGAACTGTGTTGACTCCAAAAGTTAGTTGCAGATGTGCATTTAATGATTACTTTTCCCGAAGTTTCATTCAGATTCGTTCAGCAATTTATGAGAAAAATAACAGTACAAACACACACAGAGGAAAAAAAGAATTTCTAACACGTTGCCTTCAGCAGCAGGCAACAAACATGCTTTCCTTCCTTCCTTGTTTAAACCTTTGCTCTGAATGATATAAATATAAGTTCACCTAAATTAATCCTGTTCAGGTGATGCTTGCCTGTCTGATTCACAGAACAGAAAACAAACAAACCATAAAGCTGCAACATCAAAACATGCAAACAGCTGGTTGAATAAATTGATATGAAATTGGATGCAGTTCTAGTTTGTACTTAAAAAAAATTTGTACTTAAAAAAAAAAAAATTCAAGCAAGTTAATAAGAACAAGCAGCAAAACCTTGCTAAAGAGGAAATGACAGAGTGGGAGATGGCTCAGATTACAGAGTTCAGATCCACTGCCTATAAAATGATAGCATGTCATAATTACAGGGAGCAAGTCCCAAACATCAATACAGAAAAACACGAGGACGGCTCCGCCAGCACTGCCAGATAAGACGAAACCGATCATTTCATACAGGGACACTGAGGCATTTTGCTGCTAACCCCATTGGGTTTTAATTAGCTGCAGCAGAATCCATCACTAAACACATCAGTGTGATCTCTGCTGGCGCTGAAGAGCAACAGTAGCCATGAAAAGGAAGAGACGGATGCTGATAGAGAAATAAGCCATCAAAGAGAGTCTGCACCCATCATGGACTCCACTCCTCCACCACCATCGGTTTTATGAATACATTTGTTATGTATGTGTTTGAGCAGGGAGGGGGGGTTATGTGTGGCTGGGGTGTTAAAGGAGCACCATGCTGTTACCATAGAAACATGGGTCTTTGAAGTTTTTTGCCCCCTTTTTACAGCTGGCTCTGCTCTGTTCTCCCCTCTCTCACCATCTCTCTCCCTCACTTCTTTTAGCTGCATCAAAAAAATATTCTCTTTGAAGACTTAAGCCGATTCCAAGTCAAACCTGGCACTATTTCTGGCTGCATTCGAAACTGGGGCTGAGGCTTTACGCAGTGCTGTGTTTGACATCTCTGTGTAGGAAAAATGGGGGGGGGGGGGGAAATGAACACTTGTGTGTGAAAAGATGTGCGGGCAAACCTGCAGAGATGGTTGCATGTATGTGTTCACACAACTCTCAGTGTGATTGCAGAGCTGCTTCCAGCTTGTGACAGATAATGAGGCATGTTCATGAGTTTGAATCTGCGTGCGAGTGTTCGTGCTGCGTGCAAGTACAGACACGGAGCCTCAGAAAAGATTTCAAAAGAGAAAAAAGTGGGAAGAGGAGAGGAGGAGGTGATAAAAAGAAAAGGATGGGGCAGTAGATAAATAAATGAGAATAAAGGAGAGAACAGGAAGACAAAAAAGGGGAAATACCACATCTCTGACAAACAGAGCTGGAAGGAATGGTTCCATTTTTCTCCTGTCATCTCTGGGATCACAGGAAACCTTCAGCTTCACTTATTTTGGGCCTTCTTCCACAGATGAATCCATGCAACACAGAGCAGTTTATTCCCTCGAACAACAGAAACACCAGCAAAAGGATTTCACCTTCAGTCTGTTTGGAGCTTTTTATTGCCCACTGAAAGGGGAAGGCGGGCACTCGTGTGTTTTCTTTTTCCATGTTTATGTGCAGCAAAATGTCTCATGAACAACTGAATGAATTATCACTGGATGTGCATCTAAAACTGATTTCCTTTTGGAGCCAAACCCATTGAAGATGGCCGCCACAGCATAGTAGCAGAAAGTCTTTCACAACGTGTGGACATGGACAGTGCTTTCAGTATGTGTTAAGGATGACTCTCAGCTACTAACACACCAAATTTGAGCTCAGTATCTGTGAAATTGTAAAGTTATAGCCATTTTTGTGTTTGCCGAAGTTGCTTGGCTGTGGCGACCATTTTGAATAGGGTTTTCTCCAAAAGTAGGAGAAATGTAGATGTACATCCAAGAGTTTCATAAAAATTCATCAATTAAGATATTTTGTTAAGCTAAAGACAAATAAGATTGTTCTATGGTTCCTTTGTATCATGTCATAAATGTAACCTACACGTGATTTGAATATTTTTGCTAATAGTGTGGACCAATCAGCTTAATGCAACTTAGATTTTTAGGATCCAGACAGACACAGAACCAGGGACCTGGCTAATCTTCCTTTGGTGCCTCAGGCCAGGAGGGGCCCGGGTATGGGGCCCAGTTATGGGGCCAGATCTTACATTTTCGGGCTGAGTGGAACCAGACTCTGGGCTTTCACTGGAAATGAGCTGAAGTGGAGAGAGAGGAGTGAATAAAGAGTGGCAGGTCTGGCCGTTGGAGCCTCTCCACTGACACACACAGATGGAAAGCATTAAACCTCCATTCCACCACAAAGATGAATGGATTATGAGATAGAGAGGCTGAGTGGAGGGGGTGGAGAGGAGGAAGAAGAGGGACAATGACTGATGAGGAAAGAGTGAAGAAGAGAGCATTAACATATTCACGTTTAACACCTGAAAGAACTGCATGGATACACCTATATTTACTGTGAAATTATTTCTAACATATCAGGAGTGTCTTGATCCGGATGAAAAACTGAAGCCAGAGTCTGCCACGCAGCTTGTGGAGTCAAGATGTGTCCTGAAGGATAATAAATGTTTCAAATATATCAAGAGCCACTTTTACACACGGATACAGTAAATTAATCCCTGATCCGTCTGACACCAGCTAATCTGTATCAGATAGTTCCTTTCATGTTTGTAGCATCACTTATAAACACACAAAAATGAATTTCTTCAAGCAGAATTCATAATAAGTTGGTAAATAAAATCCACAAACAGAAACTAATGACTGCTCCAAATATTTCTGCTTTGATGGTTTAAGGCTGAACTGCTGAGAGTTTGCAGCAGTTTTTATACTTTTTTTTGTAATCTTGTTTGAAAACATACAGCATGTACACAAACCAGGAGGTTTACATACTAAATGCTCTTTTTGACCTTAATAAAAGTTAATTCTGTTTCCAAACAAACGATTCAGTTTGTCTTAAAATGTGCATCTCCCATGATGCAACAGAACATCCCCTTCACTGTCAGTAGGTGAAGCGTTTCACTCATACCCATCTAATTAAGCCTCTCTGTTCAGGTTTCACTAACCAAACTTACTTATTTTAAACATTTCAGGTGAGCTGTGTTACTCTTTTTGTTACATTAATTTAAGTACATGTCAGGGAAAAAAAGCAGAGCTGGTAATAAATAAAAACTGATTGAACCTCTGCTTGAACGGTTCTCTCCATCAGGAGGTGGAGTGGAATGAAGGTGAAGATTTGTTAGCTGTACTTCAGGTGATTAAATGTTTTTTAAATCCTCTATCCTCTTTGATTTTAGCCCCAGTCCCAGCCTTAGATCTGTACAGTGGAAGCTCAAAACTTGGTTTAGAAATTTCATGTGTTACAAAAAAAAAGGGGAAAAAAAGTATATTGGGAGGCATTTAAATTAAACCTTAATTGGCCACCTGTTTTGTCAGCAGCAGCCTTAATTATGGCTACCCAGAAATCCCAACATTTCACAAAACAATGAAATTAGCAGGTTCTTTTCCTTCTTCCTCACATTACTTGGAGGAAAGATCTGAAAAACGACAGCCCACGCAACAAGCAGCACAAATATAAAAACAGCCAAAGAACAACAAACAGAACCAGAGGGAAAAGAAAAATTCAACTAGCAGGAAACCTTGAATCCATACTTGTAGATGTCAAGTAATAAATAATCAGAAACAACTAGAAAAATCAACAAAGCAGGAACCTCACTTGGGCAGATTATTAGAAAAGAAAAGTGGAAAACAACCCAAACACTTTGTTTGTTGGGTTTTTAATATCAGCACATTTTGTACAAAAGGGCTCTGATGAAAAAAAAAAAAAAGAATAATAAAAAAAAAAAGGTATTCAGTGTAATTTCTAATGCTTTTATGTTCTTTTGTTTGGCATCTGAAGTAGCCAGAAAGGAAAGCTTCTCCTGTTTGTTTTGGACAGATGTGGTCAAAAATCCCTTCAGTTTTTCTGTTTCTGGATTCTGACAAGAAGATTCTCATTTCTCTTCAGCAAAGAACAGTTTGAGTCACGTTGTTCTTCATCTCGTCTCATTTCTGTAATTGGTGTACGGTCATGATGTTTTGCTTCTGCACCAGAGAAGTACATGTTGGTTCCTGAAGAATTGCTACAGTTTTCTGCAGTTTATTGTTTAAACGGGGACAATTTTCTTCAGTGCAGCAATTTCCTTAAGGATCACAAAATTGTTGGGGGCTTCTTTATGACACTAAGATGGTTATTTAAAGAACCATCTTTGAAAAGAACTTGAGACGCTGGATTTTCTGTGAAACTGTAGTGTGAATGAGGACTGCTGAAATTATTGAAGAATGGATTGCTAAAGTCAAAACAAGCAGACCAGAAGCTAAAAATCAGCAAAACCATAGCTAAAAGCTAAAATACCATATGGGAGCTAAATGCTAAATGTAGCAAAGCTGTAGCAGACAGAAAAGACAAAAATAGTGCAGATTTCAGAGGTTTTTGAAGGAATGCAGGACATTTGTAAACAAAAAGGTGAATGAATCAAAAAGTATAAAAGCTACAAACACTAAAAGTTTATATCTTTCCTCAAATGAGCTGAAGGCTTTGAGACATGAACAGGTAAAGTAGCAGAAGGTATGAGGAAGTAGTTTGATAACAAAAACCTCTAATCGCTGATCACCGCTGATGCAGGGAAACGATAAAAGCTCCAGGATGAATCTTTGCCTAAAGACCCAGGGGAAAATAAAGTGGACGTGGTGAGTTCAAAGACTTCACTTCTTTCCCGTCTCTGAGGTCACAGTGTGGCAGCACGGACAGCGGAGGTCAAGCGCCTGTCAGCCCCTCAACAAAACCAGCTCATGTTCCCCAACAATCAGCAGCTTGTTAGAGGCTTCCAACGCAGCCACGGTGAAACCCGATCCCTCCGACTTCTGCCTCCCTGCAGCATATTGTCAAGCAGGAGTTCTCATTTGTTCAAACCTCAAGTCTCTTCAACAGCTTGCCTGCATCATGCGCTGATTAACACAAATTTAATCCTCGCAAAATTGCAATTTCTGCAAAAATTACACTGTAAATGCTGAGGGCTAAAATTTGTTGAAGAATAAAATGTTCACAGAATTGTTAAAAATAAAAAAATGGAAGCTAAAATAAATGAAAGGACCACAAGAAAACAAATAGAGAACAAGTAGATTTCAAAGAACAATGTTCCTGAAGGAACTGAAGAGATTTAAATGAATTTCTATGGAGAAATGTTTTATAAAATTAAATATGTTTAAAAATTACAAGTCACACTATGATAATGTATTAATAATAATACTACAGTATGCAGAAGTTTTTTAAATGCAAAAAAAGTATAGAAAAATATCTAAACAAGAACTCTATCAACTTTGTGCCATTACTCAAAAAGTGTTTAATACTTGGATTTACAAATTTTTAGCTTTAGAAAGAAGTGTAGTTACAACTTGCGAATGTTCTTATTGGTGCAGCTTCCAGAACAATCTATGCTTAATAATTGTTGCTCAGCTGTTAACTGTATGAAGTGTTTTAGTGAAAATAAAATCATGCAACGGTTCTTACATACGTTTGTTTTAATCACTTCCACCTCTCAGTCATCTCAGATAAAACTAAAACCCTAACCTGGAATAAATCAGACCCCCTGACTTCCTTTTTTTAAATGGCAGCTCCATAAAGTTCTCCCTCTGCTGCACGATGCAGCTTTAAACTACACATAAAGGTCATCAGCCACTGACTCTATTTCACCTGTATCCCCTTCCAAGATAAATGCACACCCATTTTCTTCTTCTGCCTCTGCTTTGCCTTCAAAGCCCATTACAGCCTATTAGATCGGGAACTCAATGGGTCTAATGAGGGTTCTTTAGCACAAAGAGCCCTCAAGGCTCGCCTGTCATCGGTAAAGAGGGAGAAGTCGTCTTCAGTTAGACGTCCTGAGCGAAGGAAGTGGACACTCCTGCTTTCAGAGCAGAGGGATTTTAGCATTAGGATCACACACACACACACACACACACACACACACACACACACACACACACACCCTGTAATCATTCAGACTGAGCCCCATGTTCATTTAACAATGGAGGAGAAAAATGTAGAAGCAGAATGATTAGCTGTGTCTAGAAGGAGATTTTTGTTTGACTGTATGCTTCCCCTTCTTTGTATTTCAGAAGGAAACATTTTAATTGACTTTTACAGTGTTTATCAGCTGCTTCAGGATTAAAATGTCTTTTTGTTTTGGCTCTCAGTCTCAGATATTAGAACTTCTGACGGGACATTTTCTACAGATTTTTGACACTCAGATGGTACAGGTCTAAACTCCTGCAACTCATGTATCATAAGACAATTTGGGGTCTTAAGATGATCTCAAACTAAATTTTGACATAATTCTAACTTGCATATTTTTACTATAGCTGCTACAAAAGATCTTAAAGAGATTAGCCATCAGTGATGGCTAATCTTTGTGCTAAAGAACCCTCATTAGACCCATTGAGTTCACAATCTATTAGGCTGTCATGGGTTTTAGAGGCAAAATAAAGTAGTACAAAAAGAGTATTTCCAATATTTGTGTCTTCATTATACACTTGTTTATTTCCATTATTTAACAATGTTTGTGTGGTTCAACCAAATATATTTGGGGATACAAGCCTTTGCCTTTGTTATTTTGAGGTCAGAAGCTAAAAGGTTTGGGAACCACCAGTAAGAAGTGTATATTTCCTACCTCTTTTCAGGTTCATTTTATCATTGTTGGCTGAGTTTTAGCTGGAAAATTTGCTGCTTTACCAAACAGGCAAACAGCACCACCTCCTGGCCAGTAGTGGTCCCTGCAGCACAAACTCAACCCACAGACTTGACGCTCTGGTGACGCCCAGTGGATTCATGTTTCTATTACAGATGTACGGAAAACAATCAAATAAAGGCAGAGAAGAATACCAAACAACAACATTTAATAAATGAATTTGCAATACAAAACATCTGTGCAAAAAAAAAAAAAAAAAATTCAGTCAAATTACAAAGACAAGGCCTCTAATGGTCAGTTTGCATGTAAACCTGTAGCGGGTAAGGCTCTTTGAATAGAAATTTTTGTTTGTATGTTTCTTAAAAACGTGATCAGGGATAACAAACAAATAAGGCACAACGATTTATTTATTTTTTGCCAAGTATTAATACTTCGACTTGATAAAGATTCACAGTCTTGTGTATAAGTGGTTATTTTGCACCGGTATGTTCATACTCGCATCCTTTCTGTGCTGGACGTCATGTTTAGGGAGCGACGTCTAGTTTAGAAAACAAATCCTTGGAAGTACAGAGAGAAGACAGTTGTGACATTTAGGAGTGATTAATGTTTACTTTAAATGAATAAAATAATTGGAGATCGCCTTAAAAAACTAAATCTCCTCATGAAACTCATGAGTATCAGTTCCACTGTTGATCATATTGGGTTCAATTATTTCCTATAGGATAAATGATCTTATTCATAAAATGAAAGGGAAAATGCTGTGAATTTGTGCTGCACCTTCAAACTAAAAACACAGCTGGAGTACTTTTGTGTTAGACTAGATGTTTGCTTAAAAACGACTGAATGACAGAACAGAGAGTGAACGTTTAAATCTGGATGATTGTCAAAAACAAATACAGAAGAGGAATATTTAACAATCCAAATTAAAATCAGTCGCAGTTCTTTGAGGTTTTGTAGCCTTTTAGAAACTTTTAAAAAAGCGCCATTTTAAAAACCTAATTGACATCAAATAAAAGATGAGCACCGATTGTTAATCATTTACCAAACAAAACACTTTTCTTCATCTTAGAAAATAATCTTACCCAGACTAAATATGTTGCTGCCTGACACTGAACACCGTGACAAATAAATACAGCTGTAACCAAAAGGTATCAACAAGAATATTTAGACAAAGTTGGCAGATATTTTTCCTATTTTTCCTCAGTGCTTGTTGGTGAATACCCTACATGCCAGTTCTCTTGGTACCAAAAGTTAGACAAGCATTTGCAGAACCAGGGAAAGGCAATTTACATGAATTTCTGCACATATTAGAATTCATGAAATAAATCCTCATTTAGGTAAAACATTCTTCTGTTCAAGCCCAAAGTGGACACAGATTAAAGGACATCCAACATTTTTTCTTACATATATACACGGCTGACATCCTAAGAACTATATTATCTGTCCTAAGCCTTATGTTTTACCCTTTTAATACCAGCATTTCTCATATTTCAAATCATATTTTCTCCTCACAACAAATGTAAAAAAGGACAAGCCCAAACACAAGGCTGCTAAACTAAACTTCTTAATTCTTCTTTCAAAATAAAACACTGAAAACACTTTTTAATCAATAAAATACTTTCTTAAAAGATATTTTTTGTGTGAAAGGTAAATTTTAAAAAGGGACAAATAACAGTTGGGTAAAGTTAAATTAACTATTTAGTATCTTACCTGCAGCAGACAGCAGTGAGTGATCCTAGTTTGGAGAATTTGTGAGAAAGAGTCAAGCTAACAACTAGCTGGAGGAGAGGCCATTCAAGAACACATTCCTTTTAAAACAACTCCGAAATTTGAGGATTTCAGGATTTACAGAAGTTTTCTCAACTGTACAACGTTCATGTTGCTAAGCTAACTGTGTGCACTGCAGCTGTTAACAAAACACTGCCTGTGATCATCTGTTCCACCGCTTTGATTATCAACAGCTGAATACAATTAGCAGCCTTGATGGACATTGTTTTTGTTGCTCGCCACAAACAATGTTTGATTGAGGAAATGTGCAAGTAACAAAGTAACAATACGTGCACGGGCGCCTGGTTAGGTTACAAAAAGGGGAGCAAAGCCAGAGTTTTAAAAGGCTGGTGTAATGGATATCACAGAGCACTTTCATGGAGGAGACCTGAGTGTGAAACCTCTTAAAAGATCAGTTTCCTTTGTGTTGATTCATTTTTGTGCTGGGAGTGAGAACGAGTTGTTTTTAAGTCAAAAAATGGGGGTGCAAAAACAAGTTTACAAACTGTTGGGCTGTGTGCCCTGAATTAGTTCCTTTTTGCTGAGGACAGTCTGCTTGTTGACCGAATGTGAGGATGTGGATCTTAATGAGTACGTGTGAAGTTTGATGCTGTACAGGCTGTGCTAACTTTTAGGATAGTTTGAGCATGATAAAGATACCTGCGTTCATGTTGAAAAAGTCTCATTGCTGACGTTGGAACAAACAAACAAACAAACAAAAGAAAAAATAACAACAAGAAAAACATTCAGCTGTCATTTTGTAAGGGATTCTGTGCTAAAGAACAAAATGCACTCTTATAATCTCAGTACGTAGCAAATAAAATCACTTGGATTCTACTGGAACCATCTGATTTTACTGCTTCTGTACTGAGAAGTCACATAAATGCAAGCTGTCGGGCAGGAACAGAATCAGACATGCTGAAGTGTGTTTCCACAGGCCAGAGGTCAAAGTGCACCTGTGTGACTGAAGGAGGACAGCACCGACCTTTTAGTTAAAGCCACCAGTTGGTCTTATTCTTGTGAGTAGCCCTTTTATTTCTCAGGTCAGGACTTCTACATAAGAGCACTGATGAAAGGCATCCAAAGGTAATCACATGACTCTGAATTCTGTGTTAAACAGTCTGTTATTGCCAAATTATAATAAAATCCATTTAAAAAGGATTAAGGGTGGACTTGCTACTTTTTCCATTTCCTTTACATTGTCTTATTAAAAAGGTCTTTTGAATATATATTTATATGCATTTCATTCATTCACTCAAAACGTATGTACTGTATTTACAGAGGTTACCTTAGTACCATTCTCAAACCACAGTTCTAAGTACACTTGCTTTAAACAGAGGGGCTGTTTATAATACTAGCGTAGCTGCAGCAAAGTTTTTTGCACACTCAGAAGTCTGCATTCGTTGGGTCTCACCGAGTGGATTGTGATTATGGTTCTCTGGTTTAGAGGCTAAACGTCTCGTGTAGGAGTCCAAAACAGTAAGAGAGTGCGCCCTCCTCTGCTTATCTACAGGTTTGCTGTGATGACAGAGTCATTGTACATCAGCACGTCAGAGTCAGGCGTGAGCAGTGCTGATGTTTGCGATACATGGTCGAGCTGCGTCACCCCTTTTTGGGAAACCTGTCCGTAAATCTGGGCCTGCCCTCCGCTCCCTGGCATGACGCAGTGGGAAAGCAGTGGCGTGTTGGCCTCGTGGTTGGAACCTGTGGTGGAGGGCACGCCGCTGACGTGACCTGTACTGGTGGAGCCGCTGGCACTGCTGGGTGAGCGGCTCTTGGGAGGCGGCAGGTGGTGCTGGATTACTCTGGTAGGTGGAGCTGGAGGTGCAAAGTGAGCCGGGAAGGCTGCGTATCCTGGTGGGATGGGGTATCCATTAACGGGGATGAAGCGCTGATGGGTTTGGGACACAGCCATGGGGGTCCAGGCTGGAATCGGAGCCATCTGCCCCGGTGCTGGGATAGCCTGGGTGGGGTAGAGGTACCCGGCGGGGGCCGCGGCGTAGCGTGGGTTGCTGAGGTTGCTAACAGGGCTGGCACTGAGCGAGGTTGTCTGAGTGGTGGCGTTGCCTCCTCCGCCAGAGGGGGTGCTGGAGCTTGCGTGGGAGGACAGCCCCTCCCAGGCCCGCAGACGGCTGTGGATGTCTTTGAAACGAGGTCGACGCGCCGGTCCCTCCTGCCAGCATTCTGTCATCAAACCATAAAACCTGCAAGACAACAGTTACTTTAATATGATCAACATTAACTGTGATGAGTTTAATAAAAAAAAACTCAACAGGCAAGAGTACCTCCAAAACTGACTTTCAAAAAAAAAAATGCAAACACTTAAGAGTTCCTCCTAATTCATCATACCTCGGCGGGCAGTCCTCTGGGCAGGGCAGCAGCTGCCTCTTTCTCACCATCTCCATCACTTCCTGGTTGGAGAAGCCGTAGTAAGGCTGCAGCCCGTAGCTGAACACCTCCCACAGCACCACTCCAAACGACCAGATGTCCGAGTCTGTGGTGAACTTGCCGTAGGCGATGGCCTCAGGGGGCATCCAGCGGATGGGCAGCAGAGTTTTAGGTTGGAGGCAGTAGTAGTCGGAGGAGTAGATCTCTCTGGAGAGACCCAGGTCAGAAATCTTTACGTGCAGCTGTTCACCTACTAAAACATTTCGAGCTGCGAGGTCTTTGTGGATGTAGAAGTGACTGGCCAAATACTCCATCCCTGCAGCCACCTGAGGAAAAAAAAGCAGTTATTAAGACATTTTGTATTTTAATTGTTGTGTTGTAATTCTATCATTTTTTTCTAGTGATTTTAGGGTGGAAACTATAAATGTATCTAAACAACAACTGTATACCAGAACCAACACTCATTTGAGTTTCTTAACCCATAACATTTACCAGAATGGAAACATTAAACAATATATTTTTTGACTCTGTTCTTCAGAAGTTTTCAGATTCTTACCTGGATGGCTATTTGCAGAAAATCCCCATGATCCAAGCTGGATTTCACAGTTCCATCCTCATCGCTGCTGCAGCCAACGTCTGAGTGAGGCGAGCGCATGATGAGGAACTCATGGAGGTCCCCCTGTGGCAGAAACTCGAACAGCATGCAGACGGGCTGCTCCTGGGTGACCACGCCGAGCAGGCACACCACATTAGGGTGCTGCAGCTCGGTCAGCACTGAAGCTTCCTTTAAGAAAAGAAAGAGAATTAACAGAAATTAAACTTTAGATTGCTGCAGATCCTCCACAACACTTGAGCACACTCTGAATATTTCTGGTGCAGTGTCACTTTAAAAACTGGCATTTCAGCCAGCAAAATGTTCCTGTTTATTTTAGGATCTATTTCCAATGAGCTCATCTATAGTTCAGTGATTCTCCAGTTGTCCTTCAATGGAAATATAGCAAGGCAGGCCTTAAATCTTGTGGGAGGAGAACTCGTTCCACTGAGAAAGCAGTCTGTCAACGTATGTTACTGATTGAGTAACAGTTCACATGGAGCTTTTCAGAAATGTGGGTTTGGAATTTAAATCCCCTTCTTAGCAAAGGTGAAAAGTGCAAAAATCTCTGTACCTGCTGGAAGTCGCCCCACTGCTGGACGCTGGAAATGTCCTTCAGAGTCTTAATGGCCACAAGTTGAGCCTGGTCCATGCCCGGCAGGTACAGGTGACCCTTGTAGATCTTCCCCAGCGTGCACTCCCCAAGCTCCTCCATGAAACGCACCGCTGACAGGGGAAGCTCCTTGGCTTTACCCTTCAGAGAAAGAAACAGAAGAAGAAGAAGGATTGAATCAATGTTTGTACTATTTATTCAAATGTATGTATATATATATATATATATATGTATATATATATATATATATATAAAATCTTAGAAGAAGTTTGTTTGATTCTAATTTATTTCAGGCACACACTCTGATAGAGCACAAAATACAAGTTTTAAGAAAATACCCAGAGAATTGAAACTTGGTACAATCAGACTCAATCCATTAGTCCCAATAACACCATTTTAACACCCTTTTTAGTTGTGGAGAGTTTTTTTATTTTTCTAAAAGATGACTACAAATAGTTCATTTCACAGTTTTTACCCAGCTTGTTGTCAATGCCAGCAGCTGTAGTCCTAATAAATACCATTTAGGATCATGTACTACTACCGGTTATTTTCTAAAACAGCCCGGAGTAGTGCCTGGTGACATGGTTAGTGTTATAATAGTACTGATAGAGCTTATTGATATAATGCTGCCTAAACACTTAAATAAACTCTTTATTGTCTGAGTCTTTGATGCTCACTGAGGAGGACTGTGACAGAAATGGAGATTCATTTTTTTTTACCAAAGGCTGAGCTGAACGTAAGGGTTGTGAGAGTGTGTAAGCAGGTTTATAGTTCAGCTGAAGTTTATTGTATCTAACTACCAAAACAAATCAGAAGCACTTTGTACAGACAGTCCATCTACGGACAGTTTGGTATTGGTTTGAAATGAGGAACCTTCGTTGGGGGCGAGAAACACTTTATTTGGGAGAAGATAAAAGTGAGCAGAGGTTGGCAGAGATTTGTAGATTCCAGGAACGCTGAGATGAATAATGAAATTCCTCTGTGAGAAACACACACATACACACACTCTCATAAACACACACACACACACACAACATGAGCTCTGAAGGTGTGTGTGTGTGTGTGTGAGTAAGTGAGAGTTTGTGCTGAATATTATGAGTAACACAGATGTTTCTAGTTACAGGTTTGTTTCACCACTTCTTTCCTCCCCACACCCAAACCCTCAGATCCTATTCACACCACCTCAGGTCTGTGTGTGTGTGTGTGTGTGTGTGTGTGTGAAAACACGTGTCTAAAGGAATTGTTACAGGGCCTGACCCCTCCATGACCCTGCAGAAAAGCCTGCTGGGTAACAGAGTAATCTTAACCTCAGACAAAGATTTATAGATGATCAGAAAATGGGGAAAAAGACATTTAATGTGCAAAAAATATTAATAATATATTTACCACTCACTTAAAGAACTTTTGTTTTTAAATCTTTTTTGTAATCAAACTACTTCTGCACACTTTGTGCTTTTTTAACCACTCATATATGAAAACGTTCAGCTCATTCAGGAGATGGGTTTTTTTGTAACTTTTATACTTCTCAAAATATTTAACTTTAATTCCAGATATTCTCCCCATAGAATTAAAGTGAGATCTCTTCACTTCCTTCAGTTCAAATCCTTGAAAAAAATGCTGCTGTATTTATAAACTACTTTTATTGTTTAGTTAGCCTTTTGCTACTTTTGTTTAGCTGAATGTTTGTTTCTTTTAGCTCTCAGTTAGTGTGCTGTTCCTTTTAGCTTGAGTTTCTTTGGTGTCAAGTTGTATTTTGTATGTTTTTACTAACTAGATACTGAAAAAACAATTGAGAACAACACCATTCTGCAAACAATTATCTAGTCTTAGGTTGGATGCTTATGTGGCCAGACAAATATGGAATGCACTTCAGATCCTTCAGGTTGAAGCCCGTTCTGAATAAACTGTATAATTCCTCATCAGCACACTTTTCACTCTGAAAACGTCTCCTGTAAACATAACTCTTTGCAGAAACATATTCACATCTAAACATAAGAAGTGTAGAATCCACTCTATGTCAGAGAAACATTTGTTTTTTAAACCAAACTCCTGCAGAATTAACGGGCTGTGATGTTTCTCTGACATGTTGTGATTCTCTTTGCAGCCGTTGATGATAATATTACATCACCTCTGTTTCGCCAAGATAGACGCACTGATAATCACACACCCTTTACCTCAGCTATTAAAAATGTTGTGAAAAAAGTTAAACAGACTGAGTGTGAAACATAATACACATTGTAATGTGAACTGTGTGCTGGGTGGGAGCGCAGACGTCTGATCTGTTTCACAAAGATGGTTTCTGAAAGAGGGAGGGGGTAAGAAGGGAGAAAAAGATGTCCTGGGACGATGGGAGAGCAACAAGAAAAGATGGAATAAGTGAAAGCAGAAGTGTGATGAAGAGCTGTGGAAAAACCCACAATGGGAGAAAAATAAACAGAGGAAAAGAGCCACAGCTGAACATTCCTGGACCTGCTGAGATCTGAAGCGTCGCCTCAGACAGGTCACTTCCACACACTGAAACACGTAACCCCAGCATGCTGCTGCTTGGACTCCTGCAGACTGCTCTTAAAGACAGAAGGAGTCATGACAGGAGAGTCCAAAATACAGCAGGAGTCAAATCAGTCTGTTGGACCAAACCTGGCTGAGACCAGAGCCGGTCCTGTCATGGAAACAAAACATGTTTCAGGACGGATTCTTACGGTTTTTACAGTCTGGAGTCCTGCAAACATTAGACCAATTATGAGACGTGTAAGATTAAAGAGAAGAGATCCCTGAAAAATGCTTTAGTGTTTGAAAAGCAGCACAGAACAATAAGAAACTAGAGAGAGTTGAAATTTGTTGAGGAAGCTGAAACTGAGTTTTTAAAGTTGCAACAATTGAACCTTCTTTGATTCAAGTTCAAATATCCTGCCTTCACCTGCAGAAACTATAACAGGATGATACTGAATGGTAGTTTCAGGTGTGACCCCACCATGACTGCACCCTTTCATACCTTTGGTTTGTAAGCAGTTGTGAGCATGGACATCTCAACGTTTTGTCCTCGGACCGGTTTTGGCTGACGGGGTGCGGGAGGCCTGGAGGACTTCTGGTTGTTGCGACACACACAAATGAAGAAGAAGAGCAAAGCAATGGCTAAGGGGATCGCCACACTGGGGACCAGGATGTACATGATCTCCATGTTTCCACTCGGCTTGTCTTTGTAGTCTACGGACACAGGAGAACCAAATCACCACGTTTGCAACCAAAATTAAACTTTAAGCTTGTAAATTTATCTAATAGTTAGACAAATTCTCACCACAGAGAGGAATGTCGCAGAGCTCCATGCGGACCCCTTCGTCCAGCGTGAAGCACCAGGGGGCCTCGTGCGTGTTCCCTGGGTTGCGGCAGTACGAGTGGCCCCCGTTCAGCTCCGTGTAGCGGACGGCCAGGAAGGTGTGGCTGTGAGGATACTGGGAGTTCCACGGCTGACACTGGTGACCCGACTTGGTCACGCTGACTGTCCCTCTGTAATCCGCCCCGCTGTTGTTGTAACACTTGTGATCTGGGGAATAAAAAGGGGAGAGGTGCACTTTCAGTTTTAAAACGGCTCGTCTCAGGCAACAGCAGAGCAGGATCAGCATGCAGGTCTTACTCTTGTTAATAGGCTCAGCCATGGGAATCCCAATCCTCAGACAGTTGGCGGCCTCTGGGCTGTCAAAGGCAGCCAGCTCCTCACAGTTCGGCAGTTTCAGTCTCTTCAGAATGAGCGGGTTCGAGCGGGCGATGATGTACTCCGTCTTGCACAAATCGTTCTCCAGGATCTCACATTCGTCTCGGCAAAGGTCCCGGGCTTTGTCAGTCCCCGAGCTGCGGTCGCACGACGGGAAGGCGAAGTGGCAGAGGGACGGGATGGCAAATTGTGAGCAACGATCGGACAGATGATTGGACGTCCCGATCATGGTGAAGGCAGCTGGGAACGAGAAAGGAAAAAGGAAAAAGTGCTAAAAATTATGAATTTATCTTGATTTTACCATCTAAATATTGTTTAAGGGAGGTGACATATAGATGCTTTGCAACTCTTCCTTTTTCTCTCTGTGCTGTTCAACCATCCAATCACACAAAGATAAAAATAACTGATGGTAAATGCTGCCATTTTAAACGTATGACTCATAGCTGCATGATCATTGGAAGCATATGCTTTTCAGTGGTTGTCATTACCAGTGAAGCAGCTTTGTGCCGTATGGAGAAGCAGACAGGCAAATAAAAAGTGGATAATTAAAGCTGGCTGCAGTCCAAATATTCCTGCAGCACATGCTGCTTAAATAAAACGATCAGAAAGATCAATAAAAATGATCTAGACCTAAACTGTTGAATGTTGATGCCTTTGGTTTAACATTTATAACAAACTGAAAGCTTTTTATGGTTCAGTAAAAAAAAAAATTATTGTCTTTGATGTTTGAGATTGAAGTTCAGATGAGCGTTTGTTCAGGCGTTAGGCTAACAGCTGCATGGATGAAATCAATAACGTGTAATAAACTGACCTCTGAGGGGATATGCACATCGACACCAACACTGAACGTTTGCTCCATACAGACCAGAGAGCCCGCTGAACTCTCTCTGAACTCATACATAAAGATTAAATGTTTTCTTTTATTTATGCAGAAAGTCACTATAAAGTATAGGTCACAGAGACATGCATGACTCCTGATGGTTTTACTTGATGAAAGTGGGCCTACAGACACAAAACAGTAACGAACAAACAAACAAACAAACACACACACACACACGTAAAAATATTATATTACTTGCTATATACTGTTGTTTAAAGTTGTACTATAGTACCAGCGATCGATGTGTTGGTAAACTAAAGCAAAGTTATCCCCTGTGCTGCAGGTGAATGCATCAGTTCAGAGTAAAGATAAAAAAACTCTCAGAATCACACAATGTAACATAAACTACTTTCCTAATTAAATTTATATCGGCTACTAAAATGTGATTAGAAATGATATTATCTTCTTTTTTAATAAATCCTATTTTGTTATTTTTTTCCTCTTGTTAATGAGCTGTCCACAACATTTTTCCAACTCTAACATCTGGTTAAAACCCAAGTTAGATGCTAGAATTATTACTAATTTAATGACCACAGACAAAACTACTGGAGCTTCTTCAATTTAAAGAAAATCATTCATCAAAAGCACCCAACCTTCATATTTTAGAAAGCCTGTTCAAAAACATATAAAACTTGATAAAACAATATTTTTTACCTCCACCAAGGAGGTTATGTTTTTGGCAATGTTTTTTTTTGTCTATTAGCAAGATTACTTAAAACTAATGAACAGATTTGGATGAGATTCTCAGGAAATGTTGGGTTTTTCACAAAAAACAATTCATTATAATTTGATCATGACCTGAATCAGACTTTTTTAATGATGCTATGGCCTCTGCAGGGGTTTGTGCTCTCCAAGTCCTTTTACTTGTTTTATGAGTAAACTATGAAGATAAAAATACCTCATAAATTATTTGGTTACAAACAAAATTATGCAAATAAAATAATTTTAGGCAGAAAAATGAATAAAGTCACTATTAAACAGTGCATTTTTTTGTTTTACCTGTGATCTGGGTTTCGATCTCCCCCTGCATCTGCAGCGAGGCGACAAAGATGCTGCGGTTGCCGATGAAGCGGGCGCAGGCTATGCCTCTGTACGGCTGGCAGAAGCCATCTTCATCATTATCATCCCTGACAAGAAGAGAGAATAAAATGAACATTTGAAGCTGACATCAGTGAAACAGTTTAAACCCTTCTTTCCAGAAGATCAAGTGCAAAAAGAAGCAGGTGGATTATAAAAACACAAAGTGCAGTTCACAAAACCGCCTCTAGAGGTCAGTCAAACTTCGGTTATTACACAGAACCTGCTGATTACACTTCTGCTGGAGGAAAGTCTGGTTCTTGTTTCTGCTTTCGCTTGGCTCAAGATAAGTCATACTCATGTCAAAGGCAGAGACTTTACACACACACACACACAAATAACAGCACAGATGTAAACCACATTAAAAATTAATATTTGGCTGATGTTGGAGTTTATTCCTCTTAGAGCAGAGAAATGTCACTATGAGCTTTAATTTAAAACATCTGGAAGGAGAGCAATCATGTTTTCACAACTAATCAGCTTTTACTTTATTAAAGGTATTTTCTTTGTTAAAACAGCAACTTTTTCTGCTGTTTTAAACCTCACTTTTCCTTCTTTATCTTCCTGAATGTGCTCTGATCTCTCACCTCTCCTAATATATATAAATACACACACACACACACACGTACTTGCACGCACACATAAACCACTAGCAGGCTGTTCGCTCAGTGTGAGATCACTCAGTTAGGAGCTTTAAGTCAAGCCATATGGGGACTTTCAGAGCAGGCGAAGCCACAGTATATAGTACCGTGGAGCACGTGATGCCACTGTGCACAGAAACACACCATGCATCACAAAATGCTGTCCAAGTTTTTTTTTGTACTTTCTCTGTTTTTCTTTTTATTTAAAAGGGTTGTGGGTGGTAGGTGTTGTCTCAAAAATCCTCCCCACTGAAAAAAGCATTATCAGGAAACAACTTAGTGTGTCAGGACCAGGTGCTAGGGTAAGAATCAAACAAACAAATAAAAGATGGCCATGATGGTCTCGTTAGTTCTTCAAATTTACCCTTCCAATATTTATATCATCCCTATGATATTCCTGCTAGAAGTGACTCAGGTAACAACTAGCTTCTGCTGGTATTTGTGATGAGAATTAGCCAAAGAACTGTATGCAAAAACATCATGTAATGAAAATTGATGGTGGTGTAAAGTTTTACGAAATAGCATATAGACTGCAAAAGTTTTTTGAGATTAGAGTTGTTTTAAAACAACAGTAATCCACTTTGTTCTTTGCCATGTTTGGACTAGCTGTTAGCTTGTCAATCTATCAGGAACCAACTTTATTTCTCCAAACCAAGAGTTATTACCTATTACCTATCTAAGGTAATAACAATTGTTTAGAGCCAGAAACCTACTTCAAAATATCTGAAGCACCACTTTAAGGCCGTTTCTTTTGCTAACAAGAGTCAAGCAGTTTATTAGAGATGCAACAACATGTGAATGACACTAAATTTGATTCTGGAAAAAGTAAAACTGCATTAAATTGCTTCCAAGATGCAACTGAAAACAAGGTGACAGAAAGTTCAGGCAGGCACACACAAGTGCATGAAGATACATGTGGGTACAATCATACAAAACACACACACACACACACACAGACCTAATGACATCAAGGGTGTGTGAGGTGGGTGTGAGTCAGGGGTCATTAGGTTCCCTTTCTCTGAGGAGTGTTAAGTGACTGAAGGGCCAAGGTCAGCTCTCCCCACCCCTGACTGTGCACATCTTAATGGGCTTTCCAGATACACACACACACAAACATACACATAAATATAAAGCAGTGGTCTGCATACTGACGATTCCTAACATTACATTTAATGCTGGTTTAAGCAGATGGTATCCTTAAAATATATAATTTCCAAATCAAAAATGAATATGTCAGTAAAAATGAATTTGGGTTGTGGTGTGTCTGCAGAAGTCTTAAAGGCCCTTTAACAAGCCACAAATTTACAAACTGCTTCATCTTCAAACCGTTTCCTTTGGCTGGACTTTTTAGGTGAAAGTACAGCCAGACATTAAAGCTACAAAGTGAAAGTCTGCAGTAAAAAAATAAAAGAGATGGGACTGTGAGAAGTGGCAGAAGAGTTTGAAGGATTGATGAATGATTGGGTTGTCAACATTCTGAATGTGACGAGCCACAATTAAAAGGCAGCGAGAGCACGAGAAAACACGCACGAACGCAGGATAAGGAGGGCTGGAGTGTGTCCAGGCAGCTCAGAGGTTAGTGCGTCACAGAGGATGGAGGACTCACACACATCCACGCTAGAAACCAAGCCACACACAGACAAGTAAATGACAAGGGAGAAGAGACGATCCACCACAATGCAGCCTTATTCCTGTTGGGTAAATTATAACGTTGGCCGGTCCAAATGCCCTCAACCGAATCGTTCAGCCCAGATCACTGCTCTCTAGAACTTTATTTCTTCTTTTTACCAAATCATCTTAAATTCATGCCCAAGAGACTCAAAGTACCTGCAAATGACTTTTAAAATCAAAAAGAGTTATGGTTACAGAAAGAGAAAGGATTGGAACCAGCGAGAGACGTGACGTTTTCTAAAGCCGTCTCCTGAGTCGTGTATCCATTTATTTCTGCATGTTTGTATGTTAGAGATCCCAGAGAGGGAGATCCAAGTGTGGTTGCTGTTTGTGTAAACAGTGGGGAATTGGTTGGGTCTTTTATTTTACACACCAGTGCCGCAGGCCCTCTGTGTAATGTTTTATAACAGGTAATTACAACAAAAAGGTTTTTTTTTTCTTTTTTCATCCTCGATCTATAATGCAGAGCTGAAGGGAAAAACAAGTCTCACTGCAGAATCTATGAAACAAGGTATCGAGCTCACTGTCTTTTTATGTATATATTCAGGATTTGCTTGTGAAGCAACAGCACCAGCCAGTGGGGACAGTAAAGGTTACTGTTCAACTCTTCAGGGAAGTTGGACTCTGTACATATAAGACCTGATTGTCTGCAGAAATTAAAAGGCTTCAAATTTCTTAAAGGGATGAAAATCAACGGCTGCCTTTCATGGCAGGGTTTCAAACTAAGAGCATCTTGTGTTGAGAAGAGAGAGATGCAGCTGTTGTGGTCAAACCTGTATAATCTTATGAGATAGAAACCAAAGAACAAATTAAAGATGTATTTAGGACAGAAAGAGACCAACCTGGAAGAGTTAATTAAATATCTGCTCCTACCAAAACACTGTTTTATGTTGATAATTGATGATAAAGACAACAATATGACAAAACATTTTATGTGTTATTCCTGCTATAATCTTAAAAGGTCATACAAAATTTGCACAAGTTACTAACTGAACTCAGGCTGTGGTGAAAATCTTTTCTAAATTTTTAGTTCAGTGTGTACCTGCTGCCTGTTTAAACTTTTATCTTTACAACAACCAACAATCCTTGCAGGGCAGTGATCTGTGTGCCGAGCTTCCTGCGCCGGTGTAGACTTACTTACAGGACAGCTCCACTATGAGAACTGCCTGCGTGGTTGCACTGCATAAAGATCTCTCACTGACAGGGAGCCAAAATGGCCACCAGAGGCTGAGGTTGACTGGGATCTGTGGCTGCCAGTGGCCCATGACCACACTGGGAATAAAGAAGGAGTGAGGGCAACCCAGGCGCTGCGTTAGGATACAATGAAGAAAGAGAAGGCTCTGTGGGTCCTCATGTTACTACTACTCACTGATGGCGACAATGGGGGCTTCTGTCAACGAGAAGGAGGTTCAGGGAGAGCTAAGACAGAAGGGAGGCCAGAAGAAGCATACACCATGGAGGTGCTGTTTTTTCTCCCCTTTCAAATGAAAAATTAAGGTCATGTCTAATGGAACGCTTCAGAGAAGAAATCTGTCAGAAACATTTGTGTTTTTGGTCAGTTTGAAGGCTGATCAGGTGCCAAAATGTTCATAACATTAAAAGAAAAGAACCTAAACTGATTAAAAAGTATGAGAGTATCAAATATCAAAAAAGAAAGAATTAAAGGCCTAACATTCCTTGAAGGAATGCATATTGCTTGCCTGTTTTCAACCCAAAGTTTTAGACTGAGATCATCTTATATTAAGAAACGAGTTGTTCAATAACAAGCTCACTCTCTAAGTATATGCTGTGAATGACCCTCAGCTACTACATCAAATTTTAGTTCAATATCTCTTAAAATAACTGAGTTATAGGCATTTTTGTGTTGGCTGATGTTGATTAGCTGGGCAAAAAACATCATCTGCCTTTCAGCAGCAGGTGACAAAAGTGCATAAATATGGAATTTAGATTCTCCAAGTGTTAAATTAGACTTAACTTAGTCCCCAGATGCCCGAACATCTTTTTTTCATTGATATTTAAACTCAGAATGGCATTAATAAAGTGGACAAAGAGGCAACCCTTTAAATCAGTCTTTACTTGGCCTACAGTCATGGCAATAACTCAATGTTGAATATATAGTTGTACCTTATCCAAAGAACCAAATGTAAAAGGTTCCAACTCAAGTAGGCCTTAATTTTTTTTTTCTTCCATAAAAGCACTGCTGGGTTGGATCAAAAGAAACTAAAGTTTTAATGAAACTGCCTGCAGTCAAATTACTCTGGTATTTACCAGAGCTGGACTGAAGAATTTGTTTTGAGGGCAAAGTTTTGCCTCCACAGGCTGTCAGTGATGTTTTTGAATGAAGCTAAAGGCTTTTAATAAAGGGGTTACACGCACACACGGTAACAGGAAAAGACCCAACATCAATCCCATCACTCCTCACAAAACTCCTGACCCGGTGACATCACTTCCCCAGAGGACTGCAGGAAATCAGAGGTGGAAGTGAGGATATGGATCGGCATCGGGAGGGGGGTGTCAGTCAGCCTGTCAATTAGGATGGGAAGCAGTACGTCTCCTAAAGAAACCAACATAAACTCAGGAATGTTTAGACAAGACGGACAAAAGCACAAGTAGCTCTGGTTTGACTAATCAGCCGAAGATTGAAGAAACACACAAGGGTAAATAAAAATGGGACAGAAAAAGTCAATAAAAAAAGATATCTGAGGAGACTGATGGCTCATCAAAATGTGACCATTAACAACGTGGACTTTCAGAAATCTTCACTCCTGTGGATGACAAACTTGACTACTGCTTTCCTGTTTTTGTTGCTATAAAAATTCCATCCATGAATTTTCTTTTTCCTAATAGCAAGCCTGAAACTGACTCGAGGCTGTCTGGAAACCTTAGTGTGGAAATAATAATAACACCAAAAAACCCCCCAGAAAAACACAAAAAAACAAAGAACAGATGAACACAAGCGCCGAGAGCAAAGTTACTTCTGTGATTTAGATAGTATTTATTCCCCTCTCCCCTCAGTGTACACACACACTTAACTGCATAATTTACGACAGCTTATTGCAGAGATCGCAGATCTCAATCTGAACACTTAAAAAAACAGGAGGACACATGTTTTGGTCGACTGACTACTGAACAGGCTTCTGGAGCATGAAGGTACATGTTTAAACATGAAAAAAAGTGGACTTATTCTTGATGAGAGTGATTAAGAGTTGCTAAAGACATTTACTGAAGGGAAGGAAAATACTGCTACACTGTGGAGCTCATAAATAATCCCTCTTTATACACAGCGCTGTCAAAGGTGTCTGTAAGACACAAAAACAAACAGAAAGGGGCTGTTTGCTTAAAGAATAGACACACATACATCCACTGGGTAAAGATGGTAATAATGACGGATATCTTGTCTGATTTTTTGACTCGTGCTATCTGACAGTGGCCTGCGGTTACAAAGATATTATGATCTTTTGACTGGAAAACTTCCTATTAATAAACACATAGTGAGAATTAATCATGTAATGCATGTGGTACTCAGTAAGTTCAGAATTGTAGTGGATATTAAACAAAAAGAAAGAAGATTCCTGGCAAAAAAAAAACAAACTAAAATGAGCAGAACACAAGCTTAACACTAAAAACAGCAGAAGATAAATATGACAGAACAGCAGTTCAAAGCTAAAAGCACCAAAACAGTATCTAAAATCTAAAATGAGCAGAAACAAAGGGTAAAAAGAGCAGAACAGATGCTAAAAATGGCAGAACAGTATCTAAAAATACCAAAATCAATGCTAAAGCTAAAATGAAAAAAAAAGTAGTTAATAGCAAAACCATAGCTAGAAGTAGAATAACAGTTGCTAAAAGCTAAAAGCAGCAGAATGGAAATTGTTGCAACTTTATTAAAGTTTTGAGTCGCCATGTAGTGTCCAACAGTAACTCCCCAGTGAGATACTGGGTTTTATGGTAATACAATCCATTCAAGCTGTTTGACTAGTTTAAACTTGACATTTAGATGTCTTCTTCTGAACATAGACCTAAACCAAGAGCGAATTGTTTTCTTACAAAATGCAATTTGGTGGACGCCAGGACTAATACACACATGAATGATAAAAAGACCTCCACTGATGGAGAAAAAGGGCATCTTTTATCAATTCTTGTATCATCAAATGGAGTTGATCCTGTTAAATTTACAAATGACTAAATATCCTCTAGCTGTGACACGGAGGGTTCAGATCCAAACTGCAAACAAAAGCCTCCATTTATAGGTAGAAACACTCAGGTACACTGTGGTCGTCTCTGTTTCCAACACCACCGCATACATGTCTGCATGTATGTTTCTGTGTTTCTGCTCAGGAGAGTGTGTGTGTTCACAGGAGGTTTGGGGCAGAGTTCAGGGAAACCCCACATACCCAATCTAGGCCTCGAGGCCCTCGGGGAGAAAACCACGATTCACAAAAAAACACAGAGACAAACACACACACACACAGTCTAAACCACAGACTTTACCAGACATGACCTTGACCAGACCTGCCAACAGGATCACCAACAGACTGACACAAGGGAATCTGGGAAACAGGAAACAGGAAGTGGGTCGTGTCCAATCTGAGTGTGAAAGCTGTGTTAATAATGAGTAGTGTAAGAAAACCACGGTGTGTGGCAGAGTGTGCAAAGACAGACTTGAGGTCTTACTAATGACTAATGATGTAAATTGCTTTAATAGTTAAAGCCGCTTTACGCATCATGGCAGTCCCCAAGAGTGTGCCTTTGCATGTGTCAGCCCGGGTGTGTGTGTGTGTGTGAGTGTGTGGGCAAAGCTCCTCTGATGTGAGCAGAATTCAGCAGAAAAGGCAACCAAGCTTTTTGGAGGGGTGGGGGCTGTAGAGGAATCTCTTGTTTCAAACAGTGCCAGTGCCCTGGGACCAGGCCATGTCAAAGGGCCCGTCCCCAGTGAGCCATATTACGACCCTGATCTCCAATCAATCAGCACCACCCTAAAAAGAATTCACAACATGATGGCAATTAAGGCCCACAGAGGATTTAACTAAACATGTGTGAGAGACGAGGTTTCTAAGAGTCACTGTGTGCAGTTCTTTGACTCCATGTTTAATGGATAAAACTGGGGCAACGGCACAGTCTGCTCCGGATGTGCAGAGTTGACGTATCTCACCGGACTGGAGGAGACTAGTTGGGGACACAAAACTGCAGGACAGCAGGGAGAAAACAGACTGCCATTCGCCAACTAGTTGCATGTTAGTTGGATACTATCTTAAAGATCAGATAAAAATGACTTTGCCTTTCACAATAGTAGGACATACACACATTTAACAACTAACATTTTGTTCCAAGTACGTACAGACATAATTTTTTTTCTTGTTTTTGCCCAGAAAGTTATATCAGTCCGTTCCCCATGTTTGGCAAATTAGTAAGGAGACTGTTTGGGGATTGTGCAAAAGTTATTGTTTTGTTTGCAGTTAAGTGGTGGCTCACTGTTGGCGAGCTTGACAGTAAGAGTGAAACAGATATTTTTGAACACGAAGTGAAATGAGTTTCAGAGAAGTCTCATGTGCTAAAGCAGCGCTGAAGTGGGCCAAGCATTTAGTAGAAAAGTACATTTAGAAACTGAGCGGGTCTGTGCTTACCCCCGCTCCCCCTCCCTCAGTCTGCATGGGTACAAGGCTCTTGGTGCGGAGCAAATCATCATCCGTTCTGGCCAACATCTGAGAGCCACAGCAGTGTTGACACTGGCACCGGGGTGAGCAGGAGTGAAACCAAAATCCAGACTTTCTGAATACACCACACACAAGTTCTGGGTCTGAGTTAAGAGCCTATTGTGACCAAAAACAGCAGCTACTCTATGCTGCGGGCTGAGGGGCTGTGGGGCTGCTGAAGAAGCAGGCTGTTTCAAAACATGTTTCTCGTGTTTCTCACATTTTGTACATATATAAAAATAGTGTACAACAAGAAGTGGTCATACAACAAACTACATGTGCGACTGTTACCTAACACAATGATTGGTTAAAGGCAAACTTACTGGTTTTAAATGCCTGCCTGATTAAAGAAGCCAGATATGTGACTTGAGGAGCTTTATATGTGGGTTTTGTTATATTTGAACAAACTTAAGCAACTTAAGCAACACAGAAATGGCCTTAAATCATTCAGCTTTAAAGATTTTGAGCTCAAATTTTGTGTGGAAATAGTTGAGAGTCATTCCCAAAACATACTTCAAAAGCTAAGTGGTCATATGAGATCTCGCAATAATGTGTCCAATCTCACAAAACGTCATTTTCAAGATTTGATCAAGAAGGCTAAATCTCAATCGATGCTTAAGATATGATAATAAACTAAAGAATAAAACTCTGGCATGAAAGGCGGCAGGTGGTAGGCATTCTTTCAAGGAATGCTAGGCTTTTAATGTCACCTGAGCATTTCCTGCACTAGACCAGGGATGGTGCTAGAGCCTGTTCCTGGTTTTATAAAGGCCTTCAGGGGCCCACCTCCAGCTCCTCTGGCGCACCTGTCATGGGCTGCAGGTGGAACATCAGAAAGCTTTTTTTCTTCAGCTCTAGGTCTTGAAATGGATCACACTGCTCAGAGCAACACCTAATTATAGCTTATTTTGGATAATTTTCTCAAATTTGCCATTCAAAACCATTTACAGCATCTCCTCATCTTTTTACAATTTACAAACCATCACAAAAGACTTGTTTTTGGTCTTTTTACGCTTTAACAAAAGGTAACTGCACAGACACTGAAGATACAAGCCAATCACAACAAATGCTGTATAAGGAAAAGAAAAATAAACTTAGAGAGTTTTATACATACTTCAAACATGTATTTGAAACATCCGTAGGTATGTTTGAGTTAAAGCAAGTTTAAACAATTTGACTCTGTATGACATCTTCAAATCATCACACATTTATGAAACAACTTCCTTAAAAGCAATTTATCAATCAACCCCGACGCTGCATAAAATGAAACACGTGCTACGATCCTGTCAAACTGCTGCTTAGCTTTTCAACTTTTTGGATTCTTTGACAGAATAATTGGATCGTCAGTGAGCCAGGCACATCTGCTCCTAGGTCACTTTAATACAGTGTGTTGACAGCTGGCTAATTACAGCGCCATCTGCGAAAAGGCTGCTGTTTTCCTGCAGAAAAGCTGGGCCCACTCACACATGTCCAGGACGACGTTACACTGAAGATGTGTGTTTAAACCCACCTGATTGGAGCGATCCCTTCAAATCGTCAGGTTACACCAAAACAAAAGCTCAACGGACAAATTATTTGTTAATTTGAAAAAGGTAAATAAAAGCTGCATCACCCCGATGTACAAAACCAGTACATTCTTGCTTCATTTTTATATTTCAATCAGGTGCAGCTTCATTTACTGACTCATCCAGATTTCATTTAGTAGAACATAAACCTTTTTTAATCAAGACTCTACAATAATATTCAGTGAAATGGGTCTAAACTGGTTTAGGAATTATCCGGTGCATGACTTTTGAAAACTATACATCAGCCACTTTCAAGTTAACCACAGGTGATCTATGCTAGCCTCCATCTTATTTTAAAGCTTTATAAATGAGTTAGGATTAGAACTAAATCATTTATCATGTAGCCATTTATACAGTAGGATTCTCCTTGTTTCAGGCTGTTGAATTTTTACAAAAACAGATAAATGAAAAACGTTGAAAATACCTATTCATCCAACAAGAACCGGTATCCAATTCTTTTATAAAATATAAGCCTACAAATAATCAAAAAGGGAAGGGAAAGTTTCGGTTTACATATGGCGTTATTCAATGGAGGTTATGAAAAGAATATCAGAGAGCGTGTCAAATCAAAGACTGTCAACAAACCATATCTTAAGAAAAGGAAGTATTGAAGCAATTACAAAGAAGAACAAAGACAAGCAAGAAGCTGAAACAAAAAGAATCCAGTAAAAACAGATCAGAGAGGATCTGTTTCTTGTTAAACCTGCTGAGTCTTTATTCTTCAGTTCAGGGAAGACTGAAGACAGAGAAGATGTACAGAGGAAAGGGGAAAAAAGGGAGCTATTTTTGTCTTTTTTTTGTGCCAGTGTTGAAAGAAAAGCGGTGGGGAAAGTTTTCAGAAATTTAAACAGCCTTGACAGCCAGGGTGTAGTGGCAATAATCCTTTCAAACGGAGAGAAAACCCCTCTATTATAAACACAGAAAGAGACTCCAGGAGCTCATAAAGCCTGTTTATGGCTGCTGTCAGATTAAGAACTTCTATTTCCTGAAAGGCAATATTTTTGCTATTATTAAACAACTAACTCAAACCTACAGAGATCAACAGAAGGAAATCTGAGAAAGGTCTGACATACAGAAGCATTACATTCAAAACCAAATTTATTTATTTAATGAGTCTGACCAGAACAGAAACATTAAACTAAAAACAGCTTTTTGATGTAAGTATTACAAACACATCCAGCAGAAACAAAGCAACGCTACCATTTATCCAGAGATGGATTTAAATTCAGCTTCCCAGGGCCCTCAGGTACAAAGACTCACCTGGATTTTCTGCTGTTACATGGCATATGCTAAAATTAAGAAAATGCCATATCCACAAACACATCCAGTTGGTTGAAACTGTGTGTACACATGAATCTAAGCACATTTCCTTTGTCAACGTGGACTTGAGCATACATGGGACCCCTCCCTTGACACGCCTCCATTTAAACATGTAAATATGCTCTGCATGTGTGATTCTGCTCTCACAAATTTACTGACACAACTGCAGTAAAGGCAGAGGCACCCGGGGGCTCGACAGAACGCTTTGAAACTGTAACCAAGAAAAAACAGGAAGTCACCACTGACTAGTGGTGATGGCGTGAAGACAGGGTGATGTTTGGGGGCGAACGGCTTGATGTGTTTTAATAAGGACAACTATCTCACACTGTACTGAGCCCAACCATGATTTTTATTAGAATGAATGTTGAACCAGGCCACTTTGCCACAATGTTGGTTAGTTGCTTCCTGTTAACATAAACGTATTCATCTTGTGATGGTGCTTTTTTAAGCAATGTGTGTGCAGGTGATAGCTCCAATTACATCAGGAAAACTGGCTCCAGCTGCAAGTTGCAAATTCTAACAGGACTGTTCTCCGAAACCTGAAGCAGCTGATGAGCCTGTTGTCATCTTGGGTTTACTAAATACACACTTTCTTCACTCTGCTCCATTTGCAATAAAAATAAAACTAATAATAATCCTCTAATTATGCCAAAACCATTGTTGTTAAATGTATTTTGTGCACCACTTTGTGCATGCTTTAATATCAACTCATTAACAGCGTACAGTTAAATGTAATATTCATCATTTGTCTTTGTTCAGTAATTGTTTTCCCATTATTACCAGTTTCCCAGCATACCCTCTAAGTGTTGTGAACGAACCAATGACTGTAGAAATGTGTGAACACAAGTTGCTGTACACATTTACACAGTTATTTGATCATTGATACACCTGGAGTTTTTTTGTGTATGCAATACTTGCACATGAGGTCCCGGATTTCACTCTCTTTATTTAAATATGTGTACTAAATGCTCAAAATCTTTTATTAGAGGTATCTAAATGTGTTTGTTTGCTGCTGATTGCAGATAAATTGCTGCACAACACTGAAGTCTTCTGTTGTTGAAAAAAAGGTACAAAAAGTGGAAGTAAAAAGCAGATTTGGATGTTAATGTTTTGCAGCTTTGGCTCCTCAAGCAACATTTTTTTCCATTAAACATTTTACAGCTGTTTTAACAATTTAAATGATGCAAATGTCAACTCCAGATGACTTTTGTAGCCTGCAGGTTACACATATTACCTTAACAACTCCTAGAGCACATGTAACATCTCAATGTTGAAATATAATTTAATTTTTTTAGCTAAATTCTTTTCGACATCAGTTCATTCATATGTTCCTGCCTAAAATGTTTCAGATGCAACTAAGTAATAAAGGCAATCATGAAATGAAATAGATGAAAAAGAGAGTATGGCGTCATGGACTTATTTAAGCCACTCAGTGGGAGTTATTATCCAAGCTTATACCTCAACCTGTCAGCTCACACGACTAATCACACCTGAGTGCCGCCGACCCTGCAGGACCTGAGAATCAAAGAAAAACACGCCGGCCCGAGTCCTAATGGTACCATGCTCCTGCACTGCTGACTCTGTTTTTCTTTCACTCCATCACAGTCCTTTTTCTGAAAGTGATGAAAGTATAGCAGCACAAAGAGGAAAAACAAGACATGAGAAAAGTTTGGGGGGCTGATGTTAGAAGGCGAGACTTTGGTGTGTTTTGGCTCTAAACATATTTCACGAGGAGAGGGAAAGTTAAAGATGAGCAACTAAAATCAAAGCTGAATTTAGGAAACTTTATTGTGAATTTTGGAAAGTCCAATCGATTATTCAGATCAGAGCCATCTGCTGTTACACATTATTTATAAAACGGGGTAAAACATTAAAGAAAAAATTTTTTTTAATGCAAATTTGGTTGATATCCCATAATTTAGGACAAACCACACTTGTTTTTGTAGGTTTTTGACAAACTCTAAAATATCTTATTTTCAAGTCTCACAGGGCTGCAACTGTCAGAGACTAGTTAGAGACTGAAAAAGTGTGTCTATGACTTTCTAAACTTTATTTTAAGCCGTGCACATGATTTCCAACCTTGGCAGACAACCTGACATTTCTGATTTATTCTTCTGGAGTACATTTTAGTAACAAAGACAGGCGAATTTGCATCTGGTTTTTAAATGATTCTTATTTATGAACAGTGTGGATTTTTAGAGCTGGATGTTTTCTGTCAGACAGGAGCCCCCATGCAGGTGTCAGAATACAGCTCAAACGCTCGAGACTAATTGGAGATGACTGCGATAAAATTAAGAAAAGTTCAAGTTTGGTTGGAGATGCCTGTGACAACTATGTGACTATTTTGAGATAAAATATGTTGCAGAAAGTTCGTGAACATGCGACAGGACTGGGGTCCTCTGAGGGTCACAGGAAACTTTTCCAGAATGTTAAACAATTTGCCTCATTTAAAACTTGACTTCACTGGAATGTTTTGGCTTTAAAGTATTTAAAGTTTGCCCTTTTCAAATCCTGGAACAATTAGAAACAGGGAGACGGCAGCATTTGGCGACATACCCTCCACATCTAGTTATCTGCCCTGTAAATCTACAGAACCCGGTCTCATGATGACTCTGTTGTTAATAAAAGCTGAAAGAATTCAATGGAATTTTTGTGCTTAAAATATTTAAACTTTGTGCAAACAAAACACTGGATTAATAAAAAGCTAAAAGACAGATGCAGCCACACATCTTTGTCATTAAATAATTAGGTCTCATAGTTGAATCTTAAAGTAGAAAAGGCTAGATAAAAGTATTAAAGGGTTAGCTGGAAGCTTACAAGTAGCAAAATCTCTACCTAAAAGCTTAATGTAACACAAAGTTTAAAAAACTAACTGAAAGCTAAAAGTAGAACAACAGTAGCTAAAGAACTAAAGAAGACAAAAATAGAAGAGAACAATGTTTTTAAAGGAACTGAGGGGATCTCAATGTGTTTTTTAGGTGATAATATTTGTAAATAAAAGGTAAATAATTTGAAAAGTAATGAAGTTACAAAAACTAAAAGTAACAGCTCCCTGAATGAGCTGAATGTTTCATGAATAGCTAAAATAAAGTATTCAGAAAGTGTTAGATTGTAAAATCATTCAGTCTTTTAGAAGTCAAACTGAACAAGCTTCTGTGTTTCTGAAAACCCAAAGAAGCAGAAGTTTTGAAGCTTGAACAGCTGCAGCATGAGGTCAGCAGGTGCAGGTCATCAGCTGTCATCATTAGCTGACCTTGTCTTTGTGACTGCTGCCATCTTAACTTTACAGCTAATGAGTCGGGCGTGACAGTAACGATGAGCAGCAGCGACAATCAGCACAGCTCTGCTGCTGTCAAAACAGGCCCCCTGTCTATTTAAATGAAGTCTGTAATGACTGTAATGACTTAAAAGCTCACTGCCTGACTGCAACGCTTTCCTTTAACGGTCAGCGGGGGGGAAAAAAATAAAATACCAGGAAATGTTCATTTATTAACATTACTTGCAGCGGTGAAAATGTGTGAAAGCTGAATTTTTATGCACGTTTTTCTTTAAATAAGAAAAAAACAAAACAAAAAAAACAATTTTTTTTATATTTCTAAACCTACATGAAGCAATATGTGTTCACTGGAGAATATAAAGTCAATTTTAGACATTTGCCTGTGTTTCATATCTAAAACAAAATCGCCCACGGGTTTTTAACAAGTCTTTAGTAAGTGTGTGATATGCACTTGATGCCAGCGGTTCTGATTCGCAGGACGCTGCATGGAACATGGCAGCGAGCCTCGGCATAAAATCATCCAGGCCGAGTCCTTTCATCCACAGAGAAACAAATGAACAGAAAGAGTTTCATCTAATAAAACCAAGGAGAAGTCAAAACAAAGCAAAAGAAACCTGCCAGACTCAAATTAAATTTTTTATTCAGGCAGCAGAGTTGCTATGGTCAGAAAATCTTATTTTCTAAAAACATTTTGTACTGTTGTTTTTTGCCTTCTTCATGCTCAAAGTGCGCCGTGGTTGGTTTTGCTGCATTTTCAAACAGCTGGCAGCTAATTGGGTGACTGTTAAAAGTTATAAACAGAAACCACAGAGACAGTTGTGGGTCATTTGGTTAAACTGCACATTTCAGAGAACAATCATTAGAAGGGTTTAGGTAATTCTCTAATTACACTAATCTAATAAGCAGGAAGGCAAATAAAAGTCCCACTATTGCTGTAAAATTAGATTAATGCTGCATGTATTTTGTTAATATTTTAAACAATGAATGATCTAAGATTTCTCTAACAATAACACTAAGTCTGTGTGTCAGCAACTTGACTCCTGTTCAGACCTTGTTGTATCCATTAGTCTCTCCAGGAAGTTGCAAAATCAAACAATCATCACAACTTTTGCTCAGACTTAAAAGTTTTGACAACTCCTTGCAAATTTTCCACTATTTTGTTGTTGTTGTTATTGTAATGTTGCTAAAGGGTTTCTGGGGATGTGCAAATTAGCCTAAAATGAAAATCGTTGTGCAATTTTTATCTATATTTTACTCCATGTAGAAAGATGGAGTCCACAGGATCCATTTTCACTTAAAAATACATAATAAATGATCTCCTTACGTCATATACTGTATATGTAATTGCATTGTGCTAATACATGAATTATTTTGCTCTTTTCAGTGTAGTTTTTCATGCCTGAAACAAGCCTTGTGGGCAACACAACAGCATTTATTGTTTCTACCTGGGGAGAAATGTGATGTATAAATCATATTACAAAAATATTGTTTGCTAGAGAATATAAAATAAAAGATTTGTTAATTTTGTTGATGATGTTAAATTTAAATTTAGCCACAAAGACCTGCATTGATAAGATAAGATATTACACTTCAGTCAATAAAGGGATTTTTCTCAAGAAATATGTTTAGAAAAACAGCTCAGGGTAGCTCTTTGCAAAGAAAAAATTGCTGTAGATACAGAATTACTGAACTATCAGGCATCAAATGCAATGTTAGCTTCCTTTAAACTTATTGATTGGACTTCAGTGCAACTTACTGAATTCAACCCATTTTAAACTGATTTGTAACTTTGCATTTTCAGACAATTTTCTAATAAAGGCAGAAAATGTAATCACGAAATAATATAAGAAAAGAAATGGATAAATAAAAATTATTTCCCTGTCTTATCAGATCTGCAAATGGCAGCAACCATGTTGATGCATGCATACTAAGGAATCTTCAATTTTGAAACTACAACAAACTATAAAATAATTTATTGCTATTTGAAATATTTCCTCCGCTTGCTATATCCCAAATGGCATAAATAAACAGACAGAAGAAAACGGGGAAAGGAAATCAACTTACGAAGGCCTTCCTGTCAGAGGTGTAGGGAGTGATTCTGGAAAAGAAGACAAGGGATTTTTCCTTTTACTACAAGATAAACAAAATTACTTCCAGATTTCTTTCTGCACATGCAGCCAACTAAAAAAGGGAATCAGATGAGATGAATGTTGCTGTGAGAAGCTACAGTTTTAGAAAGATGAGAAGAGGTAATGTGTCGTGAAGTCATATTTGCATGTCAGTGAGTTTTAAACGTTCTTACCGAACTTGACAAACAGCACGCCTATTGTGGACACGGTGCCCTGTGTGTTGGTGGCCATGCACTGGAAGTAGCCTGTGTCGGTAGTGTCCAGGTTTCGGATGCGGAGACGTGAGCCGTAGGGCATGGTCCGGCAGGAGACGCGCCTCGGCTCCTGCACCACAGGGGCGTCGTTCTTCAGCCAGCGAATGGTAGGCGGAGGGTTCCCGGTGACTCGGCAGAGAAGCTCGGCTGTCTGACCCAGTGAGGTTGTTATGTTGTTCATGGGAGCTTCCAGACGGATGAAGAAGGGCCCTGGAAGGAAAGTGGGAAAAGGGGGGAAAAAATAGACTTTTTACTGAACAAAGTAGGAATAAAATCTAAGTTAACAGAAAAAGGGGCAACAATCTGCATTGCCTAATACTAAAGATAAAAATCTCTTCTTATACAACTCCAACTCTGAAAATGTTGGAACATGTAGAAGGTAAAAACAAACAAACAAACTGAATATAGTCATATGCAAATTTCATCAACCCATATTTTATTTGCAATCGAATAAATTTTACCATTTTGAATTTCATGGCGGCAACACTTCTTCAAAAAGTTGGGACAGGGGTTCCCATTGTGAAGCACCCCATCTTCTTTTAACAACAGTCTGTAAACATCTAGGAACTGAGGAGACCAGCTGCCCATGCTAGACACACTAATGCACCCCCATACCATCAGGGAGGCAGGCTTTTGAACTGTGCACTGATAACAGGCTGGATTGTCCCTCTTATGAGTACAGAAAACGTTGTACCAATCGTTTTAAACAGATTCTCAAATTTGGATTTTTTAAAAATTTTATTTGTCTAACAACTCTAAATTGTCCCTTGGTGTGAGTGAGAGTGTGATTGGTTGTTTGTCTCTATGTGTCCCTGTGATGGACTTGAGATCTGTCCAGGGTGTCCCCCACAGAAGCTCCCCTGAGAAAGGAAAAAGTGTGTAAAGAAAAAGGACGGACAGATTTGTCTGACCACAGAACAGTTTTCCATTTTGCCTCAGTCCTTTTTAAATAAGCTTTGGCCCGAAGAAGACTTTCTGGTGTTTTATTGGTATTTCTGGATGGTGATGTTAACTGAAGATGTGATAACAGCAAGTAAATTTGCTTTGTGGGCACCAGCTTATATTTCATGACCAACTAAACAAACTGTGAACCCATTTTTAAGTAGTGAAGCTACCAGAGCCGACTGGAACACCTCACTGTGACACTATTATGTTGCGTGGTGTTGTAAGACAAAACACACAATAACAACAACAAAAACCCCCAAAAAACACTGCTGCACAAATGATCTCCACCATCATTTTTTTCCTCAATGTGGTCAGAAAAAAGGGGCAGCCTAAGAGTTTAATGTGCTGGAAAACGCTGGTCTTAATGTCACAAAAAAAAGAACAACTCCGGAAAGTTCCCTCAACCCCAAAACCAATCTTAGGTATGCATAAATGCTTCTGGTTTCACAAACTGGCCAAAACAAACAGAGGAAAAGCACATAGAGGGAAATCTCAAATACTTGTTGGATGAACATGAGAATCTGTGAATAGAGAGGTTGACGAGGAAAAACAGAGACTCACATAAATTCATGCTGAAGCACCTTTTCACTGCTGTACATGTACATGAATGATCAGTAAGGAAAGTTGCATACCTGGTAGAGTCAGGGAGATTTATTTGTAATTTAAAAATCGATACATTGATAAAAAATAGCATTTTGAGCAAAAATGCAGTGTGAAAACTTAGAGAAATTTGTTGAAGAAGCTTTAATGAGCAAAATGAAAACTGGAACGTTCCAAACAAACAGAAGATAAGCTTATACAAGCAGAACACAAGCTAAATTGAGCAGAACAGAAGCACAATAGATGCCAAAAGCAAAAAATGAGCAAAATGGTAACTGAAAGCTAAACCCAGCAAAACAGCTACAATTAGCAAAACAGTAGCTACAAGCTAAAACCTAATAAGAACATAAAAAGACAAAAATAACCAAGGACACTGAACAAGAATAACACTGCAATGTGGTACTGTGAGGAGACTCCCATCACCTCCTTTCTTCCACTACTTTCCCCCACTGGTTTTCATTTCTCAGCACACTGCAAACAGCTGAATTATTTATACAATTCTCTCTTTGCTGGAAAGCAGCACAGTCCTCTACTCCACTGCAAGTCTGAACATGTCCCTTCTAAATATAAAACCCAAATCTCACCAAGGTGTGAGTGAGGTAGAGGACATGGTAGAGACACCATGGCTGGCAGAAATCTGTGAATCCATTTTTCCTCCTCTTTAAACCTTTGTTGTGTCAAATTTATTACATAATAAGATGTCTTCAAAGGATAAAAAAAACATGTGATCTGAAATATGGAGTGATTCATTATAACTAGCCAGTGAAAAAATAGTAAGACTAGAACTTCCACAACATGGCTGCCCAAACCATACCTTTGTCACCTCCATGCTTCAGTGGTGAGGACAAACAATCAAGAACACAGACTTTTTTAGACGTCCTTCAAATCTAAAACTCAGCAACTCCTGGTTTGCAGTGTACAGTATATGTTGGTAGTTAGGATGAAGTATCTGCAGGACTAAAAATAACCCAAAACAAACACAACAGCTCACTCTACACCCAACCAGAAAGCAAAATTGTGGCAATAAAAGGGATAATCACAAAGATTGTGACAGAAAATTCACACAAATATGCAAATGTTTTTCCCCACTTTGCCTTTGAGTGTGCATAATGTGCAACTTTAATCAGGCAAGGTCTAACAAAATGACTCTTTCAATAGTAACTGTAATCATCTACCTTGCTGACAAAAAAAGAAACTGAACACACAACCACCATATTAACATGTAGTGTCGACACCAGCTGTGGAATTACAGGTCAGCTGTACTTGGTGACACAATCATCTCGATGAAGGTGTATGACAGTTAGTCTGTGCATGGGTGTGTATTTTCTTTGTGAGCTGACTGCCAAACAATCAACAAAAAGGCATGGAGGTCTGCTCAGAATCTGTGCTTATATGTGTACTGAACACAGTTATTCATTTAGAGAAATAAATCCAGCCTACACACTGATGCTTAACCTTCTGACCCAGTTTACCAGGAGTGTTACATCTACTGAGTCACTTTATTGTTGTTTCATTAGTGTAAAAGGAAAACCACTTTTGGATCAGTATATCCTCATGCTGCTTCATTAGCTGTTATAATCACTGACAATAAAGCAGCAGGGAGCAAAGTGAGAGAAAAATGAGACGAGAAGAGAGGTGAAGAGGAGAAACAGGAGGGAAATATTTGTGTAACAAAGCCACTCTGTAAGTGATTGTCTCGTGGTGAGTATTGTGGTATTTGGCACAAGGGACACGTTGAAACTCAAGCCTTCGCTGCAGATTGTCCCTTTAATGTGGCAAGTGACTAAACGGTGCCCTGTCATCAGCCCACATTTCCCTCAGTGCACTTTTGTACAATCACACACTCACATGGAGGCACATAAATGCAAACACGAGCACACCCAGACTACCGCAACACATTAACCTTCTTGTGCTCAAAGCAGCTTGTTACACAATACCTCTTCATTTCATCGCCAAAACTGTATTCTGTAAGTGAATGTGTCTGTTTACAATGCCACACAGATAGTAAAGCTGTGCTCGGCATCTTTCAGCAGGACTGAGAAACCTGAGAGCAAACCAAACACTCTCAGTAGAGACAAAAGAGTCTGAACTGCAGCACTGACCTCTGTGACTGAAGGTTAATTCAATGGAAGTTGGGTCATTCTCTGATACACACAGAATAAATTGAAGTTATGTGTAATTAAGGACCAAGCTATTTTTGGAAGAATGCATATTACCTTCCACCTTCCATGCCAGAATTTTAATTCAAGATGGCCACCACAGCCATCCAAGCAATAACATTTCACAAGTGTTAATGCTCAGAATATGTGCTGCAGATGACTCACAGCTACTACACATGGGCTTTAACTCATTATCTGTAAATTTGAGTAAGTTGTGGCCATTTTTGTGTTTGCAAAAGTCAGTTTGTTGTAGACGTTCATCCCATGATTACTTTCAAAAGGTTCAATAAAATCGGTCCAGTTATTTATGAGACATTTTGCTAATTGACAAACAGCATTGATGCAAAAAGGGGGCAAAGATCTTTCACAAGAGGTAGCACTCAGAGTACATGTTGGTTATGACTCTCAGCTACTACCACAATAAATGTTAAGTCAGTATCTGTAAAACTGAAAATCAAATTGACTTCTAAAGGTACTCAGTTGTAGATGTACATTCAATGATTACTTTCTGCAAGTTTCATTAAAATTCACCCAGTGGTGTAGAGGCACATGAACATATGTACACACAGACGAGCAAAAACATTACTGTCCACATTCGCCTGTCGGCAGGGGCGATAAAAATAAAACAGAGGAATATAAAGATAAGTCTGTGAACTATCACCAGCGTGGATTTCTTGTAATTTTGACCCTCTTTCAGCCTGATAACATCCTGCTGCCGATGCACACCGATAGGGACAGCCTACCTGAATGTTGTGTTTGTGGTCAATCGAAAACATTCCCTGCCTGCAGACAAAACAAGAGGTGCAATCACCATCCATCAGATAAGAAACAGATGTTAGTCTGAGCTCAAAAAAAGACACAAAACGCCCACTAATACCCTGCATGTACAGGTTTTTTGGGGAGAAAACATGAAGCTGCCTCAGTGATTTGTTTGGATCTTCTCCTCATTGTATTTAGGATTTTTCTAAACATTCTTGATTGGTCACTGTAATGATTATCTTCACTAAAACTGCTCAATCATGTCCAGAAAACTACTGTTTGCCTTTGTGCTTGTGTGTTTGACAGTGTCTGTTTTTGTGTACACACACAAATCTGTTGTGGGAAGGATGTTGTGGGAGTTTTTTGGCTTTGCAAGAGTTCCATCAAGCAAACCAAACACGATGAGAGAGAGACAGAGAGCAAAAACAAAGGTCAAATTCATCAAAGCTTCATGCTCCGGAGCTTCTAAATCTGCGTATTATTGTGGGGATTTAGGCAGATGTTGGTTCTTCAAGAAGAAACTGATGACAGGGGATGATTTTGAATGATTACTTTGGGCTGCGATTTTGTGAAAACATCCAGAAAACATTGCAGATCTGGCTCAGTTGTTCCCGAGGCGCTGACAGGAAAACAGCAGAGAGAATAACTGAACAAAGCTTTAAAAGTTATTGAAGATATATTACTGAAGAAAGGAAGAGTTAACATGTACAAGTATTTAAGATAATCAACATTTTTTATATAGTCCCACAAAGTCATGCAATTTATCAGTTTTGAATTTAGTGGAAAACGTGTTCAGTTTCTTTTTTCAAATAATGAAAATACTGAAATTTCAATTTCAAAGAGATGAAACTGTAAGAAGAGCAATGAAAGCTAGTTATGGCTGTTCTTACAAAGTTACAGTTTATGAAGTTATTAAATTAGTTTTACTTTGGTATGATGTTAATATAGGTAAAACAGTTCTATTTCCTCCTGGGATTAACTTTTTGTGTTAATAAACTGTGAGAAGGCATCACGAAAGTCTGAGGCCATGGTTCTCAACCAGAAAAAAGGTGGATCGCTGCCTCTGGGTCAGGGGTGAGTCTCAAGCGGAGAAATCTTTTAACTAATGGGAGGATGGAGTGAAAGATGGATTGATGACTTGAGGATTCTTCTGTAGTACTGAGGGTGTTGCTCCGGTGAAGAAAGAGTTGAGGTGAAAGACAAATATTTAACTGGTCTGTTAATGTAATCGCAACAACACATCATTATGTTACCTGTTGATGTGACAGATGTGTTCACACCATTAAAAAAGTCTTGGTAGAAAAAGGTTTGTGTTTGTGAATTTACCATCATTTGTGGAGTTCCATGAAGTGACAGCCAGCACACTGGGGTCCTGTGGAAGCTCAGACCCTGTGGACAGAGGAAATTGAGACAATTAGAGTAGCTGTGACTGTCAGAGACCTAAAAGGTAAAGAAATTTAGATTTTCTTAAATGGTATTTGTGAAAATCATAACGTTTCAAAAGCATTATTGAGAAACAATACTGCATAGAGACACACGCAGAACCAACAGTAGCGATGGGGTTGTATGTTTGCTGATGCTGATCAAAAGCTTGAATGTCCAACAGGGAGCCTATCAACAGGCCATGTGGACATAATGCTCTGTTATTACGAGCTGACGACAGAGCAGCACTGTGCTTTTCATTACAGGAGAGAGGAGACAGAAAAATGGGTTAACTGCAGGTCATGGAGGATTCCCTGTAAATTAAAAAGGCCAAACATGCAGGACTAACGGAGATCCTGAAACTGTTTCATTACTGTTGAGTTTCAGAGGCACCAGAAAACTGACAAACACTCAGCTTGTATATTATCCCATTGTTACATCAGAATCTGTGTGTGTTTTGTTGAAAGCTGGGATTGTTTAACATGATGAATGAGCAAATGGCTGCCAGCCAACAAAGTCCAGGCACCCTATAGTCACAAGTACATGCAAAAAGGCTTACGTGTGACAAAGCTGTGAACAGATTTATCTGCAAACCTCATCTGGAATATGAAATGTTAATTTGTTTCACTAAATAAAAACAAGAAATAACCCAAATATTAACGCTTTAGCACAATTCTTGCAAGGACTGTGGCACCTGAGATGACAGTGTGTGGAGAAAAAGTGTGCACTCAAACATGCCCAGAGGTCTGACACACATGGTCATAGTAATTAGGTGATAATGTGTTGTTTCATGCTTACTGTGTCCGGGTGGGAACAGCTACATGGTGTTAATGAGCAGCTCTTTAGGCCTCTACACCTGTTAGTGAGGATGTCTGACAGATTAACAACTGGATCTCATCAACAAGCTGCAGCTTCATGAGTTATGGACAGTAAAACTAACAGGTAATAAACAATCTTGGCTCTTTATTTCACATATTTGTGCTGTTTGTATGGGAGAGAAAAATCAATCAATGTTTTGTTCCACGAGGCCCCTTACATGACTTTTTTATAATTGCGAGTCAGGGCCCCAAAGTGAGTCTAAATTTACTTTGTCCTTTGTTAACCAAGAAGCTCGAAGCTCCTTAGATTCTGTCGGCACAAAACACAGAGGAGAAGGACGTTGCAGCTCACTAGTTTCACTCACACAGAGCTAGTCAAGTGCTGCAAGGTGAGAGTTCAACAGTCACGGCTGGAAATGGGAACAGAAAGGGACAAAGAGGAGAAGGAGAGACTGAACATTGTACTGTGACACATTTTAGAGGAATAACATGAAAGAGGGAAAACAGACATTTTTTTATTGAAGGAACATTTACTGTTAAATTTTTATTGAGGAACTAACAGTGACATCAGAAGTAACACAAGATTATCATTTCATTTTGGTCTCCTCCGTTCAACCATATTTTCTTCTTTTCTATTTAGGCCACATCTGTTCTCTGTCATTGAGCCAATCATCTGTAACATCTTGAATAAACAGCAGAGCAATTCTGAGATTAGCCTGTAGTTTATCAGCAACAAAAGGAAGCTTGTTATTGAAGGCCTAAATGCTTGTGTCAGGCTAGATCAGGGTTTATGGTTTCTGATTAGATCCTGATTCTGAGTTATGTGACTTCCCACCTCTGGACAGACAAGCCATTGCTGATTCTTTTAATTGTGCAAATGCTTAATAACAAATTAAGTGAAAGATTAGAAAACAGTCATATAAATGCCAAAATTTGGGTCAAAACAATTGTTTTGTGTAATGGCCGTTCCATCCTGCAGATTTAAGTTATATGTAAGAAATTTGGAATTAATCTCTACACATTAAGTTGTTTAGTAGCAGCCTCTTGTGCCCATTTAGTATTTATAAATTAGAGAAGCATCAACCTGAACACTTAGGAATGAGGAAAAGGAAAGGAGCTTAAAAAAGCATAGACAAGAAAAAGACAAGGGCAGCCTTAGAGGATAGCACTAAACTAAATCAGAAATGTTCAATTTAAACAGTTGTGCATACTGTAGCAACTAATATGCTGTTATATGGTCTGGGGGTCTGTGTTTGGAGCCAGAGTGGTTGGTGTGGTGTGGTAAGCCTGATGTATGAACTCTGCTGCTCTGTTATTATGCCTCTCCTGAGGTCTTCTTCCATCCTAATTAGCTGGAAACTGACCGAAATCAGAGGTTATCTGGACGAACAGTAAACCCAACATTTTTAAAGTGCAATACTTCTGCCCTAAAGAGATGAAAGACACATATAAACGCAAATTTAGGGACGATAATCATTTTTGTTTTCATTGGGTCTCAAAAAACAATATTCTATAACCTCAGTCCTACACAATAAAGGAAAACCTTTGTTTTTCCATTGTCAGCCACTTCTCTGAGTCAATCAAGCTGCTATTGCTCTAGTTCTAAGAGTATATAAAACCTAAAATATTATAATAAAGGGTTCAAGCAACATACTTGTTTATTACAAGAATTACACTTAAAAGTAAAAACCGAGTGAAAAGTTACAGTCCTGATAAAACAAAATAGGTTTAAAAGAATTTAGATTTGCATGAAAAAATGGAGAAGAAAAATGTGGGAAAGACAGCGAAGAACTAGAAAACCAAATATAAACAGACTGAAGATGACTTGGAAAAAATGAAAGCATATTAAAAAAATTCCCCAAAAAACAGCAAGAGTAAATTTTATAGAAAGTTTTAAATAAACTCTCAGTGAAGACACTCATAAAACTGATATTTATCAATGGACTTCTGTCTCGCTGAGCAGAGTGCAAGTTTTTATTGACTACACCACTTCATAATTGCACATATTTGATTAATTTAACTCTTCTCAAAATGGACTGATACTGCCAGCACTTCTAAATTTTTGCCTTTTTTATAGCATACTGCCACTTCTCATAAACCTGCTGCTACTCAGGGTTCAGCTTTACCAACTAAAAGCTACAAACAGTAGCTACGGACAATAACGACATAATTGGGTCAGGTTAAGTGGATCAGGTGACGCATGACTCATTGGCTAAATGTTAGGCTCAAGGAGACATAGCTGGGCGTCCATATATTTGACCATATATTTGTCAGTGGATCAGCGGCACAGAGAGGAGGATTGTTACTGTATTAAAACATTAAATCTGGTAGTCTTGGCCATTCAAGGTGTGAATGTTTAACATGGGAGTGAAGCAACTCCTTTGGGTACTTGACCTCTGTGCAATGCTCCCGTCTCCTTTTGATTCCACTTTGACTGGCAGTAATGGAACGCTGAATCTCTGATGTTGCTGCTAAGAAAACTGCTTCAATTAGGACAACAGCATTCCTTTGTTTGCCTAAATATTATGGCCTGTCAGACAAATAATTATTCAATGTCACTACCAATCAGCAATCACCAGAGTTATATAGAAACAGTCATAAATATGAACAAAAGTCATCAGATTTGATGATCGATGGCCCCCAGTGGCACTGCTTTAACTGCTGTATTAAAAACATTAAACGCTTTTTGTCTTTTTACGATGAAGCCCAAGGACCAAATGGCTTCATAGTGACTCTGTTGTAATTTAAATGGGATGAGACTAAAGCTTAATCTGCCTCAAAAGACAATGCCAAAACCAAGGCTGAAACTCTAATAAACTCAGATCAAAATAACATCAAAATAATATTTTAAATAGATAAGAAAAACAGTAGAGCTGTAAAAAGGTTAAATTACATGTATATGTGAGTTCACTTCTATAGCTGCACCTGTGTGCTCGTGTGCAGGTGTTTCTTCTGAGTCTGTTTGACATCAACACATCTGAGTTCTCCTCCAGGTCTCTTTTGGTTCTGCAATGCTTGTTTCATTTCTGAAAGCTAACGTCTTTGAGGGATGTGGCTGACTCCATCTGTGATTTGTAAAAGGCCAGAAGCAGCAAAGAGACAGACTGGTCTTTGCGTCCATTTCGCAGAAATGTTTTGTGATGCACCTACACACACAATCGCTGTGGCATCGCCTCTGTTCTGTTCTGTAACCTTATAAGACCGGAGACAAGAGTTGGTGTGAGAACGGAAGGGGGAGGGAGCACATTTGATGACAAGAAGCAGGATGACAGGACCCTTTATGGATTAGAACATTGGAACGAGACACAGGAAAGACAGAACTCAGGAGCTCAAGTTGAAGAAAGAAAAACACTTTGCTAGAAAACAAAGACAAGGTAAAACCAAAGAAGGTAAAGCCTTTCTCCAGTAATGACTTTGTAAAACTTAAAAAAAAGTATTACACACAAGACTTTTACCATTAGATATATGTCAATAAAAAATATATAATCTGGACTGCAAACCGTCCTGGTTTGTTGGTTCAACTGCAGAGCTACCTCAGAGAAATTTGACCCACCGTAAAAGAAGCTGAAACTGACACACATCAACAAGTGGTGAGAAGACCCCTTTAAACAGCACAAGGGTCACAGCGACAACTGTCAGCACTCAGCATTCCTCAGGGCTTCCTGGAGAAAGCTTAACTGAATGAACAACACAACACCGAAGAAACACAGAATCCTGAAAACCCTCTGAGGAGGTGAAAAGCAAGAACGTTGAAACCTTTAATGGGGAAATTATTGTAGCGGCTAAATTCACATATCCATGTGTCTACTGAAACTCTTCCACAGATAGGGTCAAAGCAGTAATGAGAAAACTATTTTAACAGTAAAGTTTATTATATTATGGCATGTTAGTTAGTCTACTACACCATCAGGTACACATGTAAAATATATAATTTTACACAAACTACAACTCTACAACCAACGTTTTTGGTTTCAATATAATTATTTATTGATTTATTTAAAGAGTTGTTAAACTTTTTATATTTGACTAATGTGACTTTACACAATTTACTGGAAAATTATTTTGCATTATCTCAAAAATATTAACCCAGAGCTGCTTAGTTTTAGTCACTAGTTGGTGAATGGCATTCATGAAGGAGTCTCCTGAATGTCTCATGACATTAGCAGTGGTTTTCATCTTCCTCGCTTGAGTTGCAGATGCTTGATGCCCTGTGACTTGAGTTTTGAACATGTTCAAAGAAATTGTGTAATAATGTTTCTCTCTTGTCAGAGTCATGACTGATAAAGATATAGCTTTAAAATTGCTCCAGCTGGGAATGGGATTAGGTTTATTCCCATCTTCAGTTCATGAAAAAGTTGGTTAAGTTATCCATCTAGGATTTATTCTACTGGTCTTCACACATATCTGTTGAGGACAGAAACTTTGCTCAAGAAATGTCATGATCCTGCCTGAAGCACAAGCCCCTCTGCAGTAGAAACCACGCTGATCTAAAACAGACTTGGTTGGTCCATTTTTGGGTGAGGCTCCCCTTGGCTCCAGTTACGAGCGGTGTAAGCAGACTGGTGAGGAATGTGCACCAGCATGTTGCCACCTACCGAGTGTCTCATCTGTTTTCACCTGACAGTTCTGGTACAAGGGTGCAAGTGCAAGAGCTCAGGTCTCTGGAAAACATGGTCCGTTTAAAAACGGCCACCCATTGGCTGCCTTTTCTTCTGTCTCTAGAACCTGACAAGGCATCACACCTACATGTTAATGGGTCACGTGGCGCAACATGGCTCCTTGTGCAGAGGGAAGATAAGAATGACCCTGGAAATATGGAGCCCCTTATTGTTTTACGTCTGTGATGAGACGTCTGTCATGGATCACAAGTGGAGAGCAAGACAGACAGACAGGCTGTCTGTACGCAGGACAGGAATAAAGTCATCTTGCTTGGCCTTTTGTGTGTGACTTTTAGTAAAAAGCATATGATATATGCCAAAAAGTGTGAATAGAATGAATAAAAGTCATTCCCTGGATTAAGTACTTGTAAGCATTTGTGTTAGAAATATCAAAATAAGAGTTAGAAACAAATTTATTGAGGGTAATAAATTTAAAAGTAGAGGCCTCAACATGGAAACTGCAGAAAAAAAGAGAATACTGCTGCTACATGAATTTCATTGTCATGTTAGTACAGTTCAGCATGAGCCCAAAACTTCTTTGTCTGACGGTACGTTCTCATTCATCAGAAATTATTTCTTCATCCCTGTTTGATATATGACAATAAACTATTGACAGACCAGCTGAAACCAGTGAAAAACACAATTATTTAGGCTTTTAATGAAACACAACTGTTTCAATAAAGTTTGATTCAAACGACTTGTTCAGTGCTGTGATGGTGTCATTTGGAAAACATTAGTGTTATTAGACAGTTTCTTTTATCAGGTCTTTGTCATAGTTGCTCTAAATCCAAAGTGTAGAAAAAAATCTAACAGACAATTTTCTCCCATTAAGCAGATTTCACACAAAGTTATAGAGAGTGGCACATCCCCTTTGAAGAAAAATAAATAAATAGAAATTGGCTTCAAAAAATGATCTAACTGGCTTAAGTGATGTCACTTTGAAAGAGTTGTGGCTGAAACTACAAGACTTTAAAATTAAAAACTGTTAGTTTCCTTCAGCAGATGAAGCCTACTGCACACCACTCACTCCTAGATTAACTAAAAGTCTTGTCAAACACTGGGTAGAAGTGTTGTATCACACCTAATATGTGGGTCAATTTTTATCACAGAGGAATTAAATAATATCTGTGAGTATTGCTGCTGCTTTCATTTTAATTGCAATGCTGTTATAAGAGGTTTTCCTTAAGATCTTCAGACATTTAGGCACTGTGGTGAGTGAATTTTTTATTAACCATTACTCATCTGAATAATTCTTGGATGATTCTGGGAAACTGGGCGTGAGACATCACGTCTCCATCAGTTCATGGCTGAGTCAGCTCCCAGTGGCTGATGCTTAAGGATAAATTCAGGCGCAAGGAATCTGACTGCAGGCCAAAAAGAAATATGGCGGGGACAGAGGGAGAAGCAGAGACTGAAATGAAAAGAACAATCAGTGGATGAACAGACAGACTGCAGAGACAAAGACGGAGAGTTCAAAGAGCAAAGAAAAATGTCAAGAATGTAAAATATATTAATTCAGTAAATGCATCCAGTGTTGTTTTTTAGGCCAAGTCTACAGGGCTGGGAAAGGCTGCACAGTGAGCGTCAGGGCAAACAGAAAACATCTGAGCCTTCCTGTCAATCATTTAGACGGGCTCTATAGGAAACTTCTCGTTGTCACAGGTCACAGAAAGAAGCACCAGCATTCTGCAGCCAAAGAGGAAGATAGAAGGATGGAGAAGAGAAGAAGGGGCAGAATGAAAGATGAGTAGTGGGAAAGAGACATCAGAGATCTGTCGTCAAAAAGCAAACTGAAAACCAGCCAACATAATGAACCCACAGAGTCTGCATCCAAAAAAACTTTCCACTGTTCTGGAAAAAAGTCTTCAGAGCTGGGAAATTCATTCAGAGGAGCACACCACAAAGACTTGGTTTCCACATACAATTAAAATTATTAAAATTATTTAATACACTGTGCTGCTTTTATAGTTCTTCAAAAGTTTTATGCAGCTTTAACTGAAGAGGTAACTTGTTGAAATGACACGCTTTCATTAAATAATTGCATTTAAGTTGACTAAAGATGCAAATGTTGACTAAATAAGACCTTAAACCCACTGAATGTTTGATTTATTATCAAACTTTAGTAAACTGCAGGGTAGGACTATACAAGGCCACATTGCAGCTAAATAGGAAGGGAAAACTTCATAAAGGTACACATAAATGATACTATTAAATTATAAATGATGGTGAACTGAACATGGAAATACAATAAATGAATTGAGCTAAGAAGAGAAATACAGAGGAAAATATTTGGTATAAATTAAATTTGGATTGTATTTTGAGCACTACACATTACACAATATCTTTGCTTAAAACACTGGTATTTACTTTTAGATTCAACACTGTCTGTTAGCAAAATATCTTATTAATCACCAGAATGATTTTAATGAAACTCTCAGGGAAGTAATCACTGGGTGTACTTCTAAGACACATTAACTTTTGGAGTCAATCCAGTTCAAGATGGCTATAACTCAGCAGTTTTGGAGCTACAGAGCTAAATTTGGTCACTTCTCGCAAAATCTCACAATATTACATGACATTGTGCGTCCATAACATCATTTTTAAAAGTTTGACCACAACAGCTTTAGCACCATACTTTCTTAACAGAAGTTTAAAACTCAGAAAGACAGAAAGACGGCGGGCAATATGCATTCCTTCCAGGAATGCCAGGCCTTTAATTTAAGTGTTCACGATGCAAGCTTTTTTGTCATACTTGCACTTCATCTTGTCAATAAATAAAGAACCCAGAGCTGAAACCAAGATTCTCCAATAAAACTGAAGAAAGTTGTTGCTCACTTGTCAGTTGTTTTGGATAAAAGCATTTTATAACAAATGTAATAAACCAGAATGGTTTATTGCTGATAAAATCAGCCAGTTTTAATCCAAATGTTATATTAGCTAATAACTATTATTTTTTGCTAATCTTGCTCAGAAGGGAATGAGAAAACGGCGGAGTGAGAAAATATGTGTAACATGAGCTTTTAAATGTGGTGAGCTGTGTGAAGGTGCTCGTTGTGTGTGTGTGTGTGTGTGCTCCATGCAGCGTCTATGTGTTAGAACTGGCAGCAGGCCTTGATTAGACCCGTTCACCAGTCGCTGAGTGAAGAAGTGAATTACCCTGCCATCTCACTGTTGTAATTGGGGACACATGCAGCCTTAAACCTCCCCTCCATCCCTCCTTCCCTCCAAAGGTCACAACAGCAGTGAGATCAAATGCTCGTCTCAGTGAAGCATTCCTCAATAAAACAACAACTGAGGAGAGGAGAGAAGGGGGAAATAGAAAGGAGGATGGAACTGAAATGGAGACGGTGAGAGAATATGAAACTTTTTTTTACAGTAACTGTCTGTTATTTCTTGTTTTTACTCCTCTCAGCTCTGGTGAAAAATGCCAGTGCTGTTTCACTTCATTATCCCTGCAGGATTCCCATTTTTCCAGGTCTGCCCCACCAGCACTCCCTCTACTGTACACAGTGTCTAGCTTTTATACACATCACACAGCGCTCACAGTCCTCTTCAAAGCAATGAAGCCATGATGGGCTCAGGTCTGGTTCAGGCTAGCATAAACAATTCTTCTTCTACTTCAAAAGGCTGGGAGGAACAGAGGGTGACGAATTGGCTGCTAGGCTACTGAGAGTCTACTCACAGCAACAAATGTAGTCACAAAAATAGCGTGGATCAAAACAATGTGCAAAGTTTTAAAGAGCACAAGACATTTATCATAATTTTGAGGCAAAGATGTGAAAAGAACCGTGGACAGTTTAGTTTGAAAGGCTTGTAGAGACAAGGCTGAGATGGTCTGAGAAGGAGGGATAGTGGATATATTGGACAAAGAATGTTGAATATGGAGATACCAGGGAAACAAGAGACAACAGAAAAGCATCATGGATGTAGAAGACACGCAAAGAGTTGGAATGACAGAGGAAGATGCTAGAAAAGGGTCAGATGGAGGCAGATGATCCTCTATGTACCTTTAAAGAGACAATTATTTTTTGCATTACAGTCATGACTCAAACTAAGTGTTTGATTTTAATTAATATCACAGATGGCTTCAAGCGTTTTATCAACCATTCAGCCTATCTAAAGGCAGTTTGGTATCACTGTGTGCACCACATTGAACATGGAACAGAGAAAGCAAAGGTGAGAGCTGTCTGAGGAGCTCAGAAAGAATATAGTAGATATCTATGTTAAAGGTAAAGGCTACAAGACCATCTCCAAGCAGCTTCATGTTCCTGTGACCACAGCTGTCAATATTATTAAAAAGTATAAGTTTCATGGAGCTGTAACTAATTACTTCCCAGGATGTGGACACAAGAGGAGATGCAACCCCAGGTTGATCAGATGGATAGTGACAATGGTAAAAAAAAGAGCCAAGGAAACCATCCAAAACCACTCAAGCTGAACTCCAAGGTCAAGTTACCTTAGTTTCTGATCACACCCATCATTGCATTTTGAAGCATGATGGACTCCATGGAAGAAGACCCAGGAGAGCTCCACTACTAACAGAAAAACACAAAAAGCCAGGCTTGTCAGTGCATGCTGACAGGCCCCAAAGATTCTGGGACTGATGAGACAAAACTGGAGCTTTTTGGCACATGAGTTGAATTTTTTTGATTATTGTGGAAGAGTACCATCTCATTTATCCACATCTGTAAATACAATGATGATTTGAAATAACTTTAATCAAGGAAAGAGGTGGACCATTAGTTCTGAGGTTTAGTCTCTGCATGTAAAGCCAGGTAGCCTGCTTGTCAGTGTGCTGTGTAGATGGAGGCTGCAGACAGACGGCTCAGACACTGGAGTGTGTCATAGTTCACATCTGGTGGATGGGCTCCGTTAGCTCCGTCTGTCTGTTATTCTGAAGCCTTTGAACTGAGCAGCCACTGCTGACAATCCCCAGACTCCAACACAACGGCTCAGTTCCTGATCTCAGAAACATTTGCATTTCTTTCTCACTCACTATTTTAAAATATAAGGAGGGAAACAGCATACTATGTTCATTTTTTGAAGATAATGTCATAGCAAAATGTAGTGGGAGAAGTAGCCATAAAACTCTGAAAAACATATGCCCATTTCAGGAAAAATATCTGCAGTGGATCTTGTTCAATTTCGGACAATCTGCAGTTTCTTTCAGTCACAATATACAAGCATATTTAACTCAAGATATTCCAAAAATGTTTTTTTGAGTTAATGAGAAAGTTTCTGTTCAGTTTCACAAAAAACTTGCAGTCCAATGACTTTTTCCTAATGTGTATCTGACACCCCTCTGCATGAAAAGGTTCTGATATGCTGACAAAAAGCACTTAAACACATTTTAATACACACAAATCTTTTTTAAATTAAAGGCCTAGCATTCCTTGAAAGCTCTGAGCTACTAACACACCAAATTTTAGGTTAATATCTGTAAAACTGACTGATTTATAGACATTTATTTAGTGTATTTTTTGTAGCCACTTGGTTAAAAAAAAAAAGGTTGTAAAACTGGATGGATCTAGGCGAGGTATGGAAGTGTTCCACTTTTTAAACTTTTTTTGTTTTTTTGCAGTGAGTTAAAGCAGCTTTTTCAGCCATCTCCACTGAGGGTTTGAACAAAAACTTTTAAAGAATTTAAACCCATAAATAACATTTCAAAGACTTATTTCTGGTGCTGACAAAAAATTGGACACATTTAGGATGTGTGTAGTTTCAAATCACACCAAGAGATCCCCCAAAACTGGAAAATATTACAGTGCTTTGTTCTTTAATGTTCAGAAATGAAACATTATCCCTCCCTCCAGGACAAATGTGCCATGAATCTGTAACCACTGCGTGTGTTTAGTGACCAAATTCACATATTACTCTGATCTTACACAGCCACAAGAATAATACACATATCCAGTGACTTTTATCTGACTGCACATTTTACTCAAAATACATATTTCTTTGACATCTCCTTAGTGTTATGAATGAAATTTTCTGCATCCTAACATGATATTTTTTGAGGACTGAGTTTTGTCTGCAGAACAGCAGGGAAGGAACCTAAAACAGATCAGCATTTACATCTTAATAAAACTAAGATTTAAACAGCAACATTGCTCTCGTGAAGTTGCTTTTCTCTTTAATGTTCTTATTATCTTTTTAATTTGGTCTACAGCAACAATTCTTCAGACTCTCTGAAGGTATTTCTCGGAACAGTGGCTGCTTTTTTTATACTCATTTTCTGTCCATTTTCATTTTGCACCTGATCATTTTTGGAGAAATGTAATTCTGACATATAAAAAACTCCTAAACTTAAGGGATGGCCTTTACCACTTTGCAAAAAAAAATAAAATAAATTGGATCTTTAGGCACTTGGTTGTTAGCAGTATGTCATGAAGACAAATTGTTCAACTTCTTAGATACATCTATAAAGAAATGTCAAAGATAACAGTTTCACACACATAAATTAGTGTTTTTGCTCCACAGATATGAGCTGAAAACTTGAGACATATGTGTATCATCTCTGAAAAAAGCAACAAAACCAAGAAAAAAACAAAACAAAATATCGCATTGATTCTCGTCCTTTGCAGCTTCTGTGTCTTTTTCATTACAGATATTTTTCATTTATATGAAGGTAAGTTTTGGAGCAGGGTCACGCCTCTAATCACCTGTCAAACCTTACAGTCGGCTCGTGCTTCCAGCTCAGTTTGTCTCATGCTCGCGACACTCACCTCCCTTTTCCTCTTCAGTTCTTATTTCATCCCTTCACCTCATCCTTCATTCCTCTCTCTTTCTCTGTTTTATCCTTCCAATTTCTTTTCATCCTTTTCTTTTAAGTCGGCCAACCTTCAGTAAAGAGTAGGTCAAGTCCACATGGTCTGATTCAAATCCATCTCCATGCAGGTGAATCCAGCACTTTCTCATTACTTTCATTTTTCATTCCTACCAGCATCAACTTGTACGCTGGGGGTCCTAAGCTGGCGAGACAGAACCCCAGTCTGGGTCTCCTTCTTCCAAGCCACCAACCATGAGACTCCTCCCTCAGATGAGATTCAACCTTCAGATTGACTCAACTTTTCAACTTCACTTTTTTAACTCTGAGTAAACCTGTAAACTAACTTTGTTGTGTTATGGTCCCCCACTGATACAATTGTGTTGTTCATTTCAGAGAAATTATATTTGCGTATTATTTCACTCATCTGGGACCAGGACATGGCAAATCCTGAGAATTTCAAAAGCAAAGCAACTAGGCTTCAGTTCTGTCGTTAATAGGAGGAAAACAAACAAACAAAGAAACAAATAAATGGACCAGCTGAGGCTGTATTTATGCTTTCAGGCAAGATAATTACCCAACTAAATATTCATGGCCCTCTTTATGAACTATAAATTGAATGTTTTATTCAGATTCATAGGATTAAATGGTTTTATCGATATAACTACTGGTGACACAACAACGGTTGGCTGGATTTTCTAAAAATAATAATACCACTGTAGTAAAACAACTTGTTTAAAGTACATAAACCTAATCCAGGGAAGGTTTGATCTTACAAATGGATTTGTATAAGAATCAGCCCCACAGCTGCTTTGCATAGCCAAAGAAAATCCAGGATTGGCTTGATCCAGCCAAAATCTTATTCCCCACTAAAGCCACAATGACACACTGCAACTCAGCCTATAAATTAGCATAACATTCAACATTTGACTTTATTGTGTGACCACCTCAGAATGATAAATTAAACCTCCAAAGTTAACCTGAAAGAAAACTTTGCACAAATGCTTGATGTGGACCAACAATAAAACTTAATATATACTATATCTCTGCGGTACATTAGAATAAAATGAAAATAACCATCAAATAGGTAATAAGTAGAGTCAAAAACTTCCAGTTTCCTGGACATCATTAAGCCCCATCAACAGGAAAGATGTTTGGAATAAACTAGTAGATCCCAGTATTGCTTCCACATGTGGAGGTGAAACTGAACAGAACTAAACTAAAAACAGTTTACATGTCACATATCGCCAGCCGACAGCTCCAGCTGCAGCTCCACACCGACCATCGCAGGGCAGCATGTGTATGTTTTGTGTTTATTTTTGCACGAGTGTGTTCACACGCACGTATACAACCACCCCACCAGGTCTGAGAAACCACAAAATGCTGTGAAATGGCTGTGAAACGAGCATGTGCAAAGACTCAAGCGCAGCCACACAAATTTCTTTTGAATAGAAGATCTGTTGTTCCTCCACAGTGAAACGGCCACAATAGCAGATAAGCACCAACATATGTACGCTGACACACTGCACCGTAGTAACAAGCTCCTGATTTAAATCATTTGCAGGCTCAGATATTTCCCCAAATGTTCCTCCTCTGTTTGATGAGATGTGATTTGAATTTGAGCCCTTCAACATTCTTTCATTACCCACAGTCAACACACGAGCAGGCCAAAGAGGCTCTACGATCCGAACTTCGCTCACTTTGATTGGCTTTAGTAGAAACTGCCTTTCCGGCTGGCACTCTCCTATTGGAGCGCCTGGTTCTCGGTGGCTGGGAGGGTCTTTGCTAGTGGTCATCTTTTTAACAGCATCCACATGCTGCCTGATTAAAACCTCCTTTTGTCTCTGAGTGTGTTTCACTTTAAAGTTAAAAATATCACACGTTTCAAGAAGATATGAATTCAAATATTCCAGGAAGAAAATAATCAATTATAAACAAGGATTTACAGTTTCATCAATACTAATAATAAACAGACAATTTATCTACAGAAGCCTAGAAAAGACAAACTTCATTTGTTACTGTTTTCCTTGTAGCACTAAAAGGAGAATGAAGCATTTTGAATTGTTCTTGATATTAGCATGAAATGTCACATTTTAGCTTTATGATATCAGAATGGATGGTAATGGGGTTTTGTTTTTATTTAGTATGCTAATTTTTACCAACTAATTTGATCAAAAGATTTGTCGATACAAAAATATGACCATAAAGCCTTTTTGTAGTGGAACTGGGATATTGTTTTTACTCTAATTATGATGGCAGAACCTTTTCAAAGTTAAACTCAAGGCTTTGTCTTAAATGATCTTGAAATTAGCCACAACCACGTCAAATCTGACCTTTACTGCAAATATGCTATATATTTTAATTCAAAATATACAATGTTTGGTAAAATTTTCAAATGAAAACCTTCATACTCTCACTTATGCCACCACAGTAATACTAAGCATACACAATAAGAGCATTCATCCCTTCATTTTGTTACTCCACTCCATTATAACCCGTAAACATCTGTGAGGCTGACCTGTCTGAGGAGCCAATCTCAGTCTAGGTCACTGCACAGACAAACCATTAAGACCCTCCGTACTCCTTTACTCTTAGACCAGATGACAAAACAGAACCTCTGCCTACAAAGACACAATAGAAGCAGCTATACCAAGCATGACTATCTGACCTTTCATTAAAACCAGAGTGACAGTGAGACAAGACAGCTGGGCAGACATGAGGAAGGAGCTGAGGGGATGAATGGAGCTTTGTGTCATCTCCTAGGTCTAAAAGACAGAATTATTTCAATAAAGACTTGGAAAAAAAGAGGAAGAAATGAAATCAGCAGATAGCAAGAAGGTTTTCCAGAGTAGCACTTAATCAGTTAGGGTCTGAATGATCTTCACTGCTACAAATCCTCATGAAATTTGAGGGTGTCTGTTGCTAAGAAAGCAAAGACTTGTTTTCCATTTGGCCCCATTGTCTAATCAGTTGCAGATGAGGGGAGGAAAAACCAAGCTGGAAGACCAGAGACTGAGTGACGGAGAAGTAGGAGAGCAAACTGGGCTGAAAGGAGGAGGCCACTCAGGGCCAAAGCTTTGATGCCCTCTCAGGCTTTGAAGCTTCGCAACAGTTGGGGAGGACTCAGAAGACAAGCAAAGCAGGCCCTCAGCATGAACAGACAACAAAAAGGGCCAAAGAAGGGCAAGACTGTGCATCGAGACATTTAGGGGGGTTATTAGACAGTGAAAAAGAAGGTTTGTTTACTGACAAATCTGATTTTATGGACTAAGTCTTGTGTTTTTACAGCCCTTTGGGTTGCCTTGACTTTAAAAAGTGATACATCAGTAAACCTGATTGATTTATTGATTGAAATTTATCTAATTCAGGAGCATTTAGGATACAACAGAAGAGGTGACATTTTACAATAACTTCACCTAACTTTTTATATTAAGTTTCACAATTATCCATATAGAGAGGTTAAATACAACAGTTCCTTAATCCAATTCACCCCAGAAGATTTTCTTTCCTCCAATGAATAAAACTCCAGCTTCATATCCTTACTTTGGCCCCAAGAATAACACTACACGATTATTAAGGAAAGGGTTACATTTTTCAAACTCGCACTTTATTTCATCACATTTTTAATAATATCTTGTTGTGCTTGCAGGCCATGCTGAATCATTATTCAACATCTTTCAACATATTTACCTAAAACTTCAAACTAGAGCCAAGCTTCCTTTTTTTCTTTTCCAATGACAAAGTGTTGAAGCTATGTCGTTTATAAAATGACTTAAATTCATTTAAAATATCTCCAGTAGAGAATCATGTTTGTTTTGCAATGAGTCCAGCTGACCTCTTTGCAGCTGTATAAAAAGACATCACCACATCAGTGTGGCTGTGTTGTTACACTTGACAGTTTAACTGAGTCACCTCAGAAAGCCAGCAGGGTCTAAATTTTATGTGAATTTGCAAGCCAGAAACATTTGTTGTAGGCTATAAAAAGTGAGGAGAATGCAGCTTGTGTAATGTATATTTAAAAAGCATAAACAAAGGCAGCTAAATTGTGCACCATTTCTCTATGAAAGGAGTTTAACATATTACCTCTAAATGTTAAAAGCATAGCTGTTGGAGTTACAACTATAGTATATTGTGTTCCAGGTTTATCCAAACACCTTTCATGGCTTATTCTATATTTTATTTGTACAGTATGTCTACTGTTGTTTTCTTCTCAGCAAAATAATCCACTATGGAGGAATCTTTTCTCATTATTACCTTATTATATTGGACATTTCCTTCATCACTTGTGCAAATTGTCAACATATTTTACACTTTAACTTACGACAGCGGTCCAACACAAAGACAGTGGCTACAGTTTGAAGTTCTGCAGAGGACTGTGAAACACTGAACACGTCAGCGGAGGCTCACAAAATCAGTTTTATCTCCTCTGAAAACGCAGAAACATAAACTAACTCAAACAATCAACCTCAGTTTTCCAGTGCACATACCCGCTTTATTACTTTTCATTATCTTTGATGGCCGTCTGTGCTGCCAAACTCAGTTCTGTTTATCTTTTGGCCGTGCGGCATAATGCTAATCCTGCATCTTAAGACAAATTTCCTCCAGTTCACTTCATATTTCAGGTTTCGATCCAGCTTTTATGGTGATTAATACAAGATAAAATCATGCTCAAAAGAACAACTTTAATGGTTAAATTCCTTTCGTCATTAAATGTTTGCCTAATGGCTGCTGATGAGCGGTGTTAAGTTTATTTCTAAGAATCATTATGCTTCGTGGGGATATGACATTTTTTCATGTCCTCCTTTACACATTTCAAAATTAACATAATAATCATGTTTGTGCCTTTAACACTTCAATGAAAGAAGAACAGAAGCATCCCTGCCAAAAAGCTCTTGCTGACCCAAGTAAGAAGATCTGACCTGCCCTTAACATATAGTAGAGGGTTTGCATAAGGGCTTCTGCACATTAGACCTCTGATGTTTACCCTAGAGTTCCTAAGCCTCATGTTTATTTGACTTTATTTGAAACAACTCACTTGTCTTCTAGTGTTTACCATCTCAGAATCTCAGATACCCAGAAACATTCCATCATTCTCAACCAGGGGCCAAACTACACCATGGATCAGCGCTGAGAACAGCAGCCGTAATAATAACAGTGTTGGTCTCGCACCATTAGCAGCCGTCTAATGCAAAGTAATGACATGACCAGTAATGCAAACTTTAACAAGCGTTATTGAAAAGTAATCCGTCTTGGCTTCTGCCCTGCTGACCTTTAGCACTTTAAGTTTCAACAGTATTCATTTTGGTGAGATTTGCTGCAGAGCTTTACTGTTGGTCCACATCAAGCATCTGTGCAAAATTAGTGCCCCAATAATGCCATATTTATTAAGACAAACTGTTTTCTCTAAAACAAAGACCCCCACATACTTTATTACCCCAAACATCCATTCGTCTTTCATCTGTACCTACCTATTCTTTACAGTAAATATATGTCCTCCTTACACATAATTACAAACAAAAATAAAGAGGCAAAACTTGATATCAGCTGTGAGATTAACATATGTAGAAACAAACTACAATATCAAGAATGAAAGGAAATCTTTGAGGAAGTTACATTTACCACAAACGTTAGCGTACCAGCGTATTATCTTTCTGAATTAATCACTTTGTCTAGTTATTGCCAATAAATGGTGTAACTGAACCTAAAAGATATAGTTTCTTTTACAAAACATGAAAAGAGGCCTGGCAATAAATAATGAAAAAGAGGAAGGAAGTTGGAGTAATACAGCCTTCTTTATTTACAGTAAAGGGTGCAGCAGAAACTATAGTTCCACATCATGAGAGGGCTGTTGTAATCTACATCTAATTGTTCATCTGCTCAAACCTCTTCACCCAGTAACATTAGCAGACTTGAACCATTTATAAGCAAGGAACTAATCTCACTGTTTATGTATCTTTTCTGGTGCCAGATGTTACAACATACTAAAGCTCTGTGTATGACCTTTGGATAAACAGAAGTAGATAGGCAATATAAATAGAGCAAATTCTTTCAAAGTCTGAGACATTAGAGCATATTGTAAGCTGTTAATGTTGTTGAAGGAACTTTTCTGCTCTTTTGCCACCTCCTCAACATGCTCCGGATGCTTTTTGGTGCTTTTGGCACAGAGTCTTTATGTTCCTAACAACAAACTGGTTTCCACCCCGACCAGTCCTATGAACTTGTGCTTATTTTAAAAAATGTATAAAAATGAGATGCCCCTGGTCCATCATAGTTCTTTACCGGGAGAATAAGGCTACAAACAAGGAGAAATAAAGAGAGGAGGAGCTAACACTGATTGGATCACTGGTGGATTAATGAATGTTATTCTAAATTAAAGCACAGTGATTCGGTTGTTAATTGGGTTTGACTACTTTCAGGCGACCATTACTTTACTTTAACACAATGTTTAAATTTGCTCTCTGATCTCAGTGCTTTAAAAACTCAAAAATACAAACCAGCAGATTGATGATCCACAATCAGTTGCATCGAGTTAATTTAGATTCAACAAAGTGATGACGCTTGATGGAATTTCCTGGTCTGATTCTCCGGTTTCTTTTTGTTCCACAAGCTTTAAAACAGCCCGTATGAAGGCTTTAAAATAAACCACACATCTGCAGCCTCCAGTGGACTTCAGTCGTATTGAGTGTAAAACTCCACACATACTTGTTTGCATACCTTCTGAACTCGAGGCCACTTTACACTTGAGCTCCTGCTGAGTGGTCTTAATGATTGAAAATGTGTCACTCCAGCAGAATGGCTATAAAAAGCCGAGGCATCATCAACAGCCTCTTTGCCAAGCCTTATGGAAATAAACTGTTTTTCAAGTTGCTGTCTGACAGATTTGGCAGCGCTCTCCATCTGACTAGTCAGATGTACATCCTGGCAATGCTGGCCACCATGGAAACAGATCCAATTGCAGGGTTTACGTGTGCAGCTAACGCTGTCATTATCCCTGGAGGCCTCAGAAATGCCATACCCTGGAACAAAATTAAATAATAAGCAGGACAAACTGAGAATAACTGGTCATTCCTACAATGATTTATGAACGGTGGTTGCCTGAGTGTGCCTTCTGAACGTAACTGTATATCTCTATTTATAATTATGTTTCTGGATGATCAACAAGCTGGCAGTCTATATCTTTCCTATGCTATGGAGGGTAAATTCAAACCTAGAGTAGCTTTTTGATGGGATCTTTTCACATCGTTTAGAAGTGCTTATCACAAGGTCAGTTTTAGACTACACCAAGCATTACAAAGTGAATGTTGGTTTAATGAACTGGTGAAAATGGGATCAGAGAATTCAGACAGACTATTTATCATGTCTGGGGAGACTGGTGAAGATTAATTAGGAGACAGTAAAACATAAAAAAGGAAATAAAAACAGCTGATGAGAGAGAAATGTAATGACTAATCAAATACAACTATGTGTCACAAAGTACTTTCACCATCGCAGCAGGAGACCAAAAAAAAAAAAGGGGGGGATCCAAAGGAGAGAAAGCTCATAAAGGCAGCATGTATCTCTTTGATTTTCACACTCACTATGATTTTTACAAGTTGCCGCAGCAAAAAAGGGAAGCGGGTGACAGAACTGAGCATGAACGAAGCCCCGGGCACCTACATCTGACTCCAGCACACGACCCCGCTCAGGGTATGATGAGATCACAGGTGGGACAGGTCCACTCCTGAGCAAACATGATGCAAATGCTGCACCGGCTTTAGTTATGTGAGGTCTTTCACACTTTTCCAAAAAGTGTTTAGTCACAGTACGTCAACACGCAGGCTTGTATGAAGAAGAACAAATGAAGTGACGTAAATGAGAATCATCTATTAATGCTGTGTTCTTATCTTCAAACGGGACACGCTTCTACAATCAGCAGGCATTTGTGTTCTGATTGTGCTGATTGCAGCCACATATGTGCGCTTTGTGAGGTGTGTCAAGGTAATTATATTTTGTGAGAAGAGAGCTGGCGAGGTGTGGGGTATTTAAAGAGGTTGTATGAGCTCACTGTTTACACTGTAGGTGGTATTCAGATTGGAGAAGAACTGCTGGCTCGTGTGTGTTTTTGCACAGCTAACCCATAATTTGATGATGAGATTACAGTAGAGGTAGCATCATTCCATGGATATGCAGTGTGTTTGTAAAAGCATTAAACGATTCAGAGAAGGTATAAAATTCACACAACAGTGCAACACAACCAGGTTTTTGTTTATGAGATTTACGCTACTTCAGGAAAAAGTCCTCAGGGAAGTTAAGACGCAATAAATGTGAGTGTTTGTTAGTGATGAGTGTCAGTCGGAGGACTCAGGCGGCAGGAGGATAAGGTGCTGATGTCAAACATAATACGGGAACAGCTGGAAAGTTCACTTTACCTCGGCCTTCTGCACACTTTCTCTCAGCCTGGTCTCCCTCAGGCAATTGTTCTGTTTGGCATGTGGCTAATTTGGCTAAGCCCTTCCGTCTGTCTGCTAATCAGGTAGGGCACGCTGCACATGTGTGCTTATTTCTGTGGGCGTTTTTGTTTTACTAGCCTCGATTCCTTGTTGTAAAACATGATTTGACAAGAGTGAACTTTTTACTTTCAATTTAGAAACCTGGGAACTACAACATGTTAAAGTGTCCTCTTTGGGTACTTCTACATACAACCCACGTGACACAAGACACAAAAAAGTTGGTGGTTATCTTCCGAAAACGAGGCTGGATAATGAAACCAATATAATATATAATCTCTTATATAAATCTTAGTACAATCTTGTCCAGTAATGCCTAAACAGTTCTAGTGTCCATTTTGTATCAATCAAATCTTTCCAATGAGGACTAATCAGCCAGTTATAATTATAAAAATAATTTATACAATTCCTCTCCTTTCTAGACCTAAATGATTCTAATTTCTAGAATCTTAGCTGCTGAAAATACACCATGGCTATTTATTATTGGGGTAAGGCTAAGAAATCAAAGTCTAACAAGCTGAAGTATTATTACAGATATAAAATATGTTTTATCTGGCTTTTACCAAAAATTACACAATAAAACCTGAATAATCCCAGAACTCTAACCTCTTAAAGAAGCCAAACTTGTCAGATACTCTGTCTCTTTACTTTTTCACTAAGTTTATGCCTTTGGAATAAATGTTCATCTTCTACTTATTTAGTAATATGTAGTAACATCTTTGCATCTAATTCATGAAAAAACTGCTGCTTTAATAGCATCTATTTACCAGTTAATTATATATCATTTCTACAAATGCACTAAAAGTCATTGCACTCACATTTTTTTCATTTCTTTTCTTATTATCTTTTCTCCATCAGAGAAGAATCCCTGTCACCATCATGACCCCTCCTACCCAAATAAAAACTTCACAGAAGCCGGCAGCAAAAATTCCTGCCTGTTTTACAACCTTCTCTTCGCTAATAGCTCAGAATCCAGCTGCCTTCAAATTAAGCCTCTGTCATTTTCACTCCGTCTGCTGCTGGCTTAAACACACTCAGCATAAAGGTGGGACAAATTACACACCTCTGTGTTACCTGCTCATCTCTTTTTCCATATTTTTCTTGGCAGAGCGACTTGTTATTAATTGTCGATCTGGGGTGTCTGTTTCTTTGAGACACAAGAGGAATGTACAAAAACAAGATGGTGTTTCACATCTGGGAGGTAGACTGTGAATGAAAGAAAACAATAGGCTTTCTGACCAGTGACAGCAGGACTGGAGACGAATGATGAATGCAGTTTTTGTGACGTCAACTCAAATCTAATTAAGCTAAGCTGGTGTCCAGGTAATGGATCTTCACATTCCATGAAACCCAGTCTATAGACTCACTGAATCCAGACAATCCCTTCTTCAGTCTCTGCAGGATTGTCTATTAGTGATGTGTCTCCACTTTTTATTAGATACAGATTGAGGAAGTTTTTAGATACACTACATGACTGAAAGTGACAATCCCACAATGAGCATTCCATCAGTTTCATAACATTTAAAATGCCAAATTGCTCATTAAAGTGGAGACTGCTGTCTGTTACCTAGTTATATGTTGCATCATTGTTTTTTTCCTAGTTCCCCTAATCTTTCACCACAATTAGGAGTATTTTGTCCAACTACACACAGAAAAAAACAAACAAACAGCTTATCTTAGTGCATCTTTTGACAGTTATCAAACAGCCAAGGAAGAACATTTACTAAAAGCACAAAACTGTTAGGATTTGGGTTTTGTTTTGCATGGTTTTGCTTGTTATGTGTGTTTCTTCATTCTCTCCTTACCCTCAGTCTGTTTCTGCTCTTCTGCCACGCCCACTTCCACCTGTCATACCATGATTGTCACCACCTGTGCCCATTTACCTGATTACCTTCTGTGTTTTATAACCTGGTCAGTTCTTCCACTTCCCCGCTGGATCATTGATGTTGTTTATTTTGCCATGCCTTGTCCTCTTTTTTTAGTTTGGAATCCTTGTCTTGCCATTTTGCTGCCACGCCAGCCTTTGTTTTTCTGTTTTCCTTAGTTTCAATAAATAAGTTTTTTCCTTTCAAAAAATGATTCTGCGTTCTGGGTTCGCCTCTGTCTCCCCGAGTCATGACACAAAACTACAGAAGACTAACTTCTTTAGACTTGGATGTTTGTTAGTTAGCTTAAACTTTCACTTCATTTTAACTAGTGATGCATCAGTATTAACACCAGCATGTGTGCACTCATGCTTATACTCATAAGTGTTCAGATTCCACAGCAGCTTGATGTTCACCTCTCAGCTGAGAAGTCAGAAGACAGAGGATGAGCAACGTCAGATGTGTGGAGCTTGTTTTTCTGTACTTTTTAATTTTGTTGAAGTTGGCTGTCCTGGTCCACACTCCTTACCAGTTGGTGGGGGTAATGCAGCATAAATCAGATTAGTTTGAACAGATGTGTCCAGATATCAGCCTGTCTACAATTATTGCAAATCTGCAAATGTGGCTTTCCAAGAGCGGGCTTGTTCCCATCTTTGCCTGATGAGATATTTCATTCCAAATGATCAGCCAACAAGTTATTTTGTCGTGTCTGTATTTTTTCAATGCCGTTCTTCAAAACCACCAGCTAACAGCAGCAGTAATTTGAAAACTTGAGTATTTTAACAAAATTGCCACTTTTGTTTGTTAAGTTCGTAAAACCACAACTATCTACAACGTTACCTTGAGTGTTAAGAATCTTTTCCCAGAATTTACTGGCAATTTAGCAGTTCATTAACACATTCTGTTAGACAAAAAAAAATCTAATGAGACTTGGTGGTGTACCACTGATAAATCACTTTAAGACAGTCTTGTTAGGAAGTTGTACTTTATTTCCAGGGTCACATACACACTGCAGTGTAAATGACAAGGACTCGTTCTTTGAAACACTCTGAAGCATACTCTCCACACACCAGACAAAGAGCCTTTTGAGTCCAATGTGGTAATAGGTCTTTATAATAAAGACAAGCTGGAGGAGAATGAAAAAAGCAAACACACACCAAGGCCCGAAGTCTTCTTGAATCTGGACATCTGATAGCTGTCCACAAAGCCGTTTGCTTGGGATTGTGACATCGATACCTTCTAATAAAACTGCAGACTGCATCCATGCATCCAGCCAGTTGAAAGGTCACTCGTAACAGGTCAACCTCGAACAGATGGGCACAGATAAAAATGGAAGTGTCCGAGAATTTAGGAGGGCCATTATCTCTAGAGTTATTTAGCATCAACAGCAACATGCTGCAGTCTGTTGTTGCCCTTATGAAAAACGTCATATACACTGTAAATGTACATCAGCTGGTTTCTGTATCATAAAAATAGATTCGCTAGCAGCTGTGCATAAGTATTAATGCTATTGTTAAAATATTAAGACTATTTTGGGGGATTATTACTGATCTGGAAGGACAAATACTTAAAACAGAGAGCAAAACTTGGTATTATTGCAACATTTCTGTGATTCTGCTAAAGATTAGAGCTATGATGTGAACTGAGGTTAAGTTAAGCATGAACCGTGAATTGTTAAAGGGTTTGGGTTGTGGCAGCTTTACACCAGCAGCAGGACGTGCACACAGGATTTGCACTGCTGAACAGCTGCGTGTCGTGTGCATGTGTGCAGCCACTCAGGCGACCTTTCTGTTGCTGTTCTGCTGCTGCAGCATCTACAGTTTTGTGTAATTAATTGACGACCTTGGAGCTGAACAGATAACTTGAGACTATAGCATGCAAATGCCAAAACTGAAAGATATTTATCATACCAAGGACATGTTACTATTGTTTGTAATATATACACTGCAGTTACTGTGAAAAGTGTATTGTTGCTTACACACACACAGTATATAAGATCAATTTTAAATATGGACAGATTTATCAATGAAATGGGACAAAAGTGTCCCTTAAGCCATGACTTAAATGCAGCCAGTTTGCATTTAACAAGAACATTTTTATATTTTGAACATGCAATCCTCAGACCACAGTGTCATTGTGAAGCTGTGTTAGACTACAATGAATCAAAGTAAATTAACGGTGCTAGTAAGGATAGCTGAGCAACATGCTGCAGTTGTGTGGTTGGTGGTAATTTTGTCAACTTCTTCAGACCCACTACAGTTGTTACAGATCTGTTAAATTACTCACAGATTTAGGATCAGTTTACACAGACAGACACAGAAAACAGCCTGATGTTCATTACAGTGTGTTTGCGGGGGCTTGCTGTGCTCATCCAAATCTCTTTGCCAAGATCTGACAGATCTGACATGAGATATACATCTATTAAGCCTGCATGAATGTTAGGACTACTCCTGGACTTTCTTAGCAAAATAGGAAAAGACGTTGCTTTGATCCAACAATCAAAATCTTTCCTATGGGAGAAATCCCAAATGTTCCATCTCGTTTTGATTTTATGACATAAATGCCTTGCAATGTAAATTTGTTTACATATGTCAAAACTCTGAGAGTGCTGCAAGTTTACACAGTTTTGGATTCAAGAGACAATAGACAAACAGGCGGAGGACAGAGGTCAACATGCAACATGGGTTCAAGGGCTGAATCCAAACACACACGATTTATTGTTTGCTTTGACTCATCAAGCAGCAGAGTACCTTCCTCACACCGCTTCCACTCCTCATCTCACTGAGCTCTGAATGAACGATGCTCACACTGAAACTGGAGAAAGGTTTTGGTTCAGGTACAAAAATTCATACAAACTCATCTATTGTAATCTTACTGGGAACATGTTACACAAGATTTTAATGAAATGCAAAACGAGCAACCTGAGCCCAAAAACATAGCTACAAAATGTTTTCCTGAGTCTGAAGATGAGGGATTTCCCCATGAAATTCAATATAAACTAGACAAAATGGCATTTTCTGTGACAAAGTTGTTAAAGCCAAAAGAAAGAGAACACTAGCTAAAAGCTAAATGTAGCAAAAGACTGGCTAAAATCTAAAAAAGCAAAAGGCTAGTTAAATGCTAAAAAGCATAAGAAGACAAAAATACAGCAATTATGCTGAAGCAGATTTCAAGGAGAACAATTTTTTTCACAGAACTGAATAGATTTCAATGTATTTCTATAGGGACCATATTTATAAATTAAGTTAAATATTTTGAAAAGGATAAAAGTCACAGCTCTTGTTTCCTGAGTGAGTTGATTGTTTTGACATATAAATGACTAAAATAGAACAAAGAATGCTGAAGTAGAAAGATTGCTAAGAATGTCTGTAAAACTAAAAACAGGAAAACTATGATGTGAATGTTACATAATTAACCACAGAGGTCACAACCCCACTGATAATTAGACGTAATGTAGATTTAAGACCTGCTGGTATTGGATTCATCTCTGGCACAGGAGACAAATGTCTGTATATTCTTATACACTCCATGAACCAAATACAGTATTTGTATCTCAATCTCTGGCTGTCGCATTCCTGACTTCTTCAGTCTAAAAGCACACAAGCTGAATGTCTGGGAGGCAAGTCTAGAGGGATTTTCAGGAACCACATAAGACAAAGTTTAAACCCAACAACAAAGGTTAGACCTTTTTATCTTAATGTGCTTTAAGATATGTTATTATCACAAACTTGGTATGTGTGTGTATTTCCACTGTCATTTATTCCAGTACACTTAGACTTCAATATTTTAACACCACAGGAAAGAAATAAATCATATTGTGTTTAAATATTTCATTAAACAAAGTAAAACCTCATGTGGATATGAAAATAACATATCACACTAATTTTATTACCAAGACCTTAAACTAAAACAAAAAACAACTTAATTGAACACGTAATGAAAGGACAGGTTCACAAAAAGGTCATTTCCAGGATCATTTGTTTGGACAAAGTAACATTAGAGGAAATTAGGTCTTTTTTTTCTGCAGCTGGTTGTGGTCAAAAAGCAGCTGGTTGCAAGAAAGCAGAAAAACAAGCAGTGGGAGCATCTGAATGCAAAAAATACTCTTCAATTAATGAAAGGTTAATCGTCACTGGATTGCTCTTTCTCTGGTCAGGGCTGACGAAGAGGAAGAGAGCAGGTGGCTGTCAAAGGATGGACGAAGAGTTTGTTAAGAAGAATATAATCAAATGAAGAGGAGATTAGGTAGATGATGAATGGAACTGGCAAAAGAAGACAATGGGGGTAAAACATTGGTATCCCTCTAAATTCTGGGAACTTAAGACATTCTTATGAATCTGGTCGAGTGACGTAAGATTTCTAAATGAGGTTCGAGTGAATTTCCATATAGGTCCAGGGCCAAAAGCTGTGACAGAACCCTTCACATATGTCAGGCTTCACTCTGGTTCATGGATTCAAAGAGAAGGGTAGTTTAGCAAAACGAAAGATTTATACTTGAGTTGTTGTTACCTCTACAAAGTATATTATTATGTCACAATTACGCAAACAGAATAAACTGTTAAGTGTCTTACTTTCCTTTTCATTAAGCTCAAATGGTGTCATAATAGCTCAGAGGACAGCTTATAATAACAGCTAAAGGCTAGCACACTAAAATAAATAAAAAAAAAAACCATGATGACACTGACATCAAAGTCACAGCACAAGGATTTTCAGCACACTGCCGGAGTGAACAGAAACAAAGGCTGAGAACAAGCAGGAGAGATAAAGACATTTCCAAGCTTTCATCTCGACGTGCTGTTATCTGCTCATCATGCCACAGCCCAGAGCAGCAGGACACTTCAATCACACACACACAGCTCTTCCTTTCAGGCCTGCACGGGCGCAACATGCCTGGAATTCCTCTGTGTTCATGTGTGTGTGTATGTGTGTATAAAACACGTAAAAGTCTAAACAAGGTTGGGTCTTGAACTTGCTTTCTGCCTTGATGAAACAAAATTTGAGAGGAAAACTAAAATCCACCAGGAAGTTGAAGAAGTTGTGCAAAGAACATCAGAGTGTGTTTATGTTTGTGCAAAAACCGAGCGGGATATAAGCAGAGACTTGTCTTTTACGCCTTGAAGAAGTCACCTCAGGGTCGGATATTATTTCACACACACACACACACACACACACACACCCTTAATTTACTGCTGTAAGACAGATTACACAGGCAATGTACAAATATTCCCCTGAGGTTTATAAACAGGCAGACTTCAGCAAACGGGAGGTGAAGACAAAGTCGCAGCTCTCATAAGGAAACTGGAGGCTCATCGGGCGCCCTGGGCGAAGAACACATGCCAGATATCCTGCATGGAGTTTGAGATATCAGATGGTGCAGATGTTTAGGAAGTACGTAGTTAGAAAGAACAAATTTCCTCCAGGCTGAACAGAACACGGTCACTGCTGATGTCTGGAGTGCTCACATTACTCTGCTTTGTAACTATTAACTTGATGTCTTATTTTGCCATTTCAGGAAACAAGTTATTAGTGCTGCTCTTTTATAATTTGTTCATTTTCATTCCTTCTTAACGTTCAAGTCATTTTATTGTCAAATGAATTTATAGGCTTAAATAGTCGCTTTGTAAAGTTGAAGTTATGAAGGAAAGTTACAAAGTTCCTCAGTGCTTCCTAACAACAGCAACCAGAATACCAATACCAATATTCTGCAAAAACCCTCAAGACTTTGCTTTAACACATTAGAAAAGAGGTTAAAAGTTATTTTTAACATTGGGGTTTCAAACTGCATTTCCTGTAATCAACCACCAAGATGTCCTAATAACACCTAAACTGTTCATACATGTCCAATGCTCTTTTTTTTAAAATATTTGGACACTTAATAGAGGGGTAGGAGGATGAGGAAAAACTGAACAAACACAGACTACAGATTCAAGGATTCAAGCTCATTTAATCTTTTTCACAACAAAAGATTTTGACCATGATAGCTGAAAATTGCAAAGTGTGAACCAGTTTTATTGGGACACTGAACTGATTTTAGTCCTAAGCTTTCAAGAGGTCAATTAACTGATAATATAAGCACCAAAAAAGACTTTTCACTATGTTACCCTAGCAGTGGACAAACAAAAAGACGATGGAGGAAAATATGAGTGTGGGAGCAACAAGGAGAGCAGAGAGACTGACGGGAATAAATGATTGTGTTTTTTGCTTCCAATAGAGCTTTTCCAGACTACATTTTTTTTTTTTTTGCGTCAGCGGTGTAAGGTGTCCCGCTGTGTAATCCTCTGGTGGTGACAGACGCAGAAGGATGGAGGGAGTGAGGGATGAAGGTGGAGGTCACGCACACGAGTGTGAGAGTGAGTCCACATGCTTTCGGTAACGTTTGGCTAACAGTCGATGCAGTGTGTGTGCCTGGCTGTGTGAGAACGTATGCAGGATTTGACAAGTCATCTTTCCCCCTCTGAGAGCAAATTAGTCTTGTTCACCTTCAGAGTCCTGCCCTCACTCCATCACGCTGGAAAACTCATTTACACTCTGCAAAATTTCTAGGTCACCTTCAAGATGCGCAGCTGCACAAACACTTTAAATCACTTGTGACTGTAAGCTGATTAAGTGATTTAAGAAAATGCTACAGACAGATTTTTTTCTTCTATTAAACGCATCCAAAGTCACAGATGTAGATGAAACAATGACACTTGTTCGGGGTTCTTCTACCAAACTGTAGATTTAACGAGTTATTTGGACTGAACACTCTTTGATTCATAGTTTTCTTTAATGAAAGAGTACACAGCTGTGGTTCTAACAATAAAGCAGTAAGTATGTTTCCATTCACCATCTGCTCTGCTCATTTTCAAGTTGTGAAGTAAAAGAAGGGGAAAAAAACAGACACTGGAAATTTGGAAAAAGTCTTGGATGATGTGAAACAGTGCAACAGATGCTACAACTCTATATGTTTATCTTGCAACACTCAGTTTTGCTCAACAGGATTTTCCTTGTAAACATTTTCAGAATTTATTTGAATAAAACACTTTAGCTCAAATGTAAAAAATGCCAAAAAACAATGAAGCAGGCAAGCATGACTGCTGATTCACTGATTCCTCAAGCTTGTTCATTTTAAAACTTTTTTTAAAGTATGACTTGATTCTTTTTAAAATCAGCCTCTTAGCAACCAGTTATCTGTGAACCATCTTTGCACCTCCTCTGCAGCATAATTTGTCTTTCTGTTGACCTCTCTGCGTCCCACATCTTCATCTTCAGTTCGAGGGGGAGGAAGATGCAGCCACTTGGCCGGAGGGGAAGATCTGAGCGGCTGACCTGGGGTCAGGGAGACTAAATGTCTAAAACTTCCTGCTTTTCAGCGTCTGCAGTTTGTGGCCTGAGGCGTCACCTCCCTTCAGAGCGAGCTGAGGATCTTTTTAAAAGTGGGAAAATGTTTATCTACACCTGATTAGGCTTGATTCAAGCAGAGTGGATCATCCAGGGGAGGGCTGTGGATAGTTTTTAAAATATCTACAGAATAAAAGGCCAAGACTGAAATTAGGTACAATAAATATTTTACCCTTGGTTTAACTTTTTGTTGAATTATTTCAATGCAAAAGATTGTAAGTCGGTGTTCAAAATGTTCACTCAGTACATCTTGGATGCTGCATAGGGGACAGCGCTGTGGTTTTGTATTTCGAACATTACTTGTACCTTCTAATTATATGTTAAGGATTCAGTCAGATGTTGAATAAATTACTGGCAACAAGATACAGTGGAATACACATCTGAATGTGAAGTGATGGACACCCTAGTTTTGTTGGTTTTGGCTGAGAAAATATAAATAACATCATATGTCTGAATAACATTGACATAAAATCCAGTCACACATATCTGTTACACTTTTTTCTATTTGCACAAGCATGGACTGCAGCTGTTACTACATCACAACCTTCAATAATGACTTATCACCTAACCTTCAAAATATCTCTGCACAGAACAATGGGTTTTAGAGTTGAAGTTTGTCTGCAAATAATAAAAAAAGCAGCATAACAGTTCAAATGCAGTTTGTGTTATGTTGGGATTTACAACATAACTGTAACATTTTTAATTACAGGCTTAAACATTTTAAATATAGGATTGGTTCACAGTTCAAGTTTTTTAAGCCCTACATCTTAGGCTGAGGAGATCAGATGCAGTTATGTAATTATAGGCAGTTTTTAGCGAGCTAGAAACTTACATTAATGAGCTGCGGATGTTAGCATTAGCCTCGATAAGACACCTGCATTTCAGCAAAAAGCAATTTGCTTTTTTTTTGCTGCATTTCAGCAATTTCTCCAAAACCTTTTGCTGAAAAATATTTACAAACAAAAACACAAACGTGTCACGATTCTCTTAGCGTTTTGTCACCATACAGTCCATTTCTTTGATAAGTTTGCATTTTTATTATTTAAACTGACATCATCACACCAGCTGTAAAATAAATCTAATCTTCTATCTTCACACATCCTTCAGTGGAGAACAGACTACCATCCCGATTTCCATCAGAAAAGGACCTTTTCCTGAATGAGGCGCTGAGTCGTACATTAATCACTGACGAGCACAGAGGTCAACGGCAGTTCACATGTTGGAAAAGATAAAGGCAGAAGGATTCAGGCGTTAGCGCAGGAGAATAAGAGAGTTGATTAAAGTTTGACTTTGTTATTAAAGAAAGCAAAGAAAATGCTAAATACCCTGAACATGGGAGACAAAACTTAGGTGACTATTGTTCATTATATCCTCTGCAGAACAAACACAAGGATGGGATCCACCGTTAATATTGTTGTTGTTTCATTTCAACGTAGACCGAATGTTTTCCATTATGTGTCTGCTGCACTTGGGTTGTGGTTAGGTTAGAGTTGCACTCTTTAGCTAAAACATCATCCTCTTCAAAAGGTTGTGTTTGTCTGTCTACACAAAAATGCAACGGTGCCCATTTTTTAACCCATTTTCAGAAATAAGGCTGTTTTTGTGCTCCTAAAGGGTGTCTCTGTGTGGTTGCAAGCCTGAAACAATAAAAAAAGTCTGCGTATTCACAAAACACCCATATGGAAGGGGCCAACATCATGCTATATTTAGCTGTTTAAACTAGAAAGTGATCTATTTGGATGTCAAAGGTTTTCTAATATTTCCCGTCCAACCTGACTTTGAGCATCTGCTGCACACATGTATGCATACGTTTGAGTACAGAGTGTAAAGAGCTGCACGGTAAAATGTCTCCAGTATGTCAGAGCTGCTCTGCATGTACAGTACACACACCTGCATCGACTGTAAAGCTTCTTTATGCTGCTCCACCTCAGAGGTGTTCCCACAACTCCCACTGAGGTGTATTCATTTATTAGTTTATTCCCAGAATACCTGCTTCTCCAGGTGAAGTTCTGTACTCAGCTCAAAGAGCAGGATTCAGAATTTGCTGACAGAACCTGCAGAGATTTAAACCAGAACACAAGGGTGGCGTCACCTTGTTGGCATAATTTAAGTTTTGCTCTCTGTTTTACTCTTGGTATGTTTTTTGGGGGTGTTATTATTTTACTTAGATCACCTGGGAGACGTTATGAAGTCCGAGAGTAAAATTTTGGTGTTGATCAGGTCAATGGGCTTTTCTAATCCTCTCCTGTGACTTTGACTCGACCCACGCCATAAAGACCTTCATAATGCCAAAATAAGCAGGCTTCAATTTAAAATATAGCGCTGGGATTTCTGCTCATAGTGAAAAATGGCAAAGGATAAATATGAGTGGATTCTGACACCCACATCCATTTGTACTGTATACAGGGCTTGATGGCTCACAGGTCTGTACTGGATCAAATTAGGCTCTGAGTACCTATATTTATCAACACACCAGTTCTAAGGCATTTGAAAGAAACCTGAGAGAGGAATGGTTCAGTTTTTTAGACCTAAAGTGTTCTTTAAAGTGAACAAATAAATCATAAATTATGATCTGGGAGTGAGAGTGGTGTTGAGGTTAGGAAAACTACAGCAACTGGGGGTGAAAATAAGAAGAGGATGAAAGAAACAGTGGAAAAATATTCACCACCTTTGAAATGAAGAAAGAAAGAGGAAAAACTACAGTACTGTTAGACTGAACTACCAGATAAATAACAATATTATTTTTGAGACGATGAGGGAGAAGAAAAAAATGCTCTGTTGCTTTTCCTCTCAAGCTCACTCTTGTGACATAAAGTTACAAATTAACAGACAGGTAAAAAGAGCAGCCAGGTGACTTTTTTAACAATTACTTTCAATGATCAGCATCAATCTGGAGGGTGATTGTCAGGGTTTTCATTTATTCAACCTGCTAAGAAAAAATCACACCGGAGAGGCTTGTTGTCTTTTTTTGAAGGCCTTCGCAAAGAGGAGAGATTCCACAACAGCTCCTAATGGCGTGCTGTCCAGGAAGTTCTGCCCCTCCACTTGGGCTTTCTCTTTATTTAAAGGACGAAGAAATAAGAAGAAAAAAGGGGTTGATCTGAGCAAGCCAAGGCCAGTTCTGATCATAGCATAAACACATAACACATCACACAAACAACACGTTAGTGTTTAATTGTAATTTTCATTTATTCTGACCATGTAACAAACATGGTGACACTTTGGCCTGTCTACATCTGCAACTTTAACTTTGGAAGTCAATCCAATTCAAGATGGATGCCACAGTGAATCTACATTATCCAACACAACATGAATATAACTATCCATTTTACAGATATTGAGCTCAAATCTGATGTGGTTTTAGCTGTGAGTTACTCATAACACATACTCTGAGAGTAACAGACTGCAGATAACGTTACTCTGGTGGTTTGACCAAAACGGCTACAACTCGGTTGTTTCTCAACATACAATAATCTTAGTCTAAAACTCAGCTATGAAAGACGGCAGGTGATATGCATTTATTTTTTAAATTTCTTGCATTTCCTAGAAAGTTTACTAGGATTTGAAATGATAAAATATAACACTACTATTTTATAATTTAATCTGAATATGTGCAGCATTTGAAAATGATCAGATTGTTCATTCGACCTTGAATCTTCGTAAGCAAAAAATGCCTTCAGTAAATTCATCGCAAAATAAGTCTACTTTAAAATGTATTTAATTACGTAAGTATTAAGCGAACTATTCAATCATCTTGATGAACAAAATGTGGAAAACACCTGCTTTTTCTTTTTCAATGGGCCGCGAGTTGATGAATGGCTGTGTGGAAAAGTGTTGTGCAGACGGCTGCTTGAAAAAGTGGAGGGAACGTGTTTGATCTGGAGTGAATTAGATGAGAATCAGGAGGGTGTTGGGGGTTGTGTGTGTGTGTGCAGAGGGTGTGTTGGGTGTTACAGGCCAGTTGACCCAGCCTGAGGCCTGCAGTCGGGGTTGACAAGGTGAGCAGGACCCTGGAGAAAAGAATCTGGATGGCTACAGTATGCAAAGGCAATAAAAGAGCCATAAAATGGGGTCAAACTGAGGGGACACAGAGAAGTCTGGAAATCCAGGAAAAGATACTTAAACACAATCAGCATCCCTCACTCATTCACTCCTCCAATCATTTGTTCATCCACATTCCTATTTACTGTCTCTCCTCTCCGAACCTCCCAAATCTATCATTATTTCTTGTTCCCAGATTCTTTTTACGCACGTATGTACACTCATTCTTTTGGTTTTGTAATGCCAGAAGCCATTTTAGTGTTTCCTTTATAGCTGTTTAAATCCAGTGGTTTCATGTAGAATTTTTTTTCTTTTTAATTCAATTCAGCTAACGTCAACCATCTGCTCATTCTGCTCAGCTAGTTCCAATAACAAAACAAATGTAGAAACATCAATTTTTAATTATGAAAGAGAGCTGGTGGCTGCAAAAAGAAGCCAAAATGTTTCATTGAATTGAGGTTTTATACTATTTGTCCTTTTCTGATTTAATATTATAAATATTTAGAACTTCAGACGAAGTAGGGCAAAAATAAGGTCAGACTACAAACACGACAGAAAACGTGTTCAAATGTTTAAACTGAAGCTTACATGGTCGGCTGGAAAGTCTTGAGATTTAAATGCCATACACATGCAAGTGATTAAAAGATTTAAATAAAAATCATTGCTCTAAAAAAATGAAAATGCAATATTATATTACTTTTATCTTTTTGGGAAAAGAAACCATATGAAAGATGGCAAATACAAATGAAATTATTTGAGTTGAAAAAAATCAATCTGCAACCATTTCCTGAATAAAATGTTTTTGGGGCTTTTAGCTGTTATCTTTTTATTAAAACTTACTTTGTTCTATGTGATGAACTGAATTTCTCATGGTATTTTTTTAAGTATTTCATTTGCTTTGGAAAGCTGTATAAGAAGACAAAAAAAGGATTAAAGGAGAGACTACATCAAAACTTCAGTGGGTTAATTAATAAAAAACTAGAAGCTGTTGCTGATTTGCTCCATTTACAGGAGATGCAGCCCAGTTTTCTTTGGCTTGGAAAGCCCATGGTGCACGCTGAACTTTGTGCAGACCACTCACCCATCAAAGTAGGTGCCTTTCCTCCCTCCCTGTATCCATCTCCCTGTCCCTCCTTCCCCCGCGACGATCCAGAGACTGATAAATGCTGCTACTCCTTTAGCCCTGACAGCCATTTCTCCCTTTTTTTTCATCCCTTCCTCCCTCCTGCATTCCTTTCCCGCGCATCCTCAGTCTCTGTCCTGAAGCTCACTCTGATTACCCAGAATCCATCTCATCCCCCTCCACCCTCCAAATGATGTGTGGGCTGCGTTGAGCCATCTGCTGTCTAAAGTTCATGTTGATGTATGATGATTTGACACCGTATCAAGATAAGCAGGAAGAAAAGATGCCAGTGGAGGTGTGGATAGTTGTTGGTTGTCAGTGGAGGCCTGGACAGACTTTATTATTACAGAGTGGGTTTAGTAGGTTTCACCTCATTTACAATATATCCCCTGTTGTTCTTTTTATTAATCAACATATAATGACCATTTTCCTAGACAACTTTTGGTTGAATCTGGTCAAATCATCTACCTGGGCCTCTTTCCAGTGTGATTTTTTTCTATTAGCTGAATCTGACTCCTTCAGTTTTACATCACACTGACAAAACTGCACGATCCCACACCTTTAATAAACCTTTACGGTTCACCATCTCTGTGTAGGAGCTCGTATATCAGAGATATGTATCTGGTGAAGCGCAGAGCCACACTTTAAATAAAGCAAGATTTAAAAGTCACAATATTTTTTAAAGTGCATCAGCAAAGGTGGCTTTTAAATGTTATCTTATTTAAAGAAGGCAACAAAGCATAAACTTAAAATGCAGTAAAGATTTAAACTACAAATGTTCCAAACTAACTAAAAATTTAAAAAACAATTAAGAAATTCAAAGTTTTTCACTGGCAATAGCTACTAAAAACCAAGGCCGTTGAACCTGATGTTCACCAGTTTGACAAAAACAGTTTCTTCAACTAAACATACTTTAAGAAGAGGAAACGTCTCAAAATGAACCAATAAGACAGTGAATTTTACCATGATTTTCCTTTTAAACTATGAACCTGGAATGCATTATCTTAAGACAGACCATTGTTAAATAATACAGACCCTATGACCTGGGCAAACATTCCCTGCCTCTCCTTTTCCTTTCAGCTTTCAGCGTCTTGTCTGCTTTAATATCTCAGTGACTAAATCAGGTATGGGCATCAGAGAGTCCATCTGTTTGACCAAATCTATTCCTGACGTGCAGAATGTGAACACATGATCTTACTATTTAGGCTGTGTCCGCATGGAAACATCATTCTTCCAAAACAGTTCTTTTATTTGTTGTTTCTAAAGATATCCTTGTAAACATGGCAACCTTTCAAGAAATTCTTTCACCCACAACAAAAAAACAAAAGCGACCCCAAATGCCGTAGTAACTATGCCAACCCTGTATGAGGCGATGTAACACTTCCATGAAAGTACGCCAAAATCAGGAAACAACGCATGTGCAAAAAGCTTGCAGGGCTGACTGCAAAATGTAAACACAAGAAGAAGAAAAGGACACCCTCAGGCCGTGGTTAGATTATGGCATAACCTCACTTTTATGATTTTTTCACTCTTGAAAGTGAAAAACATTGTTTCTGTGTGGACAAAAGAAAGAAACAATAAAAAACAAATCCTTCCTGTGTGGACTACACCTTACTGTAATACTGATATTGTTCATGTTGACATTACAAAGATAATACAATTTTGTTCTGTTGAGAACTCTAATTGATTGTTATACAGACTCTTGGGTGGGTGACTGAAATCTCATTAGTCTCTCGATGCTACAAGCCCATGACCTTGCAGGGTAAAGCAGCGACTGCCTGCCTGTTAGAAATACTGACAGACTGATAATAGAAAAGGAAGGAAACTGTCTGCAAGGTAACAATCTGGTAACCATATAAACACATTTCTTTTTAATTTGTTACTTATAATACTGAATCTGGTTCAGCTCCAGTCCTCAATCTTCTTGTTTTGTACAGATTCTTGTGAAATCTTTGCTCTTTGTAGCAACATTGTGCAACACTGGATTGAAGTTTGCAGATCCTTGTGGTCAAACTGAATTTGGCAATCGGAGAGTTTTGTTTTTTTCTTTACTTGAACATGTTTAGACATCTAAAAATCAGACTCACAGTTGTTCAGACTGAATCTACAAAAAACATCCAAGCACTGAATTCCTCCAGTACTTTATGCATAAAGTAAAATACAGGATGGATCACTTGGAATTGTATTTTCTTGTCTGAAAAGACACTGACCAAAAACAGATTTAGAACTAGGATTACAAAGACAATCATTCTGGTTGATGATTTTCTATGCAACCTGCGCCAAACGACTTAACTTTGATTTTTAGGAAACAAAGTTTTCCAAAAACCATCCAGTCATCTGATTACACATTTGTCTTTTTTAGAGCATAACAGCAAATAGAAAGCAGACGTACATGCACATTCAGATTTATGCTTAAAGTTATTAAATGTAAGATTATACCCAGGAAAATGCAGTGTGAATGATCAGTGCTGGTTGAGTTTGCTGAAGAGGCTGAAACTGAGTTGTTGAAGCAGAACAAACGTTAAAATGAACAGAACAAAAGCTGAAATAATCAGAAGACAAGCTAGAATAAACAGAACACAACCTAATTTGAGCAGAACAGTAAACACGTAAAACGAGCAGAACAGTAGATAAAAACTAAAATCAGCAAAACAGTAGATAAAGCAAAGACTCACAAAACATGAGCTGAAGCTAAATGTAGCAAAAAAAAACCCTGCTAAAACTAGTATCAGCTAAAATGAGGAAAACTGTGGCTGAATGTTAAAATTAGCTACATTATAGGTAAAAGAAAAAATAACAAAACAATAGATAAACTAAAAATTAGAAAATTATACCTAAAAGCTAAAATTAGAACTACAGTAGCTAAAAGCTAAAATTTGCAAAACAGTAACGAAAAACTAAAGTCTTTCACTGAAAACTGTTTTTTTAAAGGAGTTTAAGAGATCTCAATGTATTTCTACAGGGATTTTTTTTAAATAAAGTATTATGTTTCGAAAAGTATAAAGATTTACAAACTAATAGTCATAACACATTATTCATAACTGAGCTGAAAGCTTTAATACATGAATGGTTAAAATAGCACAAAGTATGCAGAGGTATGAAAAAAAAGATACAGAATAAAATATAAACAGGAAAACAAAAAACAAAAAACAAACAAAACAAGCCGTCCACCTCATTACAACTTTTCAGATCACGCGTTGAGCCTTTAGTGAAATCCCGTGGGTGGGCCCTCAGCAACTGCAGATACAAACACCAATACTGGTATTTTAATATACCTAAACCCTTCTTCAGATGTGAGTTCGACTCGTGTGAATCATTAAGTGCTGAAGTATTGCATCTGTGCTAACCCTAACTGTTACTGCGTGTGAATAACCCAGCCACTCAGGAATGTGGGTCACACATGATGGGAGTCTGCATGCAGCCCTTTAACACACACACACACACTTTTCACTGAGCCACAAGCAAACTCCACACACACATGCAGTTCACCAGTTGCATATGTGCGTGTAGGGCCTGATGTATTTGTATAAAGGGGGTTAAGTTTCATTTAGGGTACTATTTCTAAGCCATCTTGTTTTCAGCACTTTAAATCTGACAAGCTAACTAGATACTCTTACTTTTCCTCTCCCTGCCAACACACAGTTGTTGAGAGGGGCCAGCCCCCTGCCAGATTTAGACTCATTAATGACAGCTGTTACCTAGCCCATCAGCCGTGTAGAAACAGACTTACAGCAAGAAATCTAAACGGAGATTTAATATAAGCCCAATGAATGGATGGAGTGCACAGTTCAGAAGGCTGCTGGGTTTCAGGGATTTACCTTTTCCAGGGCTGGTAAAGCAATTAGGCTGAAAAACAGAAAATACACAACATAATCTGTCATCTGTCAACATCTTGCTCGTGCACATGTTTTCTGTATATAAACTCTGTTTTTGTCTGATTTTCACCCCGTTTTCTTGCAACCCAAAACTATCCTTCTGGGGTATCAAAAAACCTACTTAATTACACACCCTCTAAGTTGTAAGACACAAATTTTCTAATAATTTTTTCCTCTAGACAACAAATGTATAAGTTAAAAAGTGAAATTCCTTTGGGCCAAGTGGTTTTAGTGAGGGGAAAGCAGCGGTGTACAAATGTAATAGAGCAGTAAGGAGAGGGACAGCAAGCATGAATGAAGACTTTGTGGAGTCCAGGATTAGTAATGGCATGCAAATATAAGGCTTTGGCCACAAAATAAGAAAACAAATTTCCTACGTTTGCTTTGCCCTTACTTTAGCTGTCTGTCAGCACATGTTTGTGCACCTCGTTGAATTTATCACAGAAGGTGTCAGAAAGAAAGTAGTGCTTGATGTATTAAGAAGATGCTATGAAATAATTAAACACTGGTAAAGTTTCCTCTTGACCTTTATCAAAAGTGAACTAAACAACAACCATGTTTTAGCTGCACTTTTTGTTCTTTTATAATCCATCTTTCTATGAATATTATTTTTGGGGAGGGGATCGACAGGACATATCACTCTGATTCTTACCATTTTTTATGACCTGCCACCAAAGACATTATTTTTGTCTGTGATTGTGAGTAAAAGTGTGTGTTCATGTGTTTGTAGAATTGGCAAAATATTTTATGGACACATTTGAATTGAGTCACCTCAATTCAAGACGGTTGCCACTGCTAACAAACATTAGCCAACACAAAAAAATGTCCAATTCTCTTGAATTTACAAATATTGAGCTAAAATTTGGGGGGGTAGTAGCCGAGACTCACTGTCAACACATACTTTGAGCACTACTCATCAGCAAGATCAGACAATATTGCATGAGAGCATGCATAACCTTAGTTTAAAGGTTTGACTAAAACGACCGGATTTGGATTTCTGCAGGGAATGCTAGGCCTTTAATTCCTCTATTATCCAACATGGAAATTTTTTGCAGGAGCCTAATAGATTTGCTTTAATAGACAATTTTACTGGAGGCCAATAAAGGCAAGCAGTTGGTCAACTTTATTAGCTTTGAGTTGGACAATGACCAACTGAAGGGCAGGAGGACAGATGACACTCCTGTCGAAGCTGAGAACATACAGAGACTGACTCCAGCCACACTGCTGACTTTAACATCTGTGTTGTTTTGTGCCACAATGAACAACTCCCATTAAAAGCAGATATGGAACCCATTAAAGACCATTGGGACTGCATCTTGAGACTGTATTATTTTCCACAAGAAAGGCTGAAAACACAAAATTGATCACGGCTCTACATTTTACGGTTTCATAGAACACTGCGAGAGGAACTGAGTCCAGAAACCCTTGCCAAAGGTCTTTTTAGAGTTATTTATTGGACACATGGAAAAGTGTGAGGAGGGGTGAATTAGTGGACTGTGAAGGCAACCAAGCGTCCTCTGTTCTTACTTACAGTAATAGATTAGAATGAGATCCAGGTGAGTCAGACTAATATGCACCCACTCTCGCAGCACAAAAATAATGAACAATGAAACTACTTTGGTAAAATGAAAAAAGGGGTTAACATGAGTCATAGATTTAATTCAGTTTTATTAATCAGATGGCATTAATTTCCAATTTTTAACACAAAATAAATTCTACCTTGAAAAAAGCCAGAAAAATGTTAAATATTCTTCTACGTTCTTCTACGTGTCACAGAGAAACCGTGGTCAGCGCTGTTGAATCTTAGCCAGGTTCTCACTACACTAAAACACAACTTTTACCCTTTTAATATAGGGGCTATAAATCGTTTTAGACCACAAAAAGACACTAAACGTCTCTTGCTTCTGATCCAGAACCATGAAAGCATATTTGTGTCCCTGTCATGAGAAGAAAAGATACCTAAAACAAGTAGGGCTGAAGCCAAGAGCAGCAATAGTTTCAAATAATATTAATGCAATATCTTGTCTTTGAAGGGGAATGCAAACAAGCTCATAAAAACAGAGAAATCAACTGTTGAGGCACTTACGCTTTTATTATCACCAGTCAGGGCCAAAATTATGCACGAGATCCCAGCTTTTCTTTTTGATGGAAACTCAAGCCTTCAGGATCAGAGCTAGGCTTAAACTTCAACTTCTGGTATTGATCACGGTTCGTCACTCCATTGTTGAAAGAGTATAAATTAATCTAGAATTAGTCTTGGATTCATTTTTATTCCGTTCAAGCATTTAAAGCTTGCAGGAAAATCAGAAGTTAAAGCTAATGTTCAGGATTCTAGCACCAGAAAAGACAAACTGATTGAATCTGGTTCCACCTAGAACATGTTGTCTAACATTAATCCATTTGTGGTGAGCCGTGGCTCCCGATGACAGCTTCGTGGAACAAGTGTCCTCGTCTAATAAATATAAACATGTCAGTGCAGATTTGTCCTAAAAAAATAAACTTCTGAAAACAAGTATCTCTGTGAGCCACAGGTAGAAAGAGGCAGCGCTTCTGTTATGTTACTGTTTACTTTTCCTTCATGTTATTATTCCAACAAGCCTAAAAACAAATGATTCTTTAGTACTTATCATTCATCACCAAAAGCCTATAATTGTTTTGCCTGTGTCTGTGTGTGTCTATTTCTTACCACAATAAATCATTAATCACTGAACTAACTAAAAAAAAAAAATTTGAATGTACAACTGACTAACTTTTGTAGTCGACTTGATTCAAGGTTGCTCCCAGAGCAAACTGAAGTTAAAAACACAAAAAATGACCATAACTCATCAGGTTTTACAGACATGGAGCTACAATTTGTGGTAGTAGCTGAGGCTCATGCACAACACGTACTCTGACCATGATACTTTGTGATACTGCACGAGATTCAGCAAATGACCAAAATGGCTACAACTCTGATTAGATGATCTTTGTCTAAAAAAACTCTGGCATGCAAGATGACGGGTGATATGCATTCGCTTAAGAGATGTTAGACCTTTATTTAAGTTTTAAAATTAGATTTTGTCTTGTTTTTAAAATGTTCTCAGGATTAATCTGAATGTAGCCCATCAGTTGCAAAAACTGTGCGTGTTTGGTCCCCTTTTTTTAAGTTATAGTTTTTGGTTTTGTTTTGTTTTTACAAACGCCTAAAATTTGACCCCTTTTGTGAATTGTAAGATGTGTTGCTGCTGTGTTATAATTTATTTCCCACAGACAGGAAAGGTTTCTTTATGTTCTCTTCTCTCATGAGAGTATTACAGGTTTGCTCAGTCCTGCTCTCCTCTCATTAACAAGCCATTTATCAAACACCATGCCGTCATCCGGCCGCTGCCACCCTGTCATTTAACTGCAGGGCAACAACTCATTACTCTCCTTACCCAAGTCTGAAAAGTGAAAGTGATTTTTTTTTTCTTTTTAAAACAGAGGCTGTGTTTTTAATTACAACTTGTGAATGTATTTATGTGGAAGTTGTGTTTGTGTGGTTTCTGAAACATGCATTCAGTTCCGTTACAAAGTCTCGCACAAACAATTTCCAAGCTGGAGTTGAACTCAAACCAAGAAGAAGAGAAAAATTGATGGTTTTTGAGAACAACTGCTTGTAAGTAGCAATAAAAAAGCACAACATTAGACTGTTGGAGATTCTGAAGCGGTTCTAAGTGGCTCCTAGATGTGGTTGTGTGTGATTCATGGGAGTCTTCTGAAAAAGTTAAAGCTATGTTTAAGATGTGTTCTTGCCATTCTCATATTTAATCCATTTCATTGCTGGGAACATATTTCTCCATCCCATTAGTTATTCTACATCACATTCCATCTGATGAAATACATTAAAAACATTTTTCTCTGACAGTATACTTCACTCTGCACAACCTGTAGGCCTCTGTGGTTGAATATGTCTCTATGATACAGCTGGGAGAGACATAAAGCAGGACGCTGCGACAGTAAATTCATGCAAGCCTTTGTTTCTACAAATCTGACAAATAAAGGAATTACAGAACATCATGTCTGTTTGGGAGATCTCAGCATGACTCTGACCTGGACAGGAATGAGAATATAGAAAATAACACAAACATATATACAAGGTCAAGTCTATTTTCTTCCCTACCTCCCTCCTACATGAACATACAGGGATACAATGCACCTGGTTTCTAAGTCTCTCCCCTCCTCATATAGTCGAGTGACACACTGCAGGTCTGAGACTTCTGAGTCCAACAAAAACAGCAGTGTGTGTATGGATGTGCAGCACACTGCGCTGTGCAAGGCATGCACAGCAATGTCAATAAACTGAGACCATGCAAAAAAACCAAACAGAGCTTAGATTGAATCTAAAGTTTGGTGCATGCAACTCCCACAGGGAAAAATCTCAGGACAGGGTGTTTTTAAGTCTCAGGCTAAACTCTTAACATTGAGCTTTCTGACTTTAGTTTTATTTAATGTAAAGCAGGTTGTGACATCTTTCTATAACAAGCATGTCTTGCATACTAATGAGAAAACCAGACATATAGAAGTAGTGATGGTAACGTAGTATAAGACTCTACAAGCTTTGTGGACCACAGTTCCAATCACAGTCTGTAATTCATGCCAAACATTACCGTTTTTAGAACCATCCCTGCCAAGACAAAAATAACTATAACTCAGTCAATTTTATAGATGTTGAGCTAAAATCTGGTGTGGTAGTAGTTGAGAGTAATTCACAACATTTATCCAGAGAGCAAACAGAATGTGAAAGATCTTTGCTGAAACGTTTGCCATTACCTGTTTCTATTTCTAAATTTCAGCTGAATAAAGCCATTGTGTTTACAACAACCACAATGTCAGCAACTGAAATTATGTCTGTTGCTCGGAAGACAGCAATCATTTTGAAATACGGGTCCATTAAGGTTGATATAAATGAAATCAAGACATTTCCACAAATTCTTTTACCACTGTGTGCAATTAAGCAACACCAACAAAACACACAGAAGTGGGTCCAAAGTAAAATAGCAATCTAGATGAAGACAAATGAAGCTGGTACAATAAATTGAATGCAGCTCAGTTCTGACTTTGAAGATGTTCCCAGCAAAGTTAAAAAAAGAAAATATGAAAGACTCGAGACAAAAGAAGAACAGATTACACAATAGGCTTTTAAAAAAATCATTAATATTCAGCCATGTGTGAAACAGTTGTAAATCCCATTTTCTTAGATGTGAAACCTTTGATAATTAAACTTTTCTCTGTTAATCATAACCGAGGAGCTAACTTTCTGAAACTTCTTCAATTGAAAACAGTCATGTGTTTGGAGAACAACTGACCTGCTTGTCTTTTTATTCCTTTTAACACTGACACCAAGTGTTCATCATTTTCTCCTGTCCTCTATGGTTCACATTAACTTGAAATGAAAGGATTTTATTAAGGCTAACATGATCATAACGCTGGGTTTTAAAAACACCCTGAAAAAGGGGGGGGGGATTCAAAAGCAAGGATAAAGAAAAAGGGCGAGATGATGACAGGGACGACAGAAAGTGGTTTGAAGCCAAGAAGGGACAGAAGATATTACGAGGTCCATGTGCGGCCCACATGCTGGTGTTTTGAGTTTGTTTGCTCAGCAGCGTGATGATATGACAGCTCCGGTTGACTGAAAAAACACACAAATCTAATGATTACAGTCATGGTTACAGACGTCCACAGAAAGAACAACACGTAGCAAAATAATTCAATTAGGTGCACATGAATAGGAGTTTGTAAAGCTCTGTCTATACAGTCGTGGTGCTTTAAGCTACAGCCTCTTCTGGTGTTCGTTTTCCTCTCAGCTACAGAATAGTTCTGACAGATGCTCCTAGATGTTGACTACAGGTTCAAGTAAACATGTTTGTGTGGCCAGAAATCATTGTTTCCATTAGCTGACATTATTAGAAAACAACCAATAACAATAAAAGCCTGCTGTGACATTCAAATTACAGCAGTTTTACAGCTGTTGCATCAGTAGTTATATCTGTTTAATTAAATTTAATCAAAAGGACCCAAATGAAAATGCCGGATAATCAGTAATTTTTCTGATTCCAAAAATGCAGTTTCTATATCCTAAAATGTAAAGCCAACCTAATTCAAGATGGCCTCCACGTCCAATTGCCCTTTGAAAACTCAAAAATGGCAATAATTCAGTCACATTTAAAGACATTAAGCTAATAATTGCCATGGAAGTAGCTGGGAGTTTTATAACACATATTTTTAGTGCAGCATCTTGCGAAGTCTCATAATTGCACATATTGTCATTTTCAAGGTTTGACTCAAAAGGCTACAACTCTGTCCCTTTTCACTATAAGATGATCTTAGTTCAAAACTCATAAAAGGTGGCGGGCGATATGCATTCTTTTAAGGAATGCTCAGCCTTTTAGGTATTGCTGTGACACAAGGGCAGAATTATGATTTTTAGTTTGTCAAAATTCCAGCAAAATACAGCTACAGCAAAATGCTTCGCAGGTCAAAATGTACTAAAAAGAAAAGAAATCTGCAACAATGAACACTTCTTTTGCTAACAACTGGTCAGCTGACAGCAAACTATGGAACAAGGAGTTTCTATGAGATTGTATGTTTGGGTGCATATTGTTGTATTTTGGTTTCACGTATGTGTGAACAGACATATTGCACGTGTGTGAGTCTGCATGAGAGCCCGCCTCGATTATCAGGGGTTGTATGCTTGTCTAAATCAGTGCCACAGATGAGGAGTGTGAGGATATGAATGCCAAAAAAGAAAATCCTTTCCATGGCCCCACTGAGACAGACAGAGGGGGTGTTTAGACTATGGGTGGTCCTTTTTGTTTCATCTACTCTGTGAGTACAAGTTTATAATTCCTTTCAGTTAGGAAAAAAAAAATCAGAATGTCCTTGTACTTTACATGTCAACATGTTTCTGATGCATGTACCTCTGTGGATCAGTTAAATATTTTCCTCGAGGTTAGAACAACTATATTGAGTTACTGCACCACAGGAAGGATTTTAACCTCTACTTTAAGTTGAACTTAGATCACGACAAGCGTTCAGCCACAAACTAAACATCTGCAAACACAGAGTACTCTTTGCTTTGATTTTTCTGTTTTCTGTTCTATTTCTCAGTGACCAAGTCTGTACACATCTTGGCACAGTGGTTTTTTTTATAGAAATACTCTCTTTATGTTGCTGTTAGGACATGGAGCAGAAGATGTTAAACCATTAAAAAGTCATTTTAAAGAAGGCTAAGTCCTTCTTAATAAAATAATAAGCAGTATGTGCTTATGTCAGAGGTCTCTACCTGTATTGTTGCCTCAAAAAAGAGATTTTCTTTTTCTAAACAGACACAAAAAAGTTAGATTTTTACATTTACAACTCATTTCAGTTCAAGATGGCTACCACAGCAAATCAACCTTAGGCCAACATAAAATGGCTCTACTTCAAGCGATAACAAAACAAGCAAAATCTTGCAATTTTGCATGCGATTGTGCGTGACATCATAACACAAACTTCGACCAAAACGGCTACAACTCTGTTCCCTCTCATCCTTAGATGATCTTAGTTTAAATCAAAGAATGCTAGGCCTTTTATTAGTCTAAACTTCCATAAACTACCATTAATTTACTCACAAGCTACAAACAAAAAAGCCAAATGCAAAAGAAGAAGCTAGTACGAGAAATGTGGAGCCATAAAAAGATTTTAAAATGAACTAGAGTTTTATAGAAACATACAGAAAAAAGCCATTAACACCACTGACCAAAGTATTGTGTATTTACTTGTATTTTAGGGCACATTAAAAAATTCTGGACATGAAGAAAAAGTCTGGACACAAGTATGAGAGTATAAAAACTTGCTGAATTTGGTAAAACTTTAAAAATGAATCAAATGTCTCCAAGTCTGCTTAATCTTTCTAGACAAACATCATTTCGCAGAACTGAGCATGCAGTTTCCATACTGCTATGCATAAGCACGCTCACACATCTGCAGTGGTTCGAAGGGTGGAGGTCTAACACCACTTGTCTCCCCTAATAACATACCAAATCCATCACGGTGCCCCAGCATCAGGCTCTGAGGGGCTTCGGCCCCTGGACACACAGGTTGTTTAATAAAACAGCACCGGGACACATGAAGGCTTTGAAGATTAAAGGCACATACATGGAGCTTGGCATGTTGTGGTTCTGACCCAAAATTAACATATATAATCCTATTACTGTCACACGCTCTGTAATTTAAACATTTAGTACAAAGAACTCCCTTGACAAATAAAGTTACATTTAATATGGAAAAAACACTAAATGCTTTTCAAGCCAAGGTTTAGCCCAGCATGGAAACATCATGTTCCAAATCTGAATTTTTCTGAAGTTTATGGTTTGATTAGTAGAAATAAATCTTGACTAGAGAATACATATATTTATGAAAATGTATAAATAGGAAAAGCAAAGAGAAAGAAAATACAGTATAAATAATAGAGGTCAAAACAAGAAGACAAAAGTTCATATAAAACAGTAGATTTATCAGTGCAGTAACCTGTATGAGAAGAAAATGTGATCAGTGTTTACCAACAATACAATTAAATGAATATAACCTGCAAAATAAAACACAAATGGGATTACTAAAAATGGGTTTGCTTCCTGGACTGTGGCTGTGTTTAGCAGGGTGGAGGGCAGAGGAAATGATGGGAGGAATACATGAAATTTAACTCCTGACCAAAGTTTCAGATGAAAGCTTTCATCTACGCTTGCTGAGTACCTCTGAGAGTCAGAATTTTGTCTTTAATTTTCAAATATGCAAAAATATTGTTGCTTAAATTTAGACAAAGTGAAATAAATGCAATACTAGGAAGATTTAGAGGTAGGGAAGGGTTGTGTACTGTCACAGGAGCAAAATAAAAGACACATTGTGAATGGTGAAATGCAACTTGGTCATAACTTTACACAAGACTTTCATCTTTTACCTTGTCTGGGTGTGAAAATAAAACACCTTTATCAAGAAATGTAAAAATCAAAGCCAGATGAAAATGAGTGAAGATATCATAATATAAATATGCACAATATCAATATTGCAACAGATTGTCTGGATGCATAAACATGCACACTATTATATTTCAAATGTCATGTATTATTAATAATAAATTTGCCAATCAGATAAACCCTCACTCACTGCCCAAGATGTTTAGATGTTTATCATGATATGATAAAGCACAAGAAATATGTTGTGAGGGTGATGAGAGAAGGAAAAGAGAGGTATGAGAAAAATCTGAGTTAATCACAACTAATACCAACCATCCTTACAATATTAATAACAATATCTCAGTGACAGGTTAATATTGTGCAGCAATGCTGGCCAGCCAACTAACAAGTTCAATATGGAAATGCTGTAGTCGGATTGAATTTCTGCTGACTCAAATTAGGTTGAGAAGATCATAAATCTCATCAGATATTTGACAGATCAGCAGCTTCTGTACCTTTAAAAGAACCCGTGGTCTCATATACTGGGAGCACTGGACCAGTAAAAATTAAAGTCATCTGACATTGAAAGGTCACAGCTGTGCTTTTTTTTTAAAAAAAAAAAAAAACAGGTCTCAAATCTGTGTACAGAGTAAAATACAACTGCAAAAACTTCAACAAACTTTTTTCTTTTTATAAAACCAGATTAGCAAAGTTGTTTCAGCTGCTAAAGCAACAAATAACTTTCTGCTCCAACATTTCCTACAGTCCTGCTTTTCACCAGCGATCCAACATGACATGCAGGAAGCCAATCAGGCTGCTACACATCTAAGGTCTTCTATTCACGCCGGCCTTACTGCTGTGAACAAACATGTAAAAAACCCACAAGAGAAGGATTCTTGTGCCAGAGCGCCAACCCTCACATCATCACACACCCCCTCTCTGACTGACACACACACATACAAACACCACAGCGTCTGACCTGTCCGCCTGTCAGCACACCAAAAGCCCCCTTTGTCCTTTGATAACCCTTGTCCAGCTGCCTCTACAGGAGGCTGTCTCTCTAACAAGTCCTGCCCATGGCAGGAACTCTGAGCTGGGGGCAGAGCGTTGAACAATGCCCTCTCTCCTGGAAGAGGCGTGCTCACACAGGGAGCTCTAATGAAATCCATGTCTCCAACAGCTATTCCCAACCTCTAACAACCCCCACTTTTTCCTTCTTTCCTTGGCCTCCTCCTCTAATATTTCCTGCTGCTAAAATGTGTTTCATGAAGAAATTGATTCCTAAAAATAAATATTTTAAGCTCAAGTCTGGGAATTTCACCCTCAAGATTCTAACAGGAAGATGTTTCTGATTAATAAATTGCTGTTCTTTAAAAACATCACAGATTAAAGGGCTATAATTCCTTGAAGGAATGCACATCACCAGTGCAGAGTTTTAGATAATTTTGGTCAAATCTTTAAAATAACATTATGCACAATCTCATCTGATTTTGCCAGATCTCATGCTTAGAGTATGTGCTGTGAATAACTGAGCTAATTTTAGTTCAATATCTGTAAAAATGACTGACTTATAGCAATTTTTTGTGTTGGATAATGTGAACTAGCTGTGGTGGCCATCTTGAATTGATGTACATATATTGTTCTTAGATGTACATTCAATAATTACTTTCTGCAAGTCTCATTAAAATTCATCCAGTGGTTCATGAGGGTTTTTGGGAACAAACACATAAACACATGCACACACAGACACAAGCAAAAACATTAATGTTCACCTTCCCCTTTAGACAGCCAGCGATAATGAGGAATATAAACCTTTCCTCTCTTTTGGATGTGGGTAATCAAGAACAAGACATAAAAAAGAGCTATTGGCACAAGAAAGGTTAATGCTTTAAATCCCCGAGCCTTCTGGAATCAAGTAGGACAAACTTCCTGAGCCGTAAAGCACAATGAAAAATGGTAAGGCAAGCGGAATTCAAAAATGACATGCATAGAGGAGAAAGAAGAAAAGCAGAAACAAAAGTAACGAGGAAGTGCTGACCTTCGTTTGTGTGTGATAAGTTGTGAGGAGTGAAAGTAGCAGGATCATAAAAATCTCCACTGTGGAAAGCCGTTGCCACACAGTAAATACTAAATGGTTCATGAATCACATTCCTTGTTCTAGTCATTGAAAGTTTTCAAGTTATTCTTCCATAATCATATACCATATTGTATGCATTTCATAACTAAATATAAAAATATGCTAACAGCCACGTTGAGAGCTTCTATTAAACATCTGATGTCATTAATGCTGGTGATATAACAACCAACACTGGCCAAACCCAACATTTATTTTCTCAAACTCCTCCACTTAGTAGATGTCTAAATTTCTACACTTAAAGAATAAGTTTCCATTTTTTCTGATGTAAAATATCGGATTTTTTTCTGTCTCTCTGGTTTGAACTCGCCGTTCTCCCATAACTACTTGTCAGTGATGGAGGCCTTCATGTTTAATGTCTCTGTCAACACTTTAAAAGAGTTGCGGTGTTGTGAAAAATGAGCCAGAGCACATTGTAAAGGGAGGTGATTTCCCTTGAGCCGCTTGTAATTGCTTCAAGCTTGGACCAAACAGGACAAAACCAGGAGGGCTGGCGCAGGAGGTTGGACAGGAAATGGTTTGGCTTTAGCCACTGAGACAACATGCTGGTTCGAAAGATATATCATGACTTTTCCATCTTATTTCATCCCCAAGATAGTGCTCGGAGTGAATATAAGAAGACTAGGACACTTAAAAGCACACGATTAACCACAAACTCTTTTAAACAAGTTTAGTTTTTGCTTACTGTTGGTTTCCTTTGGTTATTTTAAGTCTGTGTTCACATCCTCTAAGCTCAGAGTGGTCTGGTTCATATCTGTGAGGTCAATCTGATGCTGCAGCCCCAGCAAGCCTTCATACACAGGCTTTGAAGATCTGCTTTAAATCAAAAAGCTCAGACTCTCTCAGCCTCCTGTCATGATTGGACTGGGAACACAACTGCTCACACACTCACGAAGCACGGCAGCGTAAGTGTCTACAAACATAAACTCTTTACATTCTCTTATGTAAAGCAGGCAAAAAATTCCCAGGGAAAAAAAAGTTGCTTTTTCCCCCAAGACAAATATTCAAGAGTAACAGATACCTCAGACCTGGACATGGTTTAAAATCCTCAGAAGAATCCCCTAAATGCACTCAGTGTCCTTATTGGGTTAATTTACTAAAAAGTACCCATCTAGTTTAGACTAATCTATCCACTCATGAACAAAGCAGGATAATGTAGGTATTTCTTTCAATAGAAATGGCTCTTGTGGGTGAAAGTGGCATAAATAACTCCTCTCAGGTCACAAAAGACAAGTGAGCACCAGGCCATGCAGACTGAGCAAAGCTGATCTAAAGGACTTCACCTCTCAAACAGTTCAGCTGTCTCATTAAGTGCAAAGAAAGCCCTCTCAGACCACCAGCAGAACAGAACACCCTTCATCCACAGAGAGAGAGAGCAGGTGAACGTTAGGGAGGATGCCAGTGAAACGGAAAAGATTTTTTTCTCAAGCATTGGTTTCCAGTTTTGTTTTTTTTCCTCAGACCCTGGGACCTTCCTTTGCCATCTTTTCATCTCCTCCCTCTCTCTTTCCCATTTCCACATTTTCTCTTTTCTTCAAGCTAGGATTAGCTCAGCAGGACACCAGCATTCCTTCTCTACTGGTAGCCTTTGTCTTGACATTCCCACTCCTCCCAGTGTCCTCTCCAACTCTCTGCCCTTCCGAGCAAACCAAGTGTTCAACTTAGTGACAAGATTCTAACTGACATTTAAACAATTTTAACAACTATTTAAATTAAAGTGTTAATATAAATGTTGAAGTGGTGGTTGGGTTTCTGTTGTTCTGTGTACACATTAATTCATGCCATCCAGCAGTCCTGCTCAATTCAGACTCCAGGACGGGGGAAGCCTTGATGCATCTTTGATCTGAAGTCTGTTTTACTCCACCGGCTACCTGTTGCGAAGTTCTGTCCAAGGGTAAGATAACTGATACACAGTAACATATGGGGGTTTATCTGTGCTTCAGACCGTGGGCTCCTGCAGTAAAGGTCAGTATATCGTTCCAGACAAATGCTAATCCTATTACTCTAATTTCTGTGCATTTTACTCAGAATCAAAGTTAATGCCTTGTCTTTTTTTTAATTTCAACCTATAATTTCCTTTAATAACCATACACCATATTAAACTTTTGAGATTTAAGAGGCTATTAAAAGGCATTTTTCTTAAAAAAAAAAAAAGAAAAAACTATGCTGTAACTCACAGTAAACCATTTTTGACCCACAGAATAGCCACATCTATTTAAAAAAAAGCAAAAACATTTAATACAATAAACTCCAAGAGATACTGATGTGAACTCCCAGATTTAATTGCCACATAGTTTCATCTCACATCCTGTATTGTGGCTGCAAGCAAACTTTTAAGCGGTTTATTTTTCCCCTTGGCAAAAGGAAGGTCTGATTAAGCCAAACGGTGTAATTTTTAAAGGTTTTGGATGTCAGAGGCTGAACTGAGCCCAGAGAAACTGTCTGAGGGGCATCTGATTTTCTATATGCAGAATATGGTGATATTTTCCTAAAGATTTTTTACATAATCTAACTACTGTAACTAACCTTTGTGCACTTATGTTGTAATTGCTGGATGAGCACAATTGTCATGTGCAACAGTTTCTCAAACACTAAAATGTCCAATAAGTTTTAAAGCCAGAAGTTAAAAGTTAAAATGGTCAATAGCTAAACACAATTTTTGTAAAAGCAAAGTTACTTTCAATTCAAGAATTTTCTGTATAACAAGCATCATGCACTCAGCTAAAGCTAGCGAGGTTGAAACAACGAAGGATTTACGGCAGTGATGGGGATGAGGAAACCACAGGTATAAGAACCATCTGCTCTCAAGCAGATGCGGCATTTTAACAATATGACAGCTGTCAGTGGTGATTTATCAACCACAGGATGCACTTAGGTTCTGCTTGAAAGTACACAAAGTCTCACGAAAAAAACCTGAAAAGCACACGTGGTGCTTTGGAAAACCGGCAGCAGATGAGTTTTGGTTTTATGATCCTGCTGAGGCCGAGATCAGTGAGTATCCACGCTACTTGACCCCAACTCATAAAACAAACATAAAAAAAACAACAGAGAGAATAAGAGACCTAAAGCAGTAAGAGAGAGGTATGATAAGAAGCAAAAGGGAACCAGGCTGCAGCAAAACTATCAGAAGAAAACAGGAAAAACTGCTGTGTTTTTGCATCTTTTTCATCTTTACTTTGCCAAACCCCAAAGAATATATGTCTGTAAGTTTTAATTAAACTAAAGCATGACATGCATACAGATTCTCACTCCTAATGTACTTGTTTAAAAAAATACTCAAATACTTATACTGCAGGCAAACCAAGTTTGGTTTTTGATTAAAACACAATGGTTTCTTGCATTTAGCTCTCCTAACACTTAAACAGATGATTGTTTTAATATTAACACTAATCCTTTCATTAGGCTTTCCGAGTTAAGTCAGCATGTGTGAGTCTGCTAAGTACACTGTCAGAGCCCTTCATACAATGTCCAGGTCCTTTGAGGTCCCGTGTGTGAACCCTGCTCTCAAGTCACCAGATTAGTTTACACAAGAAGGTCATTTTAATCAGGTAAATACCAGGCTGCCAAATCTGAGGGCCTTTTTGTGAGCATAAACAGAGGATACGTCCGGCCTCAACCACAATCACATACATGCTGTCATGAACTGAGACAATCCAATAACCCCCTGCCCTACTGCTCAGCTTTTTCTCACTTAGAACTCCATTTTACACTCACCAGTGATGCTCGTCTTTATTTTCATGTCCACTTCTGACTTCTCTGTATTTTTCTTACAAAGCCCACTCTTTAACTTCATGTTACTTTATTATTGTATGATTTACTAACTGGTCCAAAGACCACAACATCAAGATCACACAAACAAAAATAGGAAACAATTACTTTATAAAAAACACATTTGCACATGCATAGACATGCACATGTAGTCTGTGATATGCCAGAATCACATCACTCACACTTGTTAAAAACCAGGCATTTTCGAGAGGGAATGAGCATCCTGTACTAACCCAGTATTAGAGGGCAAATAACAACAATTTTATCATGGAGACTAGCATGTAAACTGAGTGTGGGTATCAAGAGGAGTGAGAATCCTTTGGACTAGTCAAATATATTGTTAACATGCAGAGCGTAAATGCATGGCACTTGAAAAATATTTGGAAATTGTGAAATTTACCCATTATTGTAATTTCAGAAAACATCACCTAAAAACAAAATTCTAGAGAATGTCAAATCTAAATTTCAGAATCTCTGTCATAAATGCTCTTTAGATATATTGCTCTGCCTGCACAGTCAAGTATGTGCTGGCATATGGCCAGATTTGCGGGTTTTGAGCTGCAGGGAAATCAAATGGATTTGTTTCCCCCCAACATTCATTAATAACGCAGGTCTGAATTAAATTTGATTAAAAACTGGTTTTAGAAAAGAACAAAGTCATCAAATGTAAGCTATGGGTAAAGTAGCTCATATCAGACCTGCAATAACCGTCAGGACTATAAACAAACAAAATGAAATGTAGCGAAGCCACGTCTGGGTTATTGTTGGGCACATATTTTACATCATATAAGTGGTCATCCTCCCTTTCTTTTGTAACTACTGCTGCCTGGCATGTAGCCTCTTTTCCTGTGGGTGATGACAGTTTTTATCATGAATGGGCACCAGTTAAGTTAGTGTTGCAGCCATGAGGTGGCGACCTTGTTATCATGGTCTGATTTGTATTTAAGCAGAAAGGCATTTTTGCCTTGACAAAACATGTATGTTTATGTATGAAGATATGTGAAAAGGAGGCTGATAATACAAAACCAAATATGTTAAATTTGATTACCAGAGTAGGTTAATTAAATCAAATAGACTGATTATGACATTAAACCTCTAATATAAAAGAGCTTTAAAATATCAAAACATCAACACAGCATAAATACAGTACACACTGGCAGATGATGATGTCCTCTGACTATATAAAAGTCTGGATTCTTTAGGTTTTTAATCAGTTCCAGTTCAGTGTAGTTGTTTCTATTCTGGGTCTGACTTTTATCGTTTTGTGTCTATCAGTGCTGCTCTCCTGAGCAGAAGATTAGAGCCCCTAACAATCTTAAACCACTAAGTAGCTGCACATTGACTGCACATATTTTCTTTAGGGCACTTCACTTAAATACTCCAAAAGAAATAAAATTCAATCAACTAAACAACATTCGAGAAGATAGATACTTCAGAAATAAGTCTAAGTGTGTGTGCATGAATATATAGTATCTGTGTGATCATTCAGACATGTAGTCTGATAAACAGCAGCAGCATGTTTCATTTCCAAATGTTTACAGACTCCAACTGCTGCAGACGGTTCAAGGACAAAACAAGAATCTGTCACTGTGAGGCTAAGACTGAAACATCCTCCTCTCTGTCTGCTTAGGCGCGCACACACACGCGATGTGTGTTGGCAGACCTAAAGATACACACTTGTCTTAACAACTTCCAAGCATTCCTGTGACACTGAATGTACCCACACATCATTCACACAACAGAGTCTCTGTGAGTCACACTTCAAGGAGGAGGGTCAAATGAAATAAAAGGTGTTGGCAATTAAAATCCCTCTTAACTGATGAATGTAGAGACACTCATTCCACATTTCTTAACATATGTCATACATCCTTCATGAATCATGTGCACCGAGGCTACTAGTTACCAATGTATGGGCCAAATACTTGAGGTTTTTAGCAGCCTATTAGACAAAGTATTTCCTCAAAACCCAGTTACTGATGTCTAAAATACTGCGAGTGATAGAGGGAGGCCTTGAAGGGCATCTTATGGAGCCACTGCACAGAAATAGTGATATAAACGTGCTAAAGTTTGAAAGCAATTAGAAGCAATTCTGCCTAAAAGGGTAATCTGTATAATTATAGACTGATTTCATTTAATATAATTTTAATATGACATAAATCATGTGCTCCCCAGCCTTGCAGCAATTAAGAGTTTGATTTGTGTACTTTCCTTCTTCAGTCTTAAGTTGGAATTTTATAACTCTGGAATACCATGACTGAAGGAGGTTTTTAAGTTAGTCCAAACACAGAATAATTTGCCAGCTGGGTCACACAGAATGGACCAGTGGGAACACTGTTCATCTGCTTAAAGCAATGGACATTTTATACAATTATAAACCACAAAGCCAGGTGGTCCAGCAACAACTGGGCGAGCCCACTGGGGAGGCCATGGAGAGAAAGCTGGCATAATAGGATAAGGATGCAATTTGGTAGGACAGATTAGATCAGGAGGATAAGGTGATTGAATGAGGGCTAACAAAAGAAAGAGAGAAGTGACTAACAAGTGTCTGTACTTGGGCTTGTTTTCTGAACTCTCAGTGGACCTCAGATGGTGGAGTGAACTAAAGTAAAAGGAGAGGTGGGGGGTTGTACGGTCTGTTATGGAACACCTGCCTCCACTTAACCCCTTTCTCTCTCTTTCTGCTTGAGCTGCTTCTTTCAGCCATCTTCTATCTACCTATCCCAGCAGCCCTTCTGCTCCACCATTCCTGTCCGGGGTCACGGGCCCAAAAGAGTCTTCGTTTCCAAAACATGGAGGGCTTCATAGTCAAAGACAGAGGTTTTACGGTTCAATCACCCAGACAGGCATGGGCAGAGCTTTTCTGATTAGACAAAACAGATTTAGGCACATTTTGGTCCTAAAAGATATTTAACAACTTATACTAGTAAAAAAATAAAAAGTCTGTGATTCTTTTACTCCATTGTATTGGATTTAGGTAGAATGTTATGATTAAAGATCTAAAACGTTTTGTCCAAGAGACTCTTACAGTGGACAAACTGATGGTGTGTACTCAACTTCACAAAAAGAAATGTACAAAGAAGTGATTAAAATAATCCATGCTTGCACATTAACAAAGTTTGGATTTTAGTTGTTACGGTAGTCTAATAGCTGTACAGGTAGGAAGTTACCTCTTCTGTTTTTTTCTTTCTTGTACATGTCAGCAAATAATACAGCATTAAAATGCACATAACTGTGACATGTTCCATCTCCAAACTGTACTTACCCAACAACTATTACAAACATTTTATATACTTTAACAAAATATAAAGGTTAATTTACTTCCTGAGCCAGTAACCAAATCAGTTAGCCATGTTTAGTGAACTTATAATGATTTAGGTAATATGAAAATTGAGCTCAACAGTCATTCAAAACCTGGTAAAGATTGTCAGAACTGACGAAGCTTTTTGGATGAGAGGTTCTTCAAGAACCATGGAAAGAAGTCCAGTTTTTATCTGTTTAAGCTTGCAGGATGAACAATGATTACTTTAAAGTCAAAGGAAACGGGATCTGATTTTCAGTAACAGAAGCTTTAGGTCTTTTATTTGTAGTATCTTTGCAGTCCAAGTTTAAGTGGATTTAAGTTAGAAACACTGTGTGGAGACTAAATGAAGCAGAATATGTATGACTAAAATGAAAACTCCTATTAAAAAAAAACTGCAAAAAAAATTCTAAGACATTACCTAAACACAAAAATGTTCCAACTATGAAAGCCTGAGCCACATAAATTAACAACTCCTCCAATAAACAGGACCTTATAGGGTTGTTTGTTTATACCTTCATAGACTTGGCCTCTATAGCTCCATATCATAATCAGAGGTAGAACTGCACATCTTAGGACTAAATAATGATAAAAGATGGTGTTACTTCCTTAAATATGACTTATATTAGTAAACTACAACTTATATTGAGTAGTGTTTCCACTTTGAAGCAAATGTCATTCTGAAGTACTTCCTTTAAGGAGTTTCAAGTTTCGTCTCAAGCAGCCAGGAAGATGAGTAACAGCACAGCTCGGTTAACTTGGAAAAAACTATGATTTAGGCTAAAATATATCCTTTGCTGCCTTTTATGTCATTATTTCCCATCAAATCATTTTTAATGTCCAAAAAATGTTTGGTTTTCTTTCACCTGTTTACTGTCACAAAGCTTTACTGTGAAAAACAGGAAGAGGGGAAACATTTCTGTGTGTAATTGTAAAAGGTTATAGGCCATCTATAGAAATCATATGTGTGTAAAATAAATGTGGGGTCCTGCTACAGCATTAAGTCACAGGATTTCCACTCCAGAGAAAAACCATCCACTTTGTAATTTTTTGAGCCCAGTCAAGAAGCAGGTCTGCCTGAAATATTGGAGGTCCGGTGGTACTTATGGGACTAGGCTGCAAGATTTTCAGGAAGTGTATCGATTTGCATGGCCTACTTTATACATCCCAGTAGGGGCATTCGCTTTTCATATTCTGTGCTCTTCAAGAACATCTTCAAAAACCTCTCAGGGGGCTGGTAGGCATTTGTTGATTGAATTACAGACAAATGAAGGGCTTGGCTGCTCATCATCATGGCTTCTTAAGCAAAGGCCAGTGGTTAAATGGAACAGGGAGTTTCCTTCTCCTTCTGTTAGTCTAAATTTCATGACAACATGTGTGTTATTTATAAAAATGTGCTGAGTTTATACATCAAACCACCTAAAAATACATTTTACTGGGATGTTTAGTTTCCTCTGCGCTCCTTGGTTCTCTTATTTCTGCTTTATCCTTGTTCCTCAGAGTACTTTTAAAGGATAGAAAACTCCTTGAGAATGGAGATAATTTAGTTTTGAAAAAAGAAAAGTGTTGGGGTGTTAAACATAAGTGTTTCATTAAAAACAACTATCACCAGAAAATGGAAACAGGCATTTTGCAAAAAAGCGTCAAATTCCTCCCTTTTTATTTTGTCCTGTAAGAGCTTTGAAGTGTTGAACAATTTGTAATAACTGTGTCAGAAACTTGAAAACAAGTTTATGTTCTCTAAGTACAGTTTTATTCTACAAGATTGCAGCCATTGGGTTTCCAGTGATGTCTCAAACTCCTCATCGCTGTCATCTGTCTGCTGTAGCAGTGTTTTGCTTTTTAATATAGTGTTTAACTAGTGCGAAACCTGAAAATCCTGAAATGATGGGTTATGCTATAATTGAAAAGCATTGAGGCTTCTAAATCCCAGCTGTAAGCTTTGCTTTGGTAGACACGGTGTCTGACATTAGTCATCGGATAAGGTGGTTTAGTTCTTGTCTGGGCAAGAAAAAAGGAGTTGGAGTCAAAGGAATAAAAAAAATCTGGTAATAAGATGGTCAGGAAGCATAAGAAGAAGTTATTATGAGATGAATCTAACAAAGAGAAGAAAAAGAACAGCATGGCAAACTGTAATTTTTTTAAAACACAAATTAGTCAAAGATTTCCCTTCTCCATCTCATTGAACATGTAGGTAAATCTTTAATACTTCTCATTTAATGCCCCTCTTATTTGAGTCAGTGTGCACACGCTTATGAAATAATCAGAGTTTAAGCCGGCAACAATTTTGCTTTGTTTACTTTGCATTTCCCGTCTTTCATCTCATTTACTTTGACTTTTTTTCTCTGATCTTTGTTTCCAGTGGTTGTGGACCCCTGTGTTTCTAGTTGTGGTGTGTAGTTTATGATTTGCTGATAGAGAAGGAAGGCAGAGGTCTTAAAGGGTCGCTTGAGACAAAAGCTGCTTTTCAGCTCTGAGGGTTGATCTTTTTTTTTTCTTCCTCAGTTCTGCTCCCTTCAAACAACCAAAATATGTCACTCTGGGGTTTGAGATGACGTATCGGGTGGGGTGGATGCTTCTCCCCGACTCAGCTTCCCACAGGGGCCGAGGTAAAAATGACTTTACCATGTGAGGAGCCCGTGAACTGCTTGTAACGTTGCCAAACTGTCTTTCTCGCCCTAATCGGACTTCAGAGGAGGTAATGCTGGAATATCTTAATTAGAAGCAGATTTATCTTTAAGGCCATGTCACCTACAAATTGTAATGACTTCATACTTTAAGGAGGCCTAAAATAAAAGGCTATAAGGGCTATAAAAAAGGTGACAGGCTGCTTAGGGTGTTTGAGCAAGTTAATCTGAAGAACAATGTGAACAACAGAATGTGTGAGAGAAAAAAACAAAGATGGCAGAACCAGGTGAGTTGTCCTGGGGGCAGCTAAGAGGATTTTTCCCTTCATTTAGCAGTTCATGAAAAAAACCACAAGCTGCCAGATGTGACGGGGGGCACACACGGACCCTGATCGCAGACTGTAAACATAAAATACACAAAACAAAAACTTCACACGCAAAGGGACCCAAACTAACCCAATGTGAACACATATGTGTGTGGCACAGTTTTAATGTATTCTACTCCTGATGGAGTCATAAGCAGATTTCTATCGAGGGCACATCCGTCTCATTAAAATGAATGTCAGATGATGTAAAGGGAGGGTGAGTACATCAAAGAGGCCTGCAGAGAGCTGAGTAATCTGGGTTTAAACTTACTACAACCCATTTACGTCAGACTTTACCTCTCACAGGAATTTAAAAGAAAAAAAAAACAACTTGGAAACTGAAGAGATGGAAGGCGTTGCAACAGCCACACGGTGCACCTATGGCTCATTGGTGACCTACATTCCCCTTTGTTATTCCACACATATCGGCACTGCGTAAAACCACTGGCTGCTAATTGCTTTCACATTACAGAGCAGCCGGGTGATCTTGGTGGCTTTCCAAGACCACCAACACTGAGATGCAGGGTGTGCACATTTGTAAATGCATACAAGCTGATCACACTTGCTATATAAAGTGTGTAAGCCTGGGCTTAAAGTAAACATGTAGGCTGCTATATGCAACTAACAACAAACCCATGTATTTCCAAGTGTCCAAAAAACTCAACAGGTATTTTACCTTCAGTTTTATAAAACTTGAATCAAGAAACCACGATTAGATTGAAACTATATTGGTTTCTATTACAAACAAAGAGTCTTTGCTGAACATTTCTTGACAACTACACAGATTCAGAGAGCACCAGACTGTTGGGACTTTCTAAACACATTTACAAGCCTCCAGTACACTAATTAGCAATGAGTTGTTTGTGCCAATTAAACATGGAGGGCAGGAAATTTGTTTTTTCCTTAAATAATCTTACACGTCTGCAGCAAAAAGAGACCAGAGCAAACATAAATGACTTAGCCATGGACCATACCAATTATATTTATTTATTTCACAGGGCAACAACAAAAACTGTTCTATCCACTTTATTTTAGGAATAAACAGAGATTAAAGAACCAAGTTTATTCCTGACACTGTCTACTGTTTCTATGGGTGCAGGTGTTATGCTTCTAAATGTCTGTGTGTGTTTTTGTTCACCTGCTGCTGAGGCTGAAAAGGTGATTCTTTTTTTGTCCATGTCTGTGAGAGGGTGTGTGTTTGTCTGTCATGATTCCAAAATATCTCCTGAACCAGAGGATGGATTTTAATCAAACTCTCAGAAACTAATCACTGGATATTTACCTACATCTCATTAACACTGGGAGTCAAATCAAGATGTCCACCACAGCTTATCAACCTTAGGAAACAAAAAAATGGCTGTAACTTCGTCAAATTTACAGATATTGAGGTAAATTTGGTGTGGTAATAGCCGATAGTCATTCTCCGAGTGGTACCACATCTTGCAGGAGTGGTACCACATCTTGTAGAATCTTACAGTATCACAACATCGCACATAACTTTATTTACAAGGTTTGACCAAAACAGACAAAACTCTGTCCTTTTTCATCATAAGATAACTGGTTTAAAACTTTGACATGAAAGGTGGTGGGTGATATGCATTTCTTCAAGGATTGCTAGGCATTTAATTCCTAAAAAACAAAACTAAAACAATGTTGAGCTTCTAAACCTTTTCTCTTTTTTATGTCCGATCACACAGCAGTCACTTGACTGATTGAAAAACACTGTTTGCATGACACAAAGTGAACTGAAGAGGGTTAATTGTTTTAGCGGGCAATTTTAGAAATCATAAACACAAGTTTGCTACTTAAAAATGCAGTAATTTTATGCTAAAAATATTTTGGGAGGCACATCTGTTTTCTCACATGCACCCAGATGAACAAATATAACGAAGCCCGTTGTCAGTTCCTACTCTGGGTAATCATGAGGAGCTTTAACTGGCCAGCTGGCTGGAGTTAAATCGGGTTTAAAGTGAAAGGCAAATGAAATAACAAAGCTAAGGGTGCAAAGGCAGGGCAGTGGGGGACGACAGGTCAATGCCGTCTGGTTGAGAGCTACTGATGAAATGACAATAACGCTGAAGTAGAGCATAACATCCTCCAGGATTAAACTAAAATAACTCGTCTCTGCTTTGGAGAGGTTTCTGAGAGAGTACATGAGGAAATCAAAACAAAGAGTAAAAGAGGAGAAAAGCGAGGGGGAAAAAATAGGAAAGTTCAGACAAACTTTACCACATGTTCCTGCCATAAGAAGACAGTAGCCCAAACTGTTGAAGTGTACCAGCAGTGGAAATTTCTGACTCCACCATTGTTTAAAACTCTCATGCAAACAGTCATGAATCACACCCACAGCAATCTGTCTCGTTCCAAATCAGCACATCAACTGAGCATGTCAGAAATAATAAGCCACAATGCACAAAGCTGAGATTTTGTTCTTTTTGCTGCACGGTGCATGTACAGAAACTGGTCACAGCCTTGTATAACTGTTTATACTGCATGCAACAGTATAAACAATTGTACATTTCAATGAAAAGCTCAATAAATACTCTCCTTTAGCGCTCTGAGGTTGTGGATAATGTCTGGAAAGATGTTGAAGCTGTGCCATCTTTTCTTTGCCCCAATTGTGGCTGCAACAACATGACAGGCTTCGTGTTCCAAAGTTTACCCTTAACCAGTGAATCGCTGGGAGTTTAGTTTCAATCTTTGGTAAATAAAATTGGCACGCACAGCTCAACCATTCCAAGTTCAAGCCTGTAACTGTCGCTATTCTGCAGACATGAGGCACACTTTACAAGTCACATAAATAGGCTTTAAAAGCATCCATAAACGCATGCTCCAGTTGCTACTTCATCCAATGGATGGATGAAACGGCAAAGCATGGAAGAACAAAAGGTAATGAGCTTTTGTTGGCGAAGCTTAGCACTCCAGAGGCAGCCACGCAGAGGTTAAACAAACACGCAGAGGAATCACCCGGGTCTAAGCCTCTTATTCAGGCCCCTCTGAGGAGAAGATCATTGACTTCTGATGCAGGGATGAAGGTCAGGAGCTAGGAAAGACAGAAGGGGCCACAAGTCCCCAATAAGCAGGAGTCCTCTTTCACAAAAGTAATTTGTAGAATTTATTTTTGCTTTTTTTCCTCTAAGAGTCAAATCTTTTGGCTGATATGACTACCTGAAAGTTATTTAAGGTCGCTGTCAGTCAAACGCCTCTGAAAATATTTTCTCATTCTAATTCGTAGCCTTCTCAGCTTTCTCTGCACTGAGCCCGGTTCATCCAAGTCCTCACTCACCTCCTCATACTATCAATCTTTTCATCCCTCTCTCTCTAAAAAAAAACTACAATTGTACTTCTTCTACCCTATGAACCTCTTCCCTTTTCCTCTCCCAGGTCTCTCTCCTGCTGGGAGTCACAGGGCAATGTAGTTTCATTTCCTGCCCGGCTGAAATGAATGCTTTCAGAGAAAAGGGGAGGGATGGTATAGATTCAGGAAAAGACAGAGACAGATATATAGGGAGACAGAAAAATAATAGTTGGTGTGAGAGAACTGTATAGGCATGCAGGAAACAATTGCACCAATACGTAAAGTCAAACTGGGGCGCTTCCAGTGGGGTGTCAGCTTTGATAAACATTTACTGAGACATAAAATAGCAGCTCAGAGTGGAAATATTAAAAACAGGAGGACTCAAAGTTTCCTTAACACTCCTAATCATTTTTTGTTTATTTTCCTAAAAAGAAGACAAGAGCCGCATTTGGCGTCCCGCAGAATAAATGTATGAATTCCTGGTCAGGAGACGCTTCTGCACTCAATTCTGATTAAATACAGAATTCACCCTACATGAGGTAGACAGAAGTGGAGAAGCTAACACAAAGGCAAATTCCTGTTCTATGACTATTTAATACCCGTCCATTACCATTCCTGCAGATTTAACCACAAAAAGCCCACAGACGCTCCAAAATCATACAGGACCTTAGTGGTTCTAGAAATCCCTTAACCCATCTGAGAGTCAGAAGAACAAAATAACTGGCTATATTCTTTCGTTCTTTATCCTTGCTTTTTTCTGTTGAAAAGGCACCAAAAATGTTGAAGGTTAGACAAAGTCATTAAGAGCTTTGCCTTGAAAGAAGCTCCTGATGGTGAGGCTTTTTGAATGACTTTTTAGGTACAATTAGGAAAAACTCCAATAGACTAATCACGCATCTCTGAACATTTGAGTCTTTATTCTGGGGCAGGGATATCCAAATAGTGCAGAATGAAGCCATCCCAGCCAGAGTTTTCTAAGGCTTTAAAAAGACAGTGAGACTTTTGACTGAAGATTCATTGGTTTATAGGCCAGCACAGAGTTATAATAAATAAAGGAGCTTCTATTTAGGTCAAATAGTCTCTAGTTTGTTTTGTAGCTTTCTATCTCATGCTGTGATCACTTATGCAATTTCCTACTGCATGATCTCCTGAACATTACTGATGCATTTAAAGCCACACTCATGAACATAAACAAATCTTGTTTGAAGAAATCATGCAGGAAATAAAAAAAGCCTTTCTAATAATTCCTATATAATGTCCACTGATAAAACCCACATATAGAATTTAGTTGTGAGTTTAAAAATGGATTAAAAACATGTTCTAGTGTCCCACTACAAACACTGAGAGGAAAATAAGGCTTATGTATTTAAAGGGTTAGCAGTATTATTTTAGCATATCCCTTTAATCAGTTTGGAGGGGAAGAAGTCCTCACAAACTGGCAGCTTTAGACTGAAACCTATTTGGAGAAACTAATCTTTTAAAAGGCAAAATTCCACTTCACAGGGATAAACACTAGTTGCTGAAGCTACTATTTGTAATTAAAAAGGCAATAAAGGCCCCAAAACACAGGAGCACACTTCACTCTGTATATTTTACATCAATAAAAACTTCTCAATTCCCTAAATGTGAAGACAAACAAGGACCCCTGATAAACAAATCACAAACAGACACATTTAAAATGAGGAAGAATGGAGTTAATTCACCGTGAACACAAATCATAAGAGGCTCCGTAAAATTTAATTTCCTGGAATCCAGGCGATTTCAAGAAGAGTGAGTTTCACAACAGTGCTATGTATGTGTTTATGATGAAAGCATGAGAAACAGAAACAAACATATGAATGACAAACCTGCCAAAATAACCAACTCCTACACACGTAATGCTGTATTATTTTTAACTGCAGAATGATAAGTTTACACAAACAACTCTTTGGAGCTGATGGCGCCTAATCACAGCAACATATTTGAGTAAAAGAACAAAAACACAAAGCCTTAAAGGTTTACTAAAGCTGAGAGAAAAAAGACAGACCTGAGGAAAAAAAGTGTTTTTTTTTCCAGAAAAGCATGCAGTTTTTCTGCTTTATCTTCAACAAGAAGTATCTTGATGAAGCTAAAGATGTTTCATGTTGACAACAGAACGCCTGAAGTTGCTGTCTTTGTGTCCCTGCACGACCCAGGAGCCTCTCTGCTCTCAGTTATTGTTGAGTAAACAGACGGCTTAGCCCAGACAAGCGTGTCAGTCAGATGGGCAAGAAGGGCCGAGAGGACGAGCCACTGAGCAGCCGAAATGAACTGTGCAGACTGTGTGTGTGTGTATGTGTGTGTGAGAGAGAGAGAGAGGGAGAGGGAGATACAGGTAAGACAATGTGAAAGTGAGGGCGAAACCAAAGCAAAACAGAAACACAGCGCCAGCATGTGTCTCCATGTTTGTTTGCCGTGCAGATAAGGGGAGTCCATGGCGGTGGAGTGAAAGAGGGGTGGGAAGAACTGAAGAACTTAGTGGATGCTTTGAATGGTTCAATAAACGTTAGCTTCTCAAAGCTGAGCACCTGTTTACGAAGAAACAGGGAAAAGAAATGCCTGAACTTAGTCTCTCGTCTTTAATTAAATTTGTTCAGTGCTCTAAGGCTGCACTTATTGAATTTTCCAATTGTACAAAAATCCAGCAACTTACTGTAAAGCTGCTATAGCGTGTTGAAGTCATGTTTGCTTCAAACAAAAGCTGCAAATTTCATGGTTCCAGCTTCTCATACATTAAAATCTCCTATAATTTTTTTGTTTTAGATTTCTATAAAGTCACTTCTTAATATTTGTAAGACAAAGACACACTTCAATACATGCTTCAAACACTTTCCTAAATTCATTAGGCTAATTTATAAGTTAATTTCCAAAGGCAGCAGATTACCTGATAATAATAACAAGAATCCCTTTATAAAGTTTTTTTTAATACTTTACAAATAGGTTATTTATGAGTTTATAGGTACATGTAACTGATTGCTGGTTGCTCAGATACTTTGATTAAAAACCTTTATATATATTTGATCTATTAATGCTTAAAGTGCTTACATGCAGGTAAGTTACTGACATTTGTTAGATTATTTATATATATATATATATATATATATATATATATATATATATATATGTGTGTGTGTGTGTGTGTGTTGTGCAAGTCACAATATTTGTTATATAAAATCTAAACTATGAAGAAAAAAATACAAAAACAGCATTTTAATCTTGCTAAATAATGAGCCTGCTTCAATGCTTAAACAGTGTTTTGTTAATGCTTATAAACTCATGAATAACCCTTTTAGAAAGTATTAATAAATCTTTTATAAAGGGATCTTTATTACCAAGTTGTATAAACACGATTATCACCTGAACTCTTGATTCATTCTGTAAAACGGGAAAATATTTTAACTTTTATATGAGCATAAATACAAAGTTGAATGTCTTCTAGTAATAAGTTGATAAAGTGAAAACTTTTTTTCTAAATAAATGCTAATATTTTGGGGTCAGAGCCCATAAACTTCATGGTATTTAACACCTTTGGGGGGGGTGGTGTGGGGGTCATACAAAGACCTAATTGTGGGTGAACAGATATGTGCCTGCCTGCATGAAGTGGGAGTTTCTGAGGTCCTTAATGCTGAGCAAACAAAGTTTAAAAAGATTTACTCTGACACATATAGGAGAACTTAAAAAGCCATGTTTCAACTTAACCCCCCCTGCATGGTCTCTAAGCTGGAGCCGAGTTCACCGCGGAGGATGCCAGAGAAGAAGTAATTTGATAAAACCCCAACAAAGAGTGGGCTCCATGAAATTTAGAGCTCTTTAAACGAGTGCTATTCCCTGTGCGCCGCAGCATTTAGCAGCACCAAGTTCATACAGGAAAATGATATGCAGTGTGTGCGGCTTATTCCATTAGACTCATTAAAGTGTCACGTTGTCATCAGCACAGTCTCACACTTTCAGCTTGCCTTACAACTGCAGAAAAGGACTCATTGTATTGTGTCTATAAAGTACAGCAGAGAACAGTTTTTTTTAATGTGGCAAGAGCAATTTGTCTTCCAGACAGCAGTCAAAAGATCAACAGAGAAAGTATTGAACAGAACATATAGAAATCTGATGTATAAATTGGGAAGAATTAACACGACTGCAACTTCTTGGTCCAAACTCCTCCTCCACTGTTCCTTCCTGTTGCCAGCTGTGATCTACACGGTAACTTCTTAACTGCAGCAGTAAAACCTGAAGCACTGTATTTAGTTCCTTCTCTTAATCCAGCTCTGCGTTTCCATGACCTCTGCACACACAGCTTTCTCTCTCCGGCAGCCTGACCTCTCCAGCAGACGGTAAATTGCAGGAAAAAGGTTTTCACGCTCGGCTACAGTTTCCAGTTGCAGAAACTTTATCAAGCATCTGAAACGAGGATGTGAGTGAACGGCATTCGGCTTTGGGTTCAACTCTGACCACAAAAAAGGCTAAACTTTAGAGTTAGATAAAATTACAGCATCCTTGAGTCAGATCTTCAAGAAGAAATAAATTTACACGTCTAATTATTCACAAACAGACTTCTGAGAAACTTGGGCCTCGTCTACACAGAAACACTGTTTTTCCAAAACAATCTTTTTATCTTTATTTAATCTTTATACACAGGTGCTGATGTTTAAAAACTATTCCCATTTCCAACATTTTGTAGATATATACTTTTACATATATTGTTAACTTTTTCTTCAAAATTGAGTTGGTTGTTCTGATCCACACTCCTTACCAGTTGTTGGTGGTAATGGGCCATAAAGTTGTTAACACCAAACACTTCATCACCGCTTCTAATAAACACCAACAGAAGAAGAAGAAGAAGAAGCTACGTGGAAGTATTTCAAAGTGAACAATTGTGACAAAAGCAAAGCAGACTTCAAATTATCCTCAGCAAAGTTGTGAGGAGGAAGGATGAAATCTAGCATCTTGCTTTTGGATTATTATTAGTAATCATATCTGTACTTGATATCAGCAAGTACTTAAATGATTGTACTTGTACTTAGTTTGAAAAAAATGAGCAAAAACAGCAATTAAAAGAGTATTTTATAAAAAAAAACACTTAGCAGAGCTGAAAAAGGACGATTGCTCAAAGATAAAGTTATTTGATATCTTAATATGTTTATACTATTAAAAGCAAACTGCCTCTCAGCTATACATCAGTTCAAACAATTAGCACATTATATTTTTGAACAGTTTGCCCCGTAGTAACACTAGAGCAAACACATGGGCTTAATAATGAGTGGGAAGTCGGTAATTGTCAGAGCACCATGTATAGTTTACACCCCAGCCTTTTAAATCACATAAAACAGAGTGTGCTCATATGATTTATGGCTATGTGCTGATTGAATTAAAGTCTATGATTTTCCCCCCATTTCACACACTCAAAATGGAGTCGAGCTGTCTCAAAAATCAACGTTCCCCCTCCTAGAAAAAAAGCCCCATACATCTGTTTCACACATACAACTCCGGCCACATTCTTCTGCGTCTGCCAAAAGCTTTTAGGGATGCACAGCACTCGATGCCAGAGTTAGTGTAGCTGTGCGCCTTGCAGAGAGGGAGAGAAGATTTTAAACACAGCACAGTCATCGATCTGAAAGAAGTGTACCACTCAGACCGTGACAGGGGCAAACGTTTTCCAGAGCGTCTGGAGAAAATAATAATCAAAGTAAAGCCACACTGGCAATACTGCAGTGATGAAAAGCAATGTGAAAAATAAGCCAGTACCTGATTTAATAAAGTACACATAAAGAAAATTCAGCTTTGTATTTTGACAGCTTTTTCACCTACTTTTTTTCCCCCTGCTAAGATGTCCCAGGAAACAGACAGAAGACAAACATCTCCGAAAGTCCTCTTCAGGAATCAAGCACAAATATTGTCAGAGTCTCCTGTTAAAAACTCCACTAAGGCACCCAAACATGATTTATAGCCTTTCTGGGTGTTATTAAAGGGCCAAATGCAACTCTAAACAGATTTGATGGTCCCTGCCCTGCAGAGGTGAACGCCCCGCAGTCAAAAACACTCACACAGTTTATGTAGAAATGGCACAATGGAAAACACTGTGGTTACTTTATTTTTATTAATGTGTCACAGATTATTACTGACCTAAACGGCAGTAGCTGATGGAGGTGTGGCTGTTGACCATTTTAGAAACATACTAGTACAATGTTTTTTATTTTTAATAACACATTCTGCTCTGATCTCTGCTTCCAGTGGCAAAATAAGCTGAATAAAGGTAGTATCTCACTGAGCTGCAGCTGTTGGTGACTAGTTGGCAAACAGCATTCAGGAGGGAGTCTCCAGTGTCTCGCAACGTTCGCTGGAGTTCTTAGTCTCCTCGCATGAGTTGCAGAGACTTGTAATCTTGTCATCTGAGTTTTGAACATGTTCAAAAAGTTGGACCTATTGCAAGATCTGTATTTTGACACCTGAAAGGGAACTCTCATTTAACAGAAAACATCCAAGGCAGATGTCCAGATCTAAAAAAAAATCACAGGTGATCAATAATATTTATTTAAAAAATGGTCCAAATCTGCCTGTCGTCATTTCAAGAGTGTATTCCAATAGCTTAAATCATAAACATGGGAGTGCTTCCCAAGGTGTGTACAAAACAAGTGGGTATGATGTGGGCAACAAAATATTGTGCATGGTGTATAATACAGTTTTGAAAGCTGTGCACAGAAAAATAAGCTGTAATTTAAAAAAAAAAATGCTAACAGTGCATCTCTCTACTTCTTTAATTTTACTTTTTTTAAACAAACGCCATGAAAAAAGAAAACACCAATTGAAGACAGTAAAGTGATTTAAGCCTAAAAGAATTAAACAATTCCACAGAATTGCTCAGATTTGCTCATAAAAGGTTAGATTTGGATTTGGGTAAGTGCGGCTGACAAAAGGTCATGACCTGAAAGTCTTGTTCTAATCAGACAAACCAAATTCCTTTCATGACCTGCTGACTTACTTGAATCAGTATTTAGAAGCATTTAAATGAAGGCAAAGTAAGCAGCTTCAGAATTGCATAAATTACACAATATATGTGTAAAAACCTTTAAACTTAACTTATCCTTTCCTGTTTTACCATGCTATCAAACTTCCATTGCTGTTAGCAGGGAAACGCTGATTGTTGCAGAAACTGCTGGCATTTAAACAGCATTGACAGACCTGTGACCTCTGACCTCTGAATAGAGGCTTGCAGACTGACCAGAGAACCAGACAACCCTAAATAAAAGCAGATAACAAAGCATCTTCGTTTTCTTCCTGGTTACGTTCGCCTCTGTAGTCCTGCAGTATTCTGTTAGCAGCTGATCAGAGGGCGGTGCAGCTTTTCTCTTTACATTTGATTACATCTGAAGCACACTGTCGTCCCTCCCTGACTGTTTCCATTACTGCGAGCCAGAAAACAGACAAAACTCTCATTGTTATCATCTTGGAACTGCCTCAGAGGTGGCGATGAAGTTGTCAAGTTTGCAGAAACAACATATATATGTAAAAAAAAAACTTTAATTGGTGTAATTTTCTTGTCCATGACAAGTAAAATAAAAGTGAAGCTATTTCTATTTGGACTGCCAACCAAAGCATGAAAATTCTTACACAACATCAGCTGCATGTTATCTCTGGGAGATGGAGCATAAAACTCATCAACTAGTCTATAATTTACAAGGAAAGAAAAAACAAAACAAACTAAAGAAACTGTATTTTCTGTGAGTGCTGAATGACTGGTACAATTTGTTGTAGAACGAAAAAAAAACAAGCAAAACAGAAGCTGAAATGAGCAAAAGCGTAGCTAAAAGTTTAAAATTACACAGATTCTAGCAAAGTTAAAATGATCAAAACTGTAGATAAAAGTAAAAATTAGCATAACAGTAGCTAAAAGCTACAAATAGCAGAACAGCTAAAAGCTAAAATCAGACAGTAGTTAAAAGCTAAAACGAGCACAAGTACATAAAGTAAAGCAAGTTTGCAGAAATAGATATTAGAAAACAATATTTTGAAGGAATTGAAGAGATCTTAGTGGATTGGTACAGGAAAATTTTCTGTGAATAAAGTTAAAAAATTCAAAAAGTATAAAAGTTACAAACACTAAAGTGCAAAGTGCATAAAAACTGGACAGTTAACATTAAAAAGACAAAGGATTTTCCACTTTTAAAGGTCTGAGTGCATCTTCACTCCATATTCCACCATTAAACTCTATTTTTAAAGAAGTCATGGCCAACTCATCCTGTGGATTAACATTCCCCTCGTACTCAGGCCCAAACACACAGAGAGAGATGGGGAAAAGAAGAGCCATCTTAGAAGCTTTACATTCATGTGCTGCACAGCCTCATTGTAAATAACAGCCAAAAGCATTTAGGGAGGACAGAGGTAATCCAAACAAACCCAGAAAATCTTCCGGAGATAATTCATAACTAACCCATCAGGACTGGGAGGATCCTTTGATACTTATGCACTCAAAAAGCCAGGACCCCAAAAATAACAAAAAAAAAACATGCCTTCATGAGCAGCTTCATAAACATTTCATATCTGATTCAAACTCTAATCAATCACACTTATATTAGTCAAACAGCTGTACCAGGAGGCCATGTTTACCTTAAAGATTTAATACCACACAGACAGAACTGTGCTCAGAGGCAGAGGTAAGCAGGGAAACTGAAGCCTAACAAATGTTTCAGAAACAGTGTGAAAGTTATCTTTTTTCATTAACAGCCATTACTTACTTCAGCCAAACCCACAAGTGAAAGACTGTAAATGTTTGCCTAACAGATAAGCCTTTATACATCCTTATCTTTACATTCATTTGCATTTTTAGAGGCTTTCCAACAGAGCAGAGCCCCCCTCATTGTCTGAAGGGTCTCCCTGTGCCGAGGCTTCAGGGGGACAAAAGGAGCATGATCTAAAAAAGCAAAGATCATTTACATGAGAGGAGAGGCTGACTGATGGCAAAAAGGGCAATAGCAGCAGTTTTAGGACACGAGAGAGATGAGCTCAAGAGTTAAAACAAACCAAGCGGCGTTAAAAATCTAAACATGATGATGGACTGACTGCCTCTGAGCAGCTCAGGAGCAACAAGCTGGATGTCCACACGTTTCAAAGATTGGCACATAGTTGAATCAGGATGAACCGCAGGCAGCAGGAACGCACAGAGGAACCACGGGAATGGCTTCAGAGAGCAGGGGGAAAGCTCCCGAGACTCACCGGACGCGCTCAGGTCCAGGACGCTTCGGAGGAGCAGCGCGATCCAAAGCGCGCAGGCTGGACATCTCCAGAGACGCAGGCTGACCGCTGCCCGATGTGGATCCATTCCTCCGGCTCTGTGTTACACCCTCACCCGCTTTTTCACATCCAACAATGCGCACGATGGAGCCCTTCCAAATAAATAAATAAAAAAATAATAAAAAAGAGCGACTCGAAATTCAGAATTACTGTTTCCGCCTCGGTCTCAAAGCGCACCTCAGGATAAAAGAATGGCAAAGTCTCCCCTAGTGTCTGCCACTTTTCCTTCTCACTCTGAGTCCCTCTCACAGCGTCTCCTTCACCAAATAAGCGCAGCTCCTTCCAGCAAACTTCAGCGCTCAGAGTTTGGGCCACAGGAGCCACATGGCTGCGCTCAGACGCGCGTCGCCACCGTGCGTTCACTGGGGGAAGTATTCAGGTCAGACTGAGGCTCTCTGCACAAAGATCCTTGGAGTTTCCTCATTTAAAACAAATCACCCGGTGAGATTTACTCATCTTTTGATTAAAATATAAAGTTGAAGCCATAAACAACCTGCTTCCGGTCTCTGGACCACAGCTGCATTCATTAAGGCTGAATTCCTTCAAAGGTCACTCAGGGCTCTCTCTCTCTCTCTCTCTCTCTCTCTCTCTCTCTCTCTCTGAGCTGTCTTTAATGTCACAAGTCTAAAAATGTGCTGCAGAAACAGGTTAAAACGATGCACAGAATTATTGTTTACTTATTCATAGACACAGATTCATTTCCAAACTTTATTCTTCATCTCCCTGCTGTAGTATAAGACTAAGAAACATGATCTATGAGAGTTTTGCTCAATATTAGCTGATTGATTGACTGTCATGACCAAAATTAAACAGATAAGCTAAAATTTTGTTTATGCTACACCTAAATTACCAAGTTTACAAGAAATAAAAAATATACTAAATTATTTCAGTGTAGTTTTAATGACTGTATTCAGCATGAAGTATGAATGCTTTATTGTTTCACACATTGCTCTGCACTCCTTTAAAACCACGTCTGTGTATCCATTGTGCTAATTACTGTAAAATAAACAACACTGTGAATCCAAACAATATGTAGTGGTCGGCCATGCTGCAGGCCTTTCTGTGTGGTGGTTGCATGTCCTGCATGCATGGCCTCCCAGATTCCTAAAACGTGCATCTTCATCAGATAAAATACAGATTCGTAGGTAGGTAGGTAGGTACATTTATTAGATTGCAGTAATAATAAAAGTTAAACTATACACAGAGCTGAATTTACCACTGTAGATTATCTGATAATGATCCATCTGGTGTTGTTTAGTGTACCCATTCATACCAACTAGGTAAATTACTCAACATATTAAAACCACATTCAAATGCTCAACTCATAGAGAGTCATTTACTTTGCAGCCATGCATTTCTTGCACAAGAGGTCTTATGACATAGGTCTTTTATGACTTATTTAAGAGGTTTATGTCCCTTTTATTCTTTTATTTTAAGTACATATTTGTTCAGTAGTCTTTCATGTTGAATTCTTGTAATACTGTGGACTGTGGTGCAGAAGATGGCTGACGTGTCTCTGACTCATTGTTACATCAGACATGAAGGCGTTTCAAGAAGAAGGGTTATGAGGGTCAAGGGTTACGAGGCATCAAGAAGACAAAATCTGACGTTTTTAGTTCAAAAGTTCCCAAACTTGTACTCAACAACTGTTCAGCACCATCTAACTGAAGTCCTAATGTCTGATGTTTCTTAGCTTCTTGAAAACCTCAGAAAAAAGGCGTATTGGTGATGTTCAAGTAAATAATTTACATAGGATTTCAACTTACTCAACAATTGGCTTTAGTGTTCCAGTAATACTAAGACTTAGCCTCATTTCAACTAAATAAATATGAACCTAAACTGATTAAAGATTTAAAAAAAGGATGAGCTAACATTCATCATGCAAAAGTTATTTACCCTCTGAAACACCTTTTAGATTTCCATCTTAAGCAGGCAGATTAATTTCACCCAACATTGTTTTGTTTTTCTTTTCACAGGAGGAAAGCTTTGCCTTTGGGCCGATCAAGTTGTGAGATTATTTCTGACCTAATTCTTTTTCTGTGATGTGTATTAGCTTCATTCTGCCTAAAATAGGATGAGATTATTAAAATTGCAACCATGCATGGCAGAAGTCATCTAACTTTAATGTTGAAGGGGATTAGGGTTCAAAAGGTCCCCCTTGGAGAGCAGATCCCTGGGGCTTTTTAGCCGGGACTCAACCATTTGGACAGGGAGGCTCTTTGTTCCCAAGCTGGCAATGATGGCTCAGTCAGTAAATGAAAATGAAAAGATGATAATGATGAGAACCATTCCAAAATATTTGTGAAAGCCTTCTGTTTTTTCTTTTATCCACACCTTTTTTGGACATGTTTGCACTCTGCCGTCCTTCAGTCAGGAAACATTTCAGGACTGTCTCTGAACTGTTTAGACATCCCTTAAAGATATATTCTGATCATTTTTGAAGCAATGTTTTAGAAAATGGTTATCAATAGTTAGTTTGGAGAACGAGGCAAATATCTTCTTCCAGGCCTGGTTAATGGCTAGACAAAAGAGGCCTGCTTTGTTTTATTTTTAAATCATTTTTCAAGCTAATAAACCAACTCTTTCTCAAAAATGTCATACCAGTATGAAACAACACTACATTAACTAATAACAAACCTCTATACTTTACATTTCTACCTTTTCCCAACAGCATTTAACTGCAGACATTAGGGAAAATCTCCAACCCAAGTCACTAGAAAAACACAATCTGAGAAATGGAGCCACAGGAAACATGTCATCTTCACCAGGAAGAAGGGACAGTTTCTTGTTTTGTTTCCACAATTATCTGCAAATAAAAATAAATAAATAAATATACAGTATGTGGCAGCAGGAGAGGTATTTAGATCATGTACTCATTTTCAAAAACAGAAGCTTACATCTTTCTGACAAAGGAGGTTACATGTTTCATTTGGAGATTATTTCTTCCTGATCTGCAGTCAGTCTTCTCTTTTCCCCATATTTTGTGCTTCATATCTGATAAGGTACTAACTAACTATTGATAAATATTTGACAAAACATCACTTCAAAAATGACCAGACTAGCACTTTAACGGTTGATGAAGACTTCATTCTCTCACACACAACCCCTTTCCAAACCAGGTCTGATAAACACCTTTCAGTCAGTGCTAGTTGTGCACCAAATGCTGCAGAAACTGCAGAATCTGTTTTTGAGCAAGTTATATAAAGAAAGAAAGAAATCTTTCTTTTTTATATAACTTTTATAACAACAAGCATTGTTGTGTAATAGGCAACATGACATTAACCAACTCGGGTGGATTTGTTTAAAAAACGAAGGCATGTAGGTAAAAACTCTGTTTCAAAAGAGCAATAGTTCAGTATGTAATATACAACAGAGTGACTATGTGCTCTAATTTCCTTCTTGTATTTATTTTTGGGGGCAGCACATATGGAGTAGGGATAGATGGAGTGATGAGGAGGCAGCTTGGTTTAATTCAGGAAAAAAGATGAAAACCACCAGCAGTACAAGCAGTCAGTATTAAAACACTGTGGTGCAGCGGAAAGCCTCACTGTCTGCTTTTTCTTTCATCTTAGATTTGTTCCTCCATCAGACATGCACTCCACAGCACAATGGACCATATAAGTGTGGTGTCTTTTGGATTATTTGTTTTCTTCTTGATTTAGAGACTGAAGGAGAAAAGTGCCAGAAACTGGACAAAATCCAGCCTCTGTTGCACAATTCCTGGTTCCACTGAGTGGTCAGAAACACTCTGTCTCATCTCCTGCTGTTACTTACAGTTTTTAATGGCCTCACACATCATTCTGTACACTTGGCTCCGGACCCGGAAAACTGAGACGGTAGAACTGGTGATTCATACGGTGCTTCTACATCTGGTAATGTCAGCCTTTTTAAGGGTTGTCTGAGACTTGGCTAACCTCATGTGCCCCGTGAAATCTTTTTCACTCCTCGTGAATGATCAAGAGATAATGTCTGCTTTAAATACACAGAATAATTAAAAGTCCTGAACAAAATTTGGCTTTACAGACAGAGCAAATGGAAGTTGGTAAAGAAAGCACTGGACATTTCTAGGGGACAGATGGACAGCCTCAGATATAAAAGTTAATGCCATATAACACAGTGTCATTAATAATTTAACAAAAAAACAAGCCCAAATGCAAAAGCTGTAAAATGAATGTATACCCCAATGTTTCAGTAAATCATGGAGCATCAATGTGGTCTGTTCAAGTTAGCCTTTTTGCTTTAATTTCTTAGTTATTAGTTAGATTACTAATAAATTTGTTTTGGGTACAATGTTCAGTCTTTATTTTACCAAAGCCTTTTTAATGTTTAAAACGTTTAAAGTTTTATTATTGTTTTCAAAACCATATTTTGTGATTTATCCAATTAGGTTTTGTACACTTAGCAACTGCAACAAACAGAGTAGGGGTGTATATGCTTTAAAAGAATCTAATGTAATTCAGATTTGTGAGTAATTTAGCAAATCTGCTTAGAATTAGTTAACATACCAGTGGAAAGGAGAGCATAAATGTTCACTGCTAACCCCGCTGTCTTCTGCTTATCTGAGGTCAGGCTTCAGGAGTAAACACAGACTGAACAAAGGTGTGCCTAATTGTTCTCATCACTCCATATCGTGGCCACGCTCAGCCTTAGAGAGCTCTGTCATTCTGGAGGAGCTGGGAGCAGAGCCACTGGTCCTTTTCCAGTCATGCACGTCCCACTTCCAGAACTCACTGGAAGGATCATGTGTCCTCTCTGTCCTGGGAACTCCTTGGGATCCCCCAGGAGAAGCTGAAGAGGCAAGTCGAGGGATTTCTGGGTTTTCCTTCTGGATCTGTTGCCTCCATGACACGACAACAAATAAGCTGCAGAAAATGGATGAATGGAAGAAATTGTGCAAAACGTAAACCTACACAATACTCATGTGCAGCATGTAGAGGATACAAATATGAGTTTTACTAAAAAAAAACTGCATTCAATGAAGCTCTGAAGTGAACTCAAACTTGATACATTAGTTGTGACAGAGATGGCTGCGGGTCAGTTTTACCTCCGCCAACAAACCAGGATCAAGTATTTTTATTAAAGTCTCCCTATCATACTTAATCAACTATGAACGAGCAGAAGAAATGTCCAACATGCAGCCCCACCCAACCCAAAACAGACGTTCTTCTTAAAGTCTAAGAAAAATAATGTCCTCTTCCAGTAGGAGAGCACTGAGGAGAAAGCCTCCCTGTGATTACCTGATGTGATGACAGCCCATCCAAATGCAGCACGGGAGCAATTAAAAGACCAACAAGTGGAACACGCTGCACTCTGTCAGCTGACAAAGTTTAAACAATGCTGCACGACAAAGTGTCACGATTCCTTATAAAAGAACTTTGAGCAGCTGTAGAGCCAAATGCCCCACTTTCTAACTTTGAAGGCTGGCAGTTGGCCATAAAAACATTGTCTGCAATCATAACGTGAACAAAAAAAACCCTTTTTGTTTCACTCATACCAAGCCAGCAGGGCTGTGTGAAATATGTGCCTCGAAGCTTGTGGAAAGAAAATCACAGGAAATGTAAATTTGTTGTAACAGTTGGCCGTAACGCTCTGTCGTCAAACATTTAACTCTTTAGAAATCTGCATGAAAATCCAACTTGATTTCACAACTGGTTCCAGCTCAGGAACCCAATCGGTTCTCCATGTGTTGCAGCACAAACTGGTAGATTTTTTGGCTCGAGTGAACAACGCTAGAATAAGTCAGGAACTGGTACATAATGTGCCATCTGTGATTGAGACTAATTTTCCATTTTATGCTCAGAAAAATGGTCCTTATGGTTGCCTAGGTGCACCTGATTTTCCACCCAGACTTCAAGTTAACTAAATTGTGGCCAATTTACCTTCAAATAATAGAACTTTGTGGAGGAGAGGGCTGACACTAATCCAGCTCTGGAAGTCTAAAATGATCCAAGCTGCTTCAGACATCTTTCTAAAAGTCACATTTCCAAGAAAATGAAAATATTTCAGCTCATCTGGATGGTTTTAGATACAGATTGTGGGGATCCCTTGAAGTCTAAACTCTTTAAAAATATAATTGTTTATCAAAATTACAGGTTCTTATATGGCAAAAAAGAGATTTAGGAGGGAAAGAATTAATCAGTTTATACTTTTTTGCTTGACTAAAGAATGTTTTTGGAGAAGCATCAACTTTTTTAAAGTACTTGGCTCACTCACTGTTCAACAGGATCCCTGTGTTTATTTTCCAAGTGCACAAAAGATATCACTAAGACTACCAAACACAACCTTATTTCCTGTTTCTCTTACGAAACCCTGGTTTATTCATAGAATTAGTGCTGGTTTGACTGGTGTACGAAGGAAAGCATTGTGAGGCAGACATCAGCCTAATAATGAACTGAAACTTGACCACTGTCCTTTCACATAAGGCTCTTTTATTCATAGTTGCTTTATTAGTTCTCAATACTACAGCTGCGGCTCAGGTGGAGAGGCTAGGTTGGTGGTTGGATGAACACAGAGATGGGAAAAGTCCAACATCACAGGGAGAAGTGGAGAGAAAGAGGTAAGGCTGCCCAGAATTGCTGAGTTATGCTGTTTAGCAGGTCTTGCATTGCACAGTTCAGATTTGCACCAGAGTTGGACTTAAACATTTCCAGAAAAATGACACAAGGCACACTGAAGTGCACTTCTGTGCTTCTTACATCTCAAGTGAGAACACTGCACTACCGAGGTGATAAAATGTACAACTTTCGCAACCTTTCTGCACTTTTGAACTTGTAACAGTGTGTTTTTAAACAGGCAGGTTACTAAAAGGTGTCTGTCAAGATAGTTTATTGTCCCCCGTGGACGTATTAAACAGCTCACTGTGATTTAGTACAAAAGGAAGGCAGTGAATAACTCAGCTCATCTATTTTCTTGTATTTTAACCTGCATGTTGAGCTTCCCTTTTTAATCTAACTTAAATCTAGCTAAGACAGCATTCAGGGGCAGCTTCACCCCCCAAGAGAGCGGAGGCATCTTGTTGCTGAATCATGTGATGACAGTGGGGCCGGTGCGTCCGGTTCTTTCATGCAGCTGAGACACTTTCAGGGCGATGTCGACCAGAGGAGCCAGCATCACCTGAACACAGAAATAACACAGAAAGCTGTTCAGGTCTTTTAAACACGTAGCTTCTCACAGCCGTGTACGCAGGACTAGTTTTTAGGTGTCAGATGACTTGGTAATATTAATACGATTCATTGTTTTTCTTTGAATTTTGGTCAAATGTACTTGTGTTTGTCATTACTGCCCAACCAGAAACCAGCCTGAGCAGAATCTGGTTTTAAAGACACTTTATACTCCAAAAATACCTCCATGAAAAAGGCCATATTTATTAAACAGAGAACATTTAAAACTGTAGGGGTCTTCTTCTCTGTGTGTAAATCAAATCTACTCATCGTCAGCTGACTGAATCATTCTCTACAGGATAGTTTTCTGTCAAGTCAAGAATCTGAAGCAATATGTTTCTGCTTATCACGTTATTCATGGTGCCTGAGCTGTAAGGAGGATAAAATATTGGAGTGCAACTTTCATCCCCCTCCCCCTTTTTTCTCCCCTTCCTTGTACTGAATCACCTCCCTGTCCACAGCAGTCAGAATCATTTTATAAAGTGTCGAGCTCTCCGTTTCCCCCTGTGTTATGTTCCTCTCTCTTCTTACATGACCTGATAAGCTGTCATAACTCAAGTGTTGGCCAAACATCTCCATCATCATCTCTGATGTTAAATAAAACTTGAAAAGAGCTGATTCTGGAGAGAACCGCACCCAGTGGGATCTGGCAGTCCTGCAGACCACAAAGGAGTTCAGTTTTGGGACTCGTGAGTAAACCTTAGTCGGCTGTAATCTGGGCAGGTGGTACGATGACAAAGTATTTTATCTTTTCACTCCTCTTTTTAAATGATGATATAAAAAGTATTCACAAGAAGAAACTGTTTCTACTGGTCCTATTTCTGTTCATTTCCTCACTAAACAGACAGCTGGGATGGCTCTTTAATGTTCCGACCTGAGGATCCTGGTAAATTTTCTGGGCGTCGTTCTCGTAGCTGTCTATGTAGAGCCTGATGGTTGCTCCTGCGCTGCCTGTACCGCTGAGACGGAAAATTATCCTGGAACCATCAGAGAAGATGATCCGGAGGCCCTGAGGGAGCAAAGGAGACAAAAACAAGACAGAGACAGGCCATCGGGATAAATGAAAACCATGTGGAGGTGAAAGAAAAGAGGAGCCACGACTCACACTGTTGTATGCAGACACTTAGGGATAACTTAATCAGGTATTTAGACAATTCGACTATTATTTTTTTCAAACTAGAGAAAGAGCATTTACAGTGAAAATGCAGTGTGGACGCTGAGTGCTGAATTAGGAGAAATGTTGAAGCTGAAAGAATCAGAACACTAGCCACAAGCTAAAAGGAGGAAAACACAAACTAAAGGTTAAAAAAAGCGAATCCCTGAATTATGAGTGTGAGCACAAATCTTACACCGGATATCATATAAGTAACGAACTGCAGACTCCTTACCTGGTTTTTGGACACACTGCCATCCACAGGGTCTGTGTAGGCAAAGTTGTCTGAAACAGCCACCTTGTAAGTTTTATCCCCTGATGAGAACTGCTTTCCAACAAAGGACGGGTCAGACATTTGTGCCTCCAGGTCCTTAATCATCTTGTTAGCAGAATCTGAGTCAACCTCCTCATAGTCGTACCTGGAAAGAAAATTGGACTTTGCTGATACAAAATTCTAATCTGGGAGCTACAGCTGATCAGTTTGGGTCAAAGGAGGACTTCTTGAGTTAAAGAGTCAGAAATGAAAATGTCTGCACGAGGCTACAAACAGGAGCAGTCCTCCTTGTGGCCACTAGATGGTGCCAGAACAACATTTGAGAACCAAACATTTTTACATAATCTCTAAAGTTTGAAACATTGGTGCAACAATAATGAACAAATGCATGCCAGATGAAAATCTTGACTGGAACTTGAGGTTTCATTTCACAGAAGTCTCTAATTTCTGACCTGGTGAAAAAGTTCCTGCCAAATTTCTGCCAGTGATCCTTCATGATCTCCTCCACGCTTTGCTTCCTGGTGGCAAGGATTGATAACCATGCAAGCACGGCCCACAGTCCATCCTTCTCCCGGATATGATCAGAGCCTGGTTGGTAAACAAACAGGGGGACGGAGGAGGGGTGAATGAGCGGATGTGAATGTAAAAGACTTTCTTACAGGACTCAAAGCTGAAGATTCGCTCTCACCAGTTCCAAAGCTCTCCTCTCCACACAGTGAGAGTTTACCAGCGTCCATCAAATTTCCAAAGAATTTCCAGCCAGTTGGCGTCTCATAAAGCTGCATCTGCAGAGCTTTGGCCACACTAGAACAAGATTTAAACACGTTTTAAACCTCAGTAGAATTTTTTTTTGAATAAATAGTTCAGTAGTGTGGTTTTTACTTGTCCAGAGCTCCACTGGTGGGCATGCTGCGAGCCAGGCCTTTCACACCGGTCTTTTTGAAATACGGGATGGAAGTAATGTTGGCGCCAATGACAGCCACAGAATCGGAGGGATTCACAAAGAAGCCGTGTTTACCAAGTACCATGTTACGGTCCTGAGGAGGGTGCAAGACAAGCAGCACAGAGGGGTTAATGTCAGCAGTCACAAACAGGACACCAACAATCAGATTCCAGGGTTGTGGGAACATTTTGTTGATAATAACTGACAGCAGGACTCCTCAGTGCTGCATATTTACTGAAAATAAAACTAATTTTAAAGAAAAATGCCAGGGAGAAAAACAGGATGACTTACTCTTGCCTTTAAAAACATTACATTTCAGCCTTATTAGAAATAAGTTTCTCAAATTAATTGAATGAAAACTGATGTCAGATCAGTCCTCTGCTGCCACCCCTCACCAACACAGCGTCACATTTAAAGCTGTAAAGTTGTTTCTTGGTAGGAAAAGGAAGAATACTTACACCATCACCGTCAAAGGCAGCTCCGAAGTCGTACTCTCCACTTTTCATGGTGTTGACCAGATCAGCAGCGTAGGTCAAGTTAGGGTCGGGGTGATGACCGCCGAAGTCCTCCTGAGGGACACAGTTGACAGCTGAGTTGGCGGGAGAACCCAGCTCTTCACACACTATCTTCTTGATATACGGACCGACCACTAGAGGGAGAAACTGTCATTATTATTATACAAAAAAAGACAACGTAGTTCTCTAAAGCGAGGTTTTTACGCGCCGTTCCACACCTCCATGCATTGCATCCAGTCGAACGTTGATGTGGTTGGCTCCAGAGAGAAGGTCCTTCAGTGCAGCAAAGTCAAAAATGCCTCTCAGCATCTCAGCATACGCTTCAACCGAGTCAACGATCTCCACTGAGAAATCCAGAGACAGCACGAACATGTGACAGAAATGTAAACGTCAAGATGAAGACTTAATTTCACACAATATATGGTCACAATACTGATCCATAATGCATTTCTAATTTCATGGTCTACATGGTATGTTTCAACACAGCAGAGATTAGACATTTAAACTGCATTTAGAATAAATTTTGTATAGCTGATAGAAACTGCTGTTCTGTTTCTCCTGGTGAAGACGGGTTTCGTCTGTACCTATAAAGGGCTTGAAAGTGTCCACTTCAAAGGTCTGCTTGCCAATCTTCGACAGATCCACTTTGAGCTCCGGACAGATGTGATACTCCTGCAGGCCTTTGCTGATCTCAAATATTTTGTTTGTGATGCCTTCAGGGGCAGGACCTGGGAACAAGAAGAAAGAGTGATGACAAACTAGGTCCTGACAAACACACACAAAAAAAACAAACTAGAACAGTGTTCTTCTTTTTATTAAATTTGCATTATGAACATTTCTCTGCAGGAAGTCTGTAAAATCCTCTCACCTCCACTGGAAATATTGTACTTGATGCCAAAGTCTCCATTGGGACCCCCGGGGTTGTGGCTGGCTGTGAGGATGATACCTCCCACCGCCTTTAGTTTGCGGATCACACAGGAAACTGCTGGGGTGGACATAATGCCATTCTGACCAATCACAAGGTGATTAATCTGGAAAAAAAGAAAGAAAGAGGAGAGCCACAGATTAACTCACACCTAAGAAAAAAAGAAAGTAGACGAAACCCTGTACAGATTAATCCCAATATTACTTTAATTTGACAAACAGGAACATATAAACTGTTTGATTGGTTCACTCTGAACTCAATCTGTTTAATATTCTAAAACCTGTGCAAATGATCACAATAACATGAGCAAAGGGTGTCACTATCAGCATCCTCTAAGTGTTAATGAACACACACAAACATTACTGTTGTGTTGCAGCACAAAAGCACTTTTTCAGCACCTTCTGTTCACTGGACTACTATCATGTCGAGGAGGTTGTACAAAAATAGCATGTGCACCTTTAACCTTTCAGGTTTTGAAGTTGTGCTCTATCTCCATCCAGCTTTGTTTTGAGTAAGCATGACAACAGCGGGGCCTCTGGTTTTGCAACTTAGTCAATGACACCATTACCCAACAAGTCATTTCTTAACATGGACTAAAGATTACAAAAACCCACCAGAATAAGACATTACTCAGCAAATGACACCTTCTGGCATCACTGAGGAATAAAGAACTGAATGAAGCTTTTCTGATAAGAGGCGGAGCGGCCAAAGGTCTCATCCAGCCCTGTCTGCTCTTATGCTTGCCAGGGCCAATTGAAACAGGAGATTTGATGTTTAAATGAGCTGAAGTCCAAATTTAAAGCAAAAATAGCAATGCATATCTGTAAATGACAGCTGCTGGCAAGGTCCCTATAGCAAACAAATTTGTCATAAAACACAACAACCTCTTTAAAGCAAATTGTTACATCTCTTTCTAATCCAAATGAACAATTCAGCAAGCCACAACCCATTCATTCCAAATTAAATCAATATTTTGGGTTTCTCAGACACCATTCTTCACAAGTCAAACGTCATCACATGAATGAGGAAAAGTGACTCCATACGTCCTGTAAGCACATATCACTTGCAGCAAAATGCTTGAATTGCTGCATTTTTTTTTATTTTCTTTTATGTTATTTTTGACAAGGAAGATTGGGTTTATGGATAACTCAAGTACATATCCAGTGCAGCTACTAAATGTTAATATTTCCACCTACACTTCTTTCATTTTCTCATTTGTGAAAGCCTTGGAATATATATTTTTACAAGTAGAAATGTTATTTTTCAATTCTTACTTTTAATAATATTATTTGGACTCGGTTGAGATAAATGACATCTTAAGAGAGACTGTGGTTTGATTATATGTTACAACGGCCTGCCTTACACCACACAGACCAACGCAAGGCAACGTGACCGGCTGCACGTCACGCCCCCCTGCTCACGTCTCCCCACAGCCCCATTATAAAAACACAACTATCTTTTAACACTATTAAACACTGGTTTTGTTATTTTATAAAACTGTAAGACACAGCTTTAGGCTTTTTTTTTTAAAACTGAAGTATTTTAACCCTGCACGGCGCAGAAAGCTGCCGTGTCACCGTGTAAATGTCAAAGGTGACCAAGAAGCTCCAGCGGTCAGGACTGCTGGTGGGGGGGAACAGACATATCAATAACACCTGAATGCAGATGAACCTGGCAGGAATCGTCGAGAAGTTTCCCCATCACTTCAGGCCGAACAATAAAACACAGCATGTGAGGACAGGAATGTCATCTCTGCTCCAAAAGGAAGGAGGGCAGAAGCGAAGGCTAATAAGGGCATCCAGTTAGCCATGCTAGCTTAGCATCCACCATCCCGCTGGCTGTTTATTTTCGTTATTAATGTTAGCATTGAGCTAATTACATTTATCAGCCCCTCCTGCAGCAGGTTGCACGGATATTATCGTACACAGAACAAACAACCTTGGCAGCTCGGTGGAAACCTGCTAGCATACATGCTAACCCAGAAGTGTCTGCGCGGCTACACGCACGGTGCTCGTGTCCCCCTCGGACTGACCCCGTTAGCCGCTGCGATCTGGACGATCAGCTGAATGGCGTCCTTCATGAAAAACCTGCCGTCCCCTCCCACCACCAGGGTGGCCGCCTGGCGCTCCGCGGGCTCGATGACGGAGATAATGCTCTGGATGAAGTTCTCCGCATAGTGCTGGTTCTGCTGGAACACCGTCACCCGCTTCCTCAGGCCGCTCGTCCCGGGCTTCTGGTCCGTGTACGGCTTGGTCTGAACTGTGCTGACTTTCACCATTTTGAACCCCAGAGACAGAGACAGACAGAGCACCTGTGGTGGACACCCCTGTGTGATCCGCAGTGTGGTCCGACAAGGAGGCGAGGCGACAGCACCTCCCCCCTCCTCCCTCACACCTCCGCCCTCTCTCTTTAAAGGGCCATGGAGGCTTTCCATACAAACAGCAGCAACATGAAGTCAATGTATGAAAAACACTTTGTCGGATAGCAGAATATGCTCTAAAACATGCATTGACGTAAGCTGCCCGTGCATGAGGCACTAATGCACCCACATACCATCAGAGAGGCAGGCTTTTGAACTGTGGGCTGATAACAGGCTAGATGAGGGGTCCTGGAGGGCCACCATCCTGCATGTTTTACTTCTTTTCTGCTCCAACACAGCTGATTTGAATCAATGGGTGATTAATAGGCTTCTGCAGAACATGAAGAGGTGATTTAACCACTGAATCAGGTGTGTTGGAGCAGGGAAACAAGTAAAACCTGCAGGATGGTGGGCCTCCAGGACCAGGATTGCCCATCCCTGGATGGACCCTCTCCTCTTTAGCATGAAGGACTTAAGGCTCCAGCGTACTCCATAAGAAGTCACGAAGTCGGCCTCGCAAGCCGTTTGTTTTCACACACACCTTTCATTCAGAACTCCCGGGAAGCTCCTCCCTCCTCCTACTTTGTTAAAACTGTTTTTTTTCCTGTCAGTTTCTCAGCTCTCCTGTCTTTCTACAGATTTTTGCTTCCCTTATCCCGACCAGACGTGTTTATTAAACAGACTGAGAGAGTACATGTCGTTTGGCATTTGCAAATATGACGGAACGAAGGGAACGCTGCCCGGCTGAGGTGTACTTCCTCCCGGCCACCACAGCCACAAAGAGCTGCCTGTGTCTCTGCGATCTTTTTAAGCTCATAGGTTTATAAGTTTTTCTGGAACAGTCATAAAGACGACTGTATTTTCTATCAGCCTCGGTCAGCTGCTTCTCAGCGGAGCAGAAGAAGCAAAATGATTCCATTAAAGCTCACCAAAATGCTGAAATCCATGCTTCCAAATGTATAATTTAGTGTATTTAAAGAGCTCAACTTTGATTGTATTTGAAGTTGAGGACAAACCCCAGAGCATCAGGTGTAGGTTTGAAGCATAAAAAGGACCTTACAGGTTTTAAAACCACGCCGTCACTAAAAAAACAAAAGCAAAACATAAATTAAACTTTGGAGAACAGCCCCTCAGAGGTAACTTTGTCCTGTTGGTAAAAAAAAACCCTACATTTTCCCAGCCTCAAGCCTTTGTGTCTACATAAATCTACTACATTTATGTACAGTTAAACAATGTTGATGGGGATGTGTGAGTTAAAAAACCTTTTGATTTATGCAGCTTCTGATTTACGTTGCAGACCTTCGAACCCTCGGGGTCGAGTTTTATACACAGACGGGTCAGTGACCTGCAAGGGTTAAAATCAGCAGAAGAAATTTAGGTACAAAAAAGTTACATAAATATTTATTTGTGTGAAAGAAAAACAAGTCATATTTAACAAAGTTCCCCATCAGGGTGTTCAGATGCATCAACACTTTGTTTCAGTTTTAAAGAGTGAATTCTGTAAGAAGAGCGTTGGGAAATGTTTGCCACAGCAGCCTGCTTGTTGCATCACAGTGTTTGATCAACACAAAGTTTAACCTCAGATATGATGTCTGAAGAATGGGACAGGTTTATTTGTTTTAGAGCTTTTTTTCTATTAAAAAAGACTTTTAATTTCAGTTCTACAAGTTTGTAGTTCCATTCACCATCTTACTGAAAACTGCAGTTTTATCTGTTCCTTTTCTTAACTCTGTAAATTAAAAGATATATCAATTTATCCTCATAATTGTTTTTTTTTTTGGTTATTGGACATTAATTATTGTTTCTCACAGCATTAATAGGGATTTGATGAATGATGAAGATTCAGTCCGGATAACAACTGAACCCCAGATGTAAAAGCAGCAAAGTGGGTAAAAAAAAGCGCAGGCAGAGGCTCAGGACATTAAATATATCGCACATATGTGACATTTAGTCCGCCGGCTCTACTGTTTCAGCAGTGAAAGTCAAAGGGCAGATAAAGGCCCAAGAGATAAAAATAGGAGGCAAAGACCGTAGTGAACTGGAAGGGCTGAGGGCGAGTAAAGTTTAGACCTGAGGGCGATCTAAAGGAATGCATTTCATGGCCAAACCCAAATCCTCACGTGGCCAGATTAAGATTATAATGATCAATAGTGTCACGTTTCCCACAGTGCAGACAAAATGGTAAACTAAGACGCTACCTACAACTGAAGATCTGATTGTAAAAAGCACAAATAGGAACTGACTGAGTTCTCAGCCATTTTTGCAACTAATGAGTTATAATTTAATGAGGCACAAGACCTAAATGCATTTAAAGCTCAACTTTTAGCTTCCTCGAATGCCAAACTACTGAATTGACTAGTCAGCTGTTTTTACTGCTGCATATGTCACTTAGATAACTGAAACTTGGAGTAAATCAAGTTTAAAATAGAACTGTGTTCTTTATGAAGTGGACATTGCAGCAGGTTGTTCAGTTTGCTGCAGAAGGACCCGATGAGCCTGTTGATCTGTCACAGACCCTGTTTTTTGTGTTTACTGTTTTGAATTCTTTTCTGTGATGTTCTCTCGTGTTCAGTTTTGTTCCCCTGCGCCCCCACTTCATTCCTCCTCAGTCAGAGTGTGCCCTGCCCACTCTCACCTGTTCCCAGTTGTCTTTATGTCAGGTGTCTCCCCTCTGCTCATCAGGCCCTGTCCATTTATTCTCTCAGCCTCCAGCTACTCAACCTTCTGTCATTGTTTGTCATGGATGGCATCTTCTGTGGTTCCTTTGCCTCCTGGAAGTTATTTTGTTGCCACGTCAGCCTGTTTATTTTTATTTATTTAAAGTTTTATTTTCCTTTACTTCCTCGTTAGTGTAGTCTGCAGCCCTAGGTCCATTTCTCCTTCGAAACCGTGACATTATCAAGAAGTTCTCAGTTTTCACAAATAAAATATCAGTGCCTTGATAAAAGTTCACAAGATAAAACATTTTACTGATTGGCTAATGGTTGCGCAGCTTACAGCAAGAAGGTTTCAGGTTCAAATCTCAGCTGGGGCCTCTCTGTGTGGAGTTTACATGGTCTCCCCCTGGAGTACTCTCCAGTTTCCTCTCACGGTCCAAACACATTCATGTCAGAAGAAAGTGCAGCTTTATGTGTTGGGTAGAATGGTCTCGACACAGCTATAGGTCCAGTCCTGCTTCTCGTTGATGGGTAACACATGTTGGCACACCTACAGCAAAAACACATTTGTATTAGCATCAAAGACACAAGATAATTATTCACCATCATATTTTTCTTCTGTGACAGCAGGACTGGTATTGTTTTCACCTCGTGTGTGACTGTGGCCTGACTTACTGCAAGAGTTACTCAAAAGGCAGCAGAGGACTTTAGCAAAAGTTGTCCTTAAACCAGATTTTGTTGACGGGAAACCACTGTAACTTTGAAAAATGAAGGTGCCTCCTGAGTTTTCAGAAGGCAAAACCTGTAAATGTATAATGTCACAATGGCTATTACAACTCAGACAGGGATGTTCATTAACAATCTTCTTCTGTCGGCTGGGGTCTGATATTCAGAGCTGATATAAAAGATTGGATCTGAACCCCTTCAGATGAAGAGTTTATTGTTGTCACAATTTCACAACTGACTGCCTGAATGTGGTGCCGTTAGGGAACATAAGTAAATAGTTGGCCTCAGTGCACACATCTGTGGCTGCAGGTCAGTAAGAGTTTAATTCTATTTAAGAAAGGGACACAAACCTTCAGTGTATGTGTCTGCTAACCCGTCCAGGACAAAGTCTGACTGTGAGAGAACACAGTAAATTGTAGCATCTGCTTGCTGTCTGCATGTAAGATGATTGTGGTGGTTTGTTTGGATCACGTGGATTTTCAAACTAAAACTTAATTTTAATCAAAAATGTATGAAACTTTATTGTTTTCTGCACATCTCTGAGGCTGTTGCTGCAGACTTGCAGAGTGCTCAGAGTTCCTGTTATTACAGTCACCTGAGGACCTGCTGCTAACACAACACACACAAGCTTACAAAAAGGAAACCATTTCAGTTACACAATCAAAGAGATGTTCTTTTTTTACCATTTTAGTTCTGGCTGGTACTTCCACAGCAAACACAGTCATGCCTCTGCTGCTGCAGCAGTTCCTGCTCTGCTCATTGTTGACATGAACCGTCACTCTCTGATTGGTCTGCAAAACAAAAATAAAAAAGCAACAGCTTTCAACTTTCTTCAGCTGCAATCAATAAAAAAAGGCATAAATCTATTTGAACAAAAAAAAGAAACTGCGGGCTCCACAAAAAATAAATCTGAATAAACAAGTACTGATAAAAAACAGTTACAGTATCATCACCATAAAGAGGTAGACTGTTTTCTCAGCTGTTCTTTCAATCTGGCTCCTGTTGCCAAGAGGCTGAATATCCCTGCTGCATATTAATGACAGTGACTTGAATGGACTCTAACTATTACAGTCTGTAGTAGTTAGGTGTGGTATCTTATTTAACTCTAGATTTTAACAGTTAGATAATAATGAATAAAATTTGTGCCCCACCTTGTTGGCTAAGAGGGAAGAGATCCTGTGCTCCCCTCTGTAAGTGTAGACAAAGACACTGTCATGGCCCCTCAGTGCTTTGGCTCCTGTCCTAGCTGTGATGGACTTCTGGAGGGCCTGGTTTAGTAGTTTGGGTCCTGAGTCCATGCTGAGCGGCTGCAAAGATGGCTGAGCGTCTTCACAGTAAACGTCTATCTGGAATGGACACGCCTGACAAAGCAGAAAGAAAAGTGCATTCAGTTATTAAGTAGCCATGTCAACCCAAAACTGAAGCTCTCTGAGTAAAATCACACGTAGAAGCCCACCTCGACTAGCTCCAGCATCTGATTATAGCCCATGGCTTCCAGGGTGACCCACAGGTCTGCAGGGTCCCCGTCTTTCTCTGTGGCCTCCATCAGGTTCAGTTCCATAAAACCCTGCCGCGTCAGCTGGTTCTTTCTCATGTCAAAGTTTTCTGATCCAAAACAAAAACAACAAAAAAAGCCTAATGAAAGCTTGAAATCTTCTTCCAGCTCAATTTATCTCGAGTTTTATTTGTTGATCACCTTTACACACAGTCCAGGCTTCCTTGTCACACTTCTCTCCACTGGTCCTCAGCTCAAAGAAATTGTATTCCTCTAGGCTGAGCAAACCATTCCCATCCAGGTCTATCACCTCAAAGATGTCAGACAGCACCTCCCTGTGGGAGAAACAGAGTATTACAGATAAATAACACCTGTTCTTTTATAAAACACAATGGCAGAAAGCTATTGTTACATTCAGCTTCTGTGATATTTCTTCAGGTCTGAACACACATTTGGTAAATCCACCTTTTGAAGGTCTTGTTATCAGCGCACTGAGGCTGGTTTACCTAAACTCCCGGGTGAGATCTAGTTCTTCAGTGTCAGTCCTGTAGACTAGCTCCACAGATCTGTTAGAAAAACTCTTCTTGCTTTGTTTCTTTAATCTGCAGCCACTGGTGAAGGGAAGCAGGTGGTATGTCCCTGCATTCAATTCTCCTTTCCAAACATACCTCTACAGGAACAAAGAAATGGTAAATTATTTTAAATTTAAAGCAGAACAAAACTGTTTTTGAGTGCAGGGCTCTCTGGCAAACTGCTGTCAGACAAACACTTTCACCTGGTATTTATGTCCGTGTACCAATACTCAAGAATCTCCAATCAAACATTACAGAAACTGACTCAGCGTATGAATAAATGTAACAAAGAAACAAGCAAACATACTTCTTTGTCTTTTGATTCAGTGAAACAGACTAAAACTGAGTCCTCTTTGGTTTCACCAGCTGACATAAGAAAAAGAGCTGTGTCCACTGTCATCCACGATGAAGGCTTGTCTGGAAAAACATCAAGAAGATATTCAGAGTTTGACATTTTACACAGCATGTATGTTCATATTGCAGAATTGTTTACTATACAAAACTGAAATGTAAAATACAAACCAATATCATTTACAGTAATGTGTGTAAGTCTTGAGCCATCATGTATTTATTCATTTTATTTCTAATTTGCCAGCTTTTTTGTAACTTATTTTAAAGTGGTTATGAGTGGTAGTTTTCCAGGTATTTGGGCTTGGTTTATTTTCAGTCCAGTATTGTATTTTTCTGTTTCCAGAAAAATAAAAAAAGGATCTTTCAAGACTTTTCCTAAGTGCTTTGGAGTGTATGCATCATTGCAGGAAATACCCAAACAGACTAAATGTATGCAAGTTTGTGCTTTTTTTAGGTGTACAAAACTGTTATTTTACAATCCACAAACGCTTTTCTACTTTAAGCCACTGTCTGTGAATTTACATATATTAACTGTACAACAGATTATCCTACACTGAACCAGAAGACAATCTAACGTTGTGCTGCATGAGATCCAGAGGTATTTATACAGAGAAACACAGAGGTCTAACCTCTTTGCAGTCAATTTGTTTTATCTATATCCTTATATTAGGTGGGACAGGGCTGTATTTTGTACTATGATTTCACAAAAATACCCAAATCTTGCAACTAAAACACTGGAAAGCATAACTGGCCTGGAACAGCACTTCAGAAAAAAAACATATATTTTAATAATTACAGTATATGCACATTTTTTTATTGCAATTATCCAGAAAGAACCAACCGGGTCTGTGGCTGAGGCTCAGTGGTTGGATGGTGAGGTAGACACTGGTGGTGTGGGGGACATGAAGTTGGTACTGCAGAGAGCTGATACTGCCATCGTCCTCTACAAAGAAGCATCCTTTCATACAGCTCTGATGCCACTCCTGGAATGAAAACATCTCCGTTTAACTAACTAAACACTAATATCAACTTATGTGTGAGACAGAAAACATATTTGTAAGGCCCAGACTAAAGTGATCGTTACGCTGAGGCCTTTGCAGTTATTGGTAAAGCATTTCAGCCTTTTATTTGTGTCCAAGTATGTTTTTCTATGTGTGATGTTTGTTTAGATCCTGACACAATTACGACACTGTTTTATCTCAGGCAACAAAATACATTTACTCATTCAGCAGAAACCAAAACTAATTTGCAGTTCCTATTTAAAGTGGGATGAATCTTGTGACAGGGGAAGTGTATAATGGCATGAAAGAGAGAATTAAGCCACCACTCATAAACAGTGAAGTAGCTCGGGTTGATTAACAGAAACTGCCACTGTGATAATTACCACTCCAGTCTTCAGGGGGAACATTCATTACAACACGGGGAATGTTCGCACAACACAGCATACACACGTGTCGTACTCATGCTGCTCCAGAGGGGGGCAGAAGTGTCTCACTGTATTTCTGCTGCAGGCTGGAGTAAATCTCTCTCCTTGGACATGATATGGCAAATTGGAGTCCATTTAACTTTGATAAATACGGCCTTTTCAATCTTCATTCAAAACTGTCAAGGGGCTACTTTGGCAATATTTATGAACCCTGATATTTCTCTCATCTCGCAATCCTGTTGTTGCTTTGTCTGGCTACACAACTGAAATTAGGTAATAATTTGAAATTGAACAGGAACATCAACACAAGGAAGTTTTCATTCCTCTCATTGGAGACACATTAAATGAAAACACAGTTGGTGTGGACACACAGTAAAAGGACATTGAGGGCAGAGCGAGGCTGGAATAGGCCATATATCCTTTTAGTTGACAAATAAATCACCAAGTTAAACAAAGAAAAGTACCATAAAGACGGAGCATGCCACTCCTTTAGAGAAAAGCCATTTTCTCCAAGTATTTATCTTGGGCTGTGAGAGGCATAAAAGATCAAACCATAACACTTCTGTGGTTTGTCCAGACAATATTAAATGAGGGAAAATGCCACGGGCACCCATCCACTGCTTAAGGACATCAGAATTAATGCCCCCATTGAGAGAGGGTCAGCCTGCAGACTAATACAGGCTCTGTCACCTGCTCTGGCCACAGGTCTGATTTACTGCTTCACAGCAGCTAGCAGGACACCAAACCAGCACACACACTCACTTTTAACCTTTTCATTTTCTTACCGTTCTTATCTACACACAAAGAAATGCTAAGCAGAATAATCCTTCCTATGTAGATTTCTGCTCACAAAGATAAATTTGACACACTCACATATACATAGTGATACCACCACACATCTATCCTTCACCAATAGCACCGCAGCTATTAGCCTGTGGCAATATAGGAGCCAATTTAGCGAGCAGAAGTTCCCTCTGAAGTAATCTCTGGACACACATTCTTTTACCCTTTATGACGTCTGGCCATTTCCAATCTCAACACGGTGCTCGGACCTGAGAGATGGTGCAAGGGGTAGTTATGTTTATTTATTTAGCTACTTTTTTCCCCCCTCCTTGCTGTAAAGCAAACCAGCTGAGGTTAAGCCAAAAAGAGTGAAAACAAAGAGCATGAGATCAATACAGTACATATATCTATCCACCCCAGGCTGTATTCGTCCATCTAAACCACTGCAACACAATGACACAGAGCGACCAGCGAGGCTGCAGGGCCCCTCACTGACAAAGATATCCAGTAATTCAGCAAATGACAAAATAAAGCAAACTGATGATAGAGGATAAACATACGCTGTAAATCATGTATGGGCTTAAATACAATTAAACTTTAATTTTGTCTAGATATTAGACCAAAAACAAGAGACAAAATGTTGGACCATCAAACTCAGAACATGGATGATGATGATGATGATGATGATGATGATGATGCACAATGTGAGTGCATTGGGTCCCGGAGATATGTTACACTCCTTTTTCAATTTATTGACCTTAATAAAAAGTCTGCAGCACACTTTGTTCAAATTACAAGAAAATTACCGCATCACATCGTTCGTCTCTGCCCTGAACTCTTGTGAGACGCTCAACTCTCCTCTTCTCTTCCATGCGGGGAGCGAACACTTTTTAAGACTGTCTTACAGACACAAATTAACTTCTGGAAAAGTACTTGCTTATCAGGGCTCCATCTTGAATCAGTTGACAAGTCATGCATTTTGGGAAAATGTCACACTGCAGATACAAATGCTGAGTAACTTACTGACCAGTTAAAACTCCGGTTCCAAAAAGATTAGACAGATACTTTATGGACCCTTTGCAGGAAATTACAGGCTAAATATTTATAATAAGGCCTGACGTTTTCTGTTCCATGAGGATGAATTTCTCCTTCTAGGAAACAGGGGTGTAATTCACATTTCCCATTGCAAAAATGAACCCCTCGCTAAATTAGATATTTTTAAATCACGAGGACCCAAAAGAATGTTGGGCTGTGTGTGTTTGTGTGTGTGTGATTAGAGTTTTTGAGTTGGTAGTGATTTTGGACACCCATGCTCATACTTAAACAGAAATGACATTAATCACAGAAAATCTGAATGATTTCAGGAGATCACCTGTAAACCTGGAGGTTCTGGGATTTTGCTGGCCTTGGTGCTGCTGGGTGTCATTGTGACTGGGTTTGACAGTGAGGACCGTCTGCTGCGAGCAGAAGGAGGACGGGAGGAGGATCGGCTGTCTAAGACACACACACACCAGTCAGGAAACACTCCAAACTTACACCACAGCAGGAATGAGGCGAGCAGCAAAGATCACTCTATTATCTGTCTTCTCAGAAGCCCACATTACTAAGTTTAAGTGAGAAGGACTACTCTGGATTTGGTTTCTAAGAAAGTTCATGCACCCTTTAATTAATTATGGTGGCATTTTAAATCACAAATTGCATAACAGCACCCTTTCAAATCCATTATCTCACACAACTTTATTTCTTGAAAACTAATTGAAGGCAGAAAATATCAATTCCCTAATGAGGGGTCTGATTGTTTCTAAGGCTGGGAAATCAGGATGCAAAGTAATGTGACAGGCTGATAAACAAATTACTGAGGTGTAGAAATAAATAAGCTCACTGTCATGGTCATTTATCACAGATATATATTATACTGATGTCAGAATTCTAATCAGGATATTTATAATGTTTATTTTGGGCAAAAAAAAAACACGAATTGAAAGACTAAGTGTGAGTTTATATTAACCTTTCCAAAATGTATTTATTTTTGATGGAAATTATTTTTTAAAAATCTAATGAAACAAGAATTAAATGTATATTAAGTTTATTCAGTTATCTGGGACAATTCAGGTAAAGTATTGATGTTTAATATCAGTAAGATGTTTTAACAGACTAATGTGAGTCCAAATCAAAGCCAAACTGAAGTCCAAACAGTTTTGAAGCTGCAGGAGTAACCTTGTTACCATAAGCCCAAACGTAGCATCCCATGTCAAAGCTGAATTAAAATGAAACAGGTATAAATCAATACATGGGTGAGGCACAATAATGTGATAATCCTGACTACTGCCTGAGAGATCATTTGTTTTTGCAGTGGTGGTTGACTGTGCCTCCTCTCTAATCCTTCATCACCTCCCCAGTGAGAAGTGGTGAAATCCTCCAAATCAATAACAAGAACATGGACCGACCACTTAAATCAACCCCATCTGTCTTCCCAACGTGGGCCTGTCCCTCACTTCCTCATTCTGGACCTCAGCTCGTCTCAGTCTTTCTTCAACAGTTGGGTTCTACATTTTAAAAAAGTGCACTTTTACATCCTCTTTAAGGTGATAATTGAGTCAGAACATGCAGATTTCTCAGGTCTGAAGCTCCAAGTGGACCTCAAACAGGTAGTTAAAAGCCAAAGTGTGGTCAGGGCTTTTGTCAATTGCTTAATGGCAGAAATGATTACCCAAATCAAAACACTTTGATGTCCCCTCCCTCTAAACAAGCTGGCCTAATTGTGTGGCTCTTATGATGTATGGACTGTCAAATAGGGTGATTTGTCACACTGGTGGTGAAAAATTGATCAATACCAGGGCTATTATTTATTCATCAAAACCAATCATCAAGGTGTACTGGGGCAGTGGGAGTAGATCTGCTACAAGGAGTACTACACAAAGATGTGCTAAAGAACACATAAATACTCAACTGCTAAATTTAAAATAATCCGATCTCAGTAATATTTGTACCTTTCTTAAGTGTCAAGCCAGATTCTGCAGGGTGAGCTGCTTCTAAAGATGATGCTGATGCCTTCGGAGGGCTGTACGACTGACTGCCAAAGTTCTGCCTTTTCAGCTTGGTGTCAGCTTCAAGCTTCTCCACAGCAGCCGTTTGACACTGCTCCACTGTAGAAACGAACAACCTGCAGAACTGACAGAAACAGAAAGAATCAAACATGAGCAGCAATTCAAACCAACAAAGAAGAACAAAAATATTGATTTGTCGGGACGGAAAGAACTGTTTTGAATGAACAACTAAATCCACAAAAAAACAGAGCACAAAATAAAAATACAAGATGCTATTTGAATTTTAACAACAAACTTGAAAGATCCTAACTACAGTGAGTGGGTATTTCATTTTATTTGCTTGAGAGAAAAGGCAACACTGTAGTCCATTTATTGTGACAAATATCAGATTTTACAGAATTTGGCATAAAATATTACCTTTTTATATGGTAAGTATAGAGTATTCAACAAAGCAGATTCAGGATTAGTAAAAATTCCTTCATATTTGTCTGAACTTACCTGTGTATAATCCAGTTTGCCGTCCTTGTTGAAGTCTGCTAGTGAAAAAATAGCATTCACCTCCTCAGCTGTCATTTTCTCCCCTTTCTGTAAAATTGAACATGTTAAAGAAAATGTCATGACAAAATATCTGTTTTGCAGATGCAGCAGTGATTTACTGATTATTATAAAATAATCTTCAAGCAGTCTACATCAGTATTATCCCACAGTAGCTCACATTTACCCCCAAAGTGACAGTGGCCGGTTGTACTACTAAGACAATCTTCATCTTCCTTAAAAGTGGCACATATAAGAACATGAATCCAACAAAACCGAAGCCTAAAGGGCAAAGTTGACTAATCAAAATGTTTAAGGCTCCTCACAGTGGTTAGAGCCTTCTCCAGTTCCTCGTACAGGATGTAGCCATCACCGTTAACGTCCATCTTTTTGAATGCTTTCATTAGCTCCGCTTCCTCGGTTTTCTTCTCGTGCTTGAGAATCTCACAGAAGTCGTCGAAGTTCAGTTTCAACGTTCTGTTAGTCCAATATTCACTGAGAGAGGCTTGTGAGGGATTTCTACCAGCCTGTTGAAGAACTGAGGAGAGTAAAAAGAATATCTTTAGGCAACAAAAGATGAACGAGAAGTATAGAAAACGTAAACACAACCCTTCAAAAATATGAATATGTATAAAAAATTCAGAGTTTCACAAATTTAGTTTAAGTCAGTCGTATTGATGTGAAGTAGTGTCAGAGAATGATAAATGATCATGTTTTTAAATAATATTGACAAAAAAGTGGTTTAATTTTACTTTTTGTGACTTCTCAAAAAATCTGTTACCTGTTGGCTGCAAAGTAATTTTTTAAATCCAGAAAGTGAGTTAACAGATGCTATTGGGTCAAACAATTTTCCTTATTTTGCCTTAAATGAAATGCTCCGGATGTCAGAATGGGTAGACAGCTGAAGCAAACATGTTCACAAATTTATTTATGACAAACGTCTATCTTCCATCCCTTCATCCCATCTGGTTGTTTTGACTCAGGAAGCTACAATGGACATTTTCAGAAACAAAAAGTCAATATCTGCATCTCTGCGCTTTGGTTTATAAAAGTGGAATTATGAGAATATAATGCTTGTTGACATTCTGAATTTGTATTACTTTCCTGATATATAAAAGCCAAATAAAAACTAAATCATAGCAAAGATTTTAGATATTTCCCCGGCTATGTGTGTTTTAATTATATGTTTTATTTATTCATTTGTAAGGCACAAGCACATTCATGAACAATGAACTTAAATGCTATGGTTAAACCTCGCGTTCCTCCATTCATGGAGTAAAGTGAGAGCAAATTAGCTCCTTTTACAGGGACATGTTAGCTTACCACGACATAACTGCTGTTTCGACGTAATATTTGTTAAACTGGACCTGAACACAGCGAGGTACGCAGCTCTACACTGCATGTAGAAAGCCTCCTCCTCGTCGGATGGGCGAGATGACTCCTGAAACGACATCCTTTAAGGATTTAAAAATCACAACCGGAACCTGGTTACCGTTTGTTCGGTCTCTTCAACAAAACGATTAAAAATACTAAACAGAAAAACAAACAAACGACAGCCCAATAAAGCACCCAGCTTCAGCTACATTTTATCATTTGTTTGTTCGCGTCGTATCGTTGCTATAGCATGCCTGTTGCTAGGTAAACAAAAACTTGTTGGTGCGCAGGAAAAGGAGCACGGAGGAAACAACCAGAAAGAAGAAAACGTTCCTATTATGAAAAATAATGGTAAATTGTAACACGCTGTTTCAGAAGAGGAAAAAATAATAAAATTAAGATTTAAAATTTCATTGAAGATAATAAAAGTCTTTTTTTGGTCAGTGTTTAATATAAAGTATTTATTTAATACTGGTAACCAGTGTCAACTCCACGTAACAGACAAAATGCAAAAAGACAGAAAAAGACTTATTTTTGTGTCTTTTTTTGTTGTTGAATGAGCATTAAAATAAAAAATTAAGTAGTAGAAACTTTTAAATCTATTAAACTCTTTACTATTAAAAAAATCATGAATATATAATAGCCTAGCCATGAACAACATAGTATGCAGGTTTCAAATTAAAGCTTTCCTGATAGATTTTAAACAGTAATCTTAACATTATGCATTGTTATAATTGTGATTGCAATGAAGAACAATTTTGACGAGTCACACAAAATTAAATTGCGCTGTTTTACATGTTGCTACAGAACTCTAAAAATAGATTTAAAAAAATGCTACAATTAGAAGTTGTATGTTCTTTTTTAAACAAAGTCATATAGCATTGTAGCAGTATCATGAAGTAGTTATTACTTATCAGGCAAGAAGAAATTTATGTTGAATGTTAACAAAATGTCACACAACTGGAAAAGTAAATAAATCTCTTTTACTTTTTCAAGTTCAACAACATAAATATTTTTTAAATTGAGCCACAAATTACAAATTTTCTCTAAACGTCAAAACATGAGGAGCCAAAGTCTGTTTAAAGTACAGCTTTACAGAGAACTCTTTTTTTATGTGTTGCCATATTTCAGCTGCCACATTTTCCTGCTGGTCAAAATGACATATCAGAATTTAATGACAGGAGACACGGAATGACGGAGATCCATCACGGGCCAAATTATCAGTGATTTACATAGCACTAAAAATAGTTGTATAAGAGTCACTTAACACAAGAACTCTTTCCTTAGTCAAGGCAGACGTTTGGTGTCTGTTCTATTCATCATGGCAAGCATTAGTTTTTAATTTTATCATGCTGTCACATGAAGTCAGTTTACAGAACAGTCAACACGCTCACTTGATTTTGTCATTTGGGCCACACTGGTTCATGCATCTTGCATTATTTTAGGAGGGAAAAAAATAGGCTGGCGCAGTGCTGGATGAAAACAGATTCATTCCTTTATAAATAAATTTTGGCTAAAACAAAAATGCAATAAATAACAACAAAAATGAACAACTGATTTACAGTTTAGTAGTTTAAAACACTTGTACGGTATAATAAAACGCTTAAAAATTCTAATATCATTTCAAAACAATCATTCTTGTATAGGTTTACTGCAATAAAATCCATTGTTTAGGATAATCTGCTTTTTATAAAATAGTTGTTTAGGATTTTTTTTTACTTTGCATATAATAACGAGTCACCTCTTTAGAAGAGGCTTGGCCAGCTCACTGTTTCCTGATTTAACCACCAGCCTTCTTGTGATCTTCTCTGTAACGACCACTGGATGCATTCATCAGAACCATAACAGAGCTGCAGGAAATTTTTATGAGAAAGTCTTTGTCTTCGGTCCTAAATCTTCAAAATAGGCGGAAATATCTCTGTCTCCACAAGATCCTCAAACTGAGAAATGATGGTTTTATGACATGCTGAATATTCTCTTCTGACATGGCTTTTTCTTTCAGAATAGCAGCTTGAAGGGCTGACTGTTTTTTCTTTGGTCATTCATTTCCTGTGAAACCTTTCTCCTTTATGCTGCTTTTGCTGCTATTTTATTATTTCTTTATTCTAATAAGTCAGCAGAGGGCAGCAATCAACAAGGACAGCTCCTCAGATCTGTTGAGTTGAAAATCAGCCTCAAGAGACATAACAGTGAACTGTCCGAATACACACAGCTTTTATCATTAACACCTTTCTCTAAAATAACTTTGATAACTATTTGCTTTATTGAACCAACTGACTTGACAACAGTAACACTGGTTAAGACTTGGAATTAGCATGTAGCACAGATGACAAGAAAAAAAAGCAAACTTTTGTGTCTGTATGTAAATTTGTTTTGCTTTAAGTGCCAAAAATTCTTGGTTTATAGCAAAAACTTACAGCATATTTCCAGTTTTTTAAAGTAAAGCCTAATTTTGTTTACTTTATTTTGCAGATTCTTCACTACATGTCTGATTTTTGTACTTCTTTGATGGGTTTGATTGTGTTTCCAGATTGAGATATTTGGCTGACTTTGAAATAAGAAGGAAAACAAATGTGGTCACAAGACAGTTTGATTCTCGTGGAGATCCCCTGTGCGAATAGTTCACTGTTTAATCACCCTTTTCTCTGTATCTTCTCTGATCATCAATGGAGGCTTGTTTGAGTTGGATGCTGCACAACCTTTGGTGAAAAACAACATTTTGTTATGATTGCACAAACAAGTCAATGAGTAGATTTCCTAAGGAAAGAATTAATTTGATTATTTTAGGCACATATTATGCCTGCAGCAGAGCAATTCTTGTGATTCAATCGTACAATGGGGGCTTGTGGAAAATGAATGGGGGCATTGTCAGGAAGCAGGCTTGTTTTCTGATAAGGTTGTTAGAAATTATTTTAATTTGTTCCAGTAAAAGAGACAAACTTACATGATACACTGTGGATCCACACGCTCCAGGAATGTCACATTTTTGTCACATGGTGGCTCTGTGAAATTTATCAGTTTTGAATAAACGTCCTTACAACAACAGACCTCACAATGTTAAAGCAGATAGAATTGGCCCTCTTTGCACACTGTGACACACATTTTAAGTAAACAAACTGTTATTCAAAGCAACTGAAGGGCTCCAGTATGTATCAGCTGCAAGCCCGAAATCCAGACAGATGATGGTGATGGTATCTGGATGCATGATTCTCCTCGAGTGTAAAGTGTTTGTTCAGATGGCTGATATGGCCTTTAAGCTGCTGACTCATGAACTAAATGTCTTAAACCATTACAAACTTCCAGGAAAAAAACAAGGATATTGTGTATGGGGATGCATTAGTATTTATATGTGTATTAGAAAATTTCATAAGCATCTGTGAGTACTGATGTACTAACATTGGCATTCTGAATATAAATAGAACTTGTTAACTTTATACATCAGCAACTCAGTATAAAATAAGTCAGGAATCTTTGAAGCTGACTACAGTCCTTTAAGTGAGCTAAGCTGTGAGGCACTGTTACACGTGCAATTTATGGAAACTATATATTTTTAATTATGGTATTTAGCAGGTAAACTACAATGGGTACAAGTAGTTTTTAACTCACCTTTAAATCATACAAATACAGCAACAAATCAATTTGTAATTTCTCCCTTGTATTTTCAAAACAATATAAACTTTTCCTGAGTGGTTTTATTTAATCATATAGACTAAAACTGTCAGAGCCAGTGGTTACAGTGAGCAGTCTATTGTATTTCCTGAAAAGGAGAAGTGATATGGAGCAGAAGTTTTGTAAAGTCTTGGACTCCTTATTTTTATGATGTCTTGATCATCCAGTGAGTTTAAAAGCTTTTTTATGACTGAATAATTCATGTTTAAGGTAAGCTTAAACAACAACAAAAACAAAGATTTTCCATTGAAAATGGTCTGGTACTGGGTTGAAAATAAGTGCAAAATCAGCTAAAGTTCAAAGAAAAACTTTTCCTTTTGTGTTTGCACCATATTTATGTGACTTACAGATGAGAAGGACTTAAAGTAGAAAAAATCAGACACCCAAGCTGGGTTAAGATGCTGAGAATCAGCACTTTCAGGGCCCCGGCCACCCAGCTACCACTGCACCTGACCTTCTCCCCCTGCAGACTGAGGACCTACATGAAGGTGGCTTCCTGTAGCTTCCTGTAGCTTTTTCTGGTTCCAGCCGAGTCCCAAAGCCCAAGGCTGATTGCACCATGCATCACATTTTGAATCATAATGAGCTTCACGAAGAAGACCCAGGAGGGCTGCACTACTGACTGAAAAACACAAAAAGTCAGAATGGAATTTGCCAAAATGCACGCTGACAAGCCCAAAAGTTTCTGGGACAAAACTGAAGCATTTAGGCTCCAATCACATCAGATGGGTTTTTTAAATTCTTGTGGAAAGGTAGCAACAAATTTATCTGCATCAAACCAAAACATTACTGGTGAAATCCGTTCAAATCAAAGAAAAAATGCTCTTAAGTTATGTTTCTGTTCATCAGATTGTAAGCTTACACCACTGTTTGTAATATGAATACAAATGAATTGTGATTGAGAGAATGAAGGGGTTAGTCTACTCTTAATGATGCTTTCATGTTGCATTTTGAGAAAAAGAGACTGAGACAAATGTCTGGCAACTCCACACAGATATTTCCTCCTGCGGTCCCTCCTGTTTCGTCTTTGTGCTGCGATGGTTAAAACTATTTCTTTCCTCAGGCTGGGACAGAGTGTACAGAAGCGCTTACGACTGTCCTTTTAAGGTTAACAAAAGTTTCAGTAAGCATCCTAAAGAAGTCACTTTCAGTGAGCAATCAGGCTTGAGACGAACATAAATCCTTTAGGTATCGTCGTGGCATTACAAATACCCTCAACGCCTGTATTTGCTGATGACTACAAAATTGAAAAAGAAAGGCTCCTAATAATTCTGAGGCAAGTTTCCCTCAGCAGTAGGTATTGATTATTTGTGTGTGGCGAGAGATTTGGAAAATTCAATTAAAGGAGTTGTGCAAAGGATTCATAAATTCAGCTCCTCCAACCCGTATCAAGACGTGGTTATGTTCTAAATCAATGCTGCACTTCACAATATATTTTCTTAGGAACATAAAAATAAATAACATTTAAACAGTTCTGCTTACTGCAGAAACAAATTTTGTCTTCTGTGAGGATTTTTAGGTGGAGTCAGGTACTGACTTGTGCACATCCTCGGACTGATAACATATTTTTATTGCAGTTTTTCCCATGAGAAGATCCTATGTAATATGAATTTTGAGATGACAAAATGAAGGTACGGGGTATGGCTCAGCAGTGTAAAAATTGATCAGGCTGTAGATGGGGCCATGTTAGGGAAGATTTGTATGTCAGCAGTAATGGAGTGTATTAAAAAGATTCCTTAAAATGTCATAAAAGTGATGGGACTGTGTCGCAGGTCGTGGGCCGCAAGCTTAGGCAGCTCCCACATTCTGGCACCATCAATTGTAGGTGGGGGCTCATGGACAGATGCCACCTTCCCTTTGGGAGTTTTATGACTTCTGATTGAACTCATGGCTGTAATTAAAGCAAAGTTGTATATTAGAGAGTTTTAGTTCAAGTGAACTCGGTGGCCTCCTGTGGAGAGGTGAGACAGCCACGTTTGCACTCTAAAGATTCCTGATTTCATCTTAAAATGCAATAAACAAAGAGTAGCTCCACATTTCATTAAAATATTACTGAGGCAAACTAAAAAGACTGGATTGGAGGATTTTAGTGTTCTAAACATTATTATTTTGTTGCTGTTTTCTATGTTCCAATAACTGATCTCTATAGCCAGGACTAGCTTAGATTCTGAGCTAAAAGTTGATGTGGTAGTTGTTGAGAGTCATTTGCAACACTTCCTCTGAATGTGACATTTTGTAATATTGCATAAGATTATTTACTGAAATGGCTGTTACATTTCTCAACATAAGTCTGGCATGAAAGATGATGGCAATGTGCATATGTTCCAGGAATACCAGGCCTTTAATTAGTTAATGAAGTAATTTTATTATTTGGGTTAAAAACAACAAATCAAGGAAATAATCTCGAAAGAATTCAGTTGCTGGAAACAGGTTCCTGCAGTCAAAATGAAGCTTTATTTATCTTTAAATGTTTGACTTAAAATGACATTTCTTTTTCTGAATTTATGTTTTAAAGTAAAGAGATTCCTGGTGAAACAATCCATCTTGACTCAAATTTAAGTGAGAAGTAAAAACTGAGAAAAAGCCTCTTCACCATCAACACTTGTTTATGCAAAATTGCCTCTTTTTCCCCACAAACCTTCAGCCTTGACAGTGACTGCAGTGTTTGTAATATCATTTGTTGCCAGAGGGGTTACAATCATGTTTTCCTCCCCCATATTCCCTAGGTTTTTATTAGAGCGGCACCTCGGCCGTTGACAGGTAATGAAATTGCTCTTCACCCCCTGTGCGTATGATCCTGAGGAGATGAGGCAGAAGACGAATGAGGAATCCGTGCTGTCAGCTGTGAGGCAGCGCAGTCATGGAGGACGTCAGAGAAGTGTCTGAAACAGCAGGAGAGTGATCTGACACGTCTCTACAGCAGAGCCTCGGTCTGGCAGCTGACAAAAGTTGATTCTACATTAAACACAATGCTGCAACGCTGTGCAAATAATGTTCTTTTAGATGGCAAACCTCCTCCTCTTTATGACTGTGCAATCCTCCCCATCTGCGTAAGTTTGAACACCTTTTGGAAAGTGAATGTGCAGGGAGGGAAGCTGTCTTCCACACCACCTACCCCACGGTGCAGGCTCTTTATTTGGCAGCGCCTGGGAAGGCCGAAGCCTCTCGCTGCCCCAGTCGACCCAAGCAACAGCTGGCGTTCACAGCAACATTTCCTATTTCTGCCGAAGGTGGATCGTGTAACTCTCACTTTATCACCGTTAGAGGCCACGTGAAGGACAAAGCGAGCAGGCCCATAAATAAAACTAATGTTTTGATACAAGCCTCCTTTGCAGCTGATTGAAGGAGCCACAGTACTTTGAATAACCTCTTACCACCTGGACACTTTACAAAAACAAGCCTGACCTATAACAGGGATTTTTACTGTAGGTTGAGATCTAAAACAGAAGTGAGCTGATGATTCAGGGATCCTGAGATAATATTTATCACCTGCTGCCGAAAGGCGAAGGTGGGCAATAATGTTTCTGCCTGTGTCTGTTAGCAAAATATCTCATGAAACACTGGACATATTCTAATGCAACTTTTAGAAAGCTATCATTGAACGTATATTTATAACCAATTAACTTCTGGAGTCAACTCATTTCAAGATGGCTGCTACTGCCAACTGAAATGGCACACAAATATATTCAAAAATGGCTATAACTTGGTCAAATTTACATCTGTTAGGCTAAAGTTGGATGTGGTAGTAGCTGAGAGTCACCCCCAACACGTACTCTGAACAGAATATCATTTAGGTTAGACCAAAACATCTCTAACACCGTCTCTTCTCGACGTAAGATGATCTCAGTTCAAAACTCTGGCATAAGAGGGAGTAGGCGATAACCCTGGGCCTCTAATTATTGCATTTTATCTTTGATTGAAGTTTTTGAATGTGATCAGACACTCATTTAGTTAGTTTGTGGTTGAAAACAGAGGCACTACAGCGTTGCAGAGCATTAAGCTTCTGGTTTTATTTTAGATTTTATCTGAAAGTACTATATAAATGTAGGTCTTAGCCTGTATTTAGAGCTAGTTCATGTAAGAAATGAATGTTTTGATTATTTTCATTACTGGATGACATTTTAGACAAAAAGCTAAATAATTTTTGATGTATGCACATGTTCTCCTGTGTTCATATCTTTAACAGGTAACTCACAGCTTCCTATTTATCCCTGCAGGACATTACAGAGCGCCGCCTCTCAGCCCCCCCTCACTGACCTGATAACATTTATAGTTGTAATGGATTTCTTTTTATGCCTGTCATTAACTCGCAGAAAGATTGGAGAAAGAAATTGCTTGTACCTTCTTTTGTGGTATTTCAGCTTTACAGCATTATGTTCAGATATGTCACCTTCCATCAAAGCCTTTAAGGGTCCTCGTTTCACTGGTTTTGTTTTAAATGAACAGGTCTTTTTGTGGAGAAACCTTGTAGCATCAAGGACTCATAATTAATATTTAATGATGTTGAGTAAAAGCTTGGAAAGATATAATTTCTGTCCAATTATTGGCTCTGTCTCTGCCAGAGTTTTGGGGGTGATTTAGGAGACTACTTAGCTAATGTAGACAATTTCTATGAAGCTGCTTTAAATCAAATAATTTAATAATGCAGCAATAAAAGAGGTATTCACTTTAAAACTATGGGAAAAAAATAATTAATTGTCACAAAGTTTGCGCAAAATAACTTTAATGATGTGTAGAAATGCACAGTAGAAAAATTGTCACTTTTTTAATGAATACAAATAGATCCACACAAGTCCATGAACTGTTTATCAGAATCCTCGACACTGAGAGAGGGGACAAAATGTCAGGAATACCTTCACCAACACAAACTATGGACTTAAGAATAACTGCAAAATTAAATCCACACGTCTTTTTCTTTAAACAATAACTTCACAATATTACAAGTTCATGCTATTGTAGCAAGGTGAAGTCATGTGTGTAGACTGAACAATGCCAGCCTCTGTTCATCTTTAAATTGTCATTTAGCAGAAGCAAAACCAATTTAAGGAAAACACACCACATGACTCATGACAAAGCTGTTTTGAAAGAGTTTTGATAACAAAGAAAACTCTTTTTGGGAATTTTATGAAAAGTTGTTGGTCCATACTGAATAAAAACTGCAGATTTTTCTCTGAATCTGCAGTTTTTGGTGTAAGAAACCTTTAAGAAGCATTTGAAGAAAGCCTTCTGAACAGTAGATATTCCTCACAGTTTGACGCTGATTTTACTGGTGTAAAACCAACTTTAGTTGGTTTTCTTCTGTCTCTTTTTGCCGGGCGGGCTGCTGAACTGAAGGACGTTAAAGTGTATAAATAAACCCAAGAACTGCAGGAAAGCAGTCATAGACACCAGGACGGGAAACAGGTCGGGTAGATGAGGTGGTGGGTCAGAAACCACACTCAGGACGCTCAAACCAGCCATAAGAGCCACACTAATGTAGAACTGGAGGAGAAAAAGATGGAGCGGATGTTAACTAACGGAAAAGAAAACACAAACTTTTCCCTCAGAATAATGTAAAATAGACACGTCTGTGCTACTTAAGAGCTACACAAAAGGAAATATGAAGGATCTTAAATTTCCCCAACTCTAAACAAACTGGGCGTTAGAACTAAGAGGTATATTTTTCAATTACTACTACATGTTTTTAAACTTTATTTATATTTTATTGATCAGTAACAGTTTTTGTCTAAATAGTAAAAAATTTACAGCGGCTCGTGCAAATGCCGTTTTTTAAACCTTTGATGTCACTTTCATATTACACAGTTATTTACACTAAATTTTGTTGCTATTTGCAAGTGTAACGCAGCAGCAGCTAGCTGTAGCACTGGGAAGTTCCAGCATTCCGGAACTTTTTATATCTCTGCTCAAATAACTACAGATTACAACATTTACAGCGATGTAAAGGCTTATTAACTAGAGTTTGAATGAACCAGGATGAAGTTTCTGAGATTTCATTACAGCATTTATCCTCTTTGGTCTTGGTTCTGCTCAGACAAAATTATAATTTTATCAAATTAATCTATTTGTCCAAACTGAGGTTCTTCAAAAAGATATCTTCAACTGCTAAGAAATAAACTGCTCATAACCCTTCTACAGCAGAGGTTTAACCATTTGATTTACTTTAATGATGATTTGTTTTTGTGATGATTTTATTTAAAATAAAAAGGCTGAACACAGTTTCTCCCCTAGTTTCAATAACAACAATAATGTCAGCCCAATGAAAGATTAAATAAAATCTTTTGAATCACACTGAAAATTTATAACTAAATAACTGAAATTGAATTGCAGACAGAGAGGACCTTTTAAAACATCCAGTCTTTTAAATCTTATAACCACCAATTAAAATCTGTTTTCATGTTAGAGTTATTAACAGATGTAATGGTGAGAGTGAGATCATCCATGTATCTTTTTGTTTATAATCCAGAAGATAAGTCTGAGCGTTACAGAGGAAACACCTCAGGCCCACGACGCTCTGCCGCCCCAAACCCATGAAACCGGATCACCATAATCAGGGCTCACTATTTATGCTGCTTGTGTAAATAAATATATCTGGCAAACCTGTGTTAATGACATGTCCTATAAAAAGACGCCTTCTCTTAATCTCTGACACCCTACCGGTGCTGCTGTCGCTAAGGAGTTGGCGGTGAAGCCCCTTCAGACGCTGTGGAAACTCAAATAAGTGATAAATTATTGCGTGGCTGGCAGCAGCGTTCGTCCTGGGACAGCTTACACCAGCACATGATATTTATTTATACAGATGGGTCTATCTTCTGACAAGGGTGCAGTTTAGGTCCAGTGCCACTGAAAATGCAGGGCACCTGGGATCCTAATCCTAAATCCCCATTTAAATGTTACTATAAGTATAATTAGAGATTATTTTTCCTCAAAAGGTTAGATTCTGGTGCTATTAACCTGAAGGTGAATGTTAGTGTACTGGATTACAGTCTGTTTTTGAATTAAAGGTCTAAAGTAATCTGTATGACCTTTGTATGATAAAAACTAAAATCAACTTGCTTTAAAATGTGCATACAGCTGATTTAAGAGGAATTATATTTGTGTTTAATCTCTTTTTATGTTAGTAAAGTTAATTTTTGACAATGCATGATATTCTAAATCAACCAGGGACTGAATTAAAACCTAAAACTTGACTTAAAACTACAGTGGAAACCTATAAATACAGTAAATATTTTGAAGAACTATAAAGCATAATGCAATGGAATGCAATGTTTGAATGTATACCAAAGTGTAGTCTTCCATTAAATGTGACAAATTTAAAGAGATTAGGACTCCTTAAGGGTTTCTGCAATAAAAACGAGCCACACTGACCTTCCATCTCACCCCACAGGCCAGGTCCACTTTAGGAAGACAGTAAAACAGCTTCCTGTAGGCCCCGACTCGCAGCTCGTCCTCTGAGCAGTGATCGAGTGCCGACAACAAGTAGATACTCAGGAGGAAAGCCACTGAGGTCACAGCGTAGGGAATCAGCAGCCCATCTTTCAGGAAAAGAGGCAGCATGCTGCACAAAGAAACATAAACAATGATGAATTTACAAATTAGACTTCAGTCAGCCCTTTCTTATGTCTTTATCTGAGCAGAAATAAGTTTGGTATGTGTTTAGGTTTTACGTGTAGCTGAATGAGAAACACACAAATTTTTAATATTATGGGGCTCTACTAAAAAGAAATCCGTTTCATATCAGAACTGAAAGAAAATTAGAGACATTTTTGAGTTTTATTTCTTTAAAGCAGCACATGAAAATGTTCAGTGTCACAGTTGCTGAAAAGGAGCAAACAGTAAATAAAACATTTTCATCCTTCAGGCCACAATGAGTCATTTCTTCCCTGGGGGGCAGAGGACTAGAACAATAATGCAGATCTTATCTTAGTTTAACAACAGTTGGTTCATAGTAAATACACAACACCCCCACTTGTTAAAAACATTTAAAAAAGACTTTCCACTCATAACAAACTACTTATTCAAACCAAAATGTTCCAGTTAACAAATGTTCAACATTTAAGAAATACATACTTCCTTAATTTAAGCAGACTGGTTTCATTCACCAGGAAAGTGGCTCTCGCTCGAGGATTCATTCAGTCAATTCTGCTAACAAAAGATGTATTTTTTTTAAAAGACAAAGTCTGTGAAGGCTGCAGACAATGTGAAAGTCGAAGTCAGACTGTATTCTGAGAGTCAGCTCCAGAATGACCTCCTGTCCCTACACAACACACTTAGACAGCAGGCATGCAGACTATGCTGTGTAAGCCCCAGATATCCTTATACTAAACCACACGCACAACAATTAGTGCTGCCGGAAGAATTTAACAACAGCTGGGGAAAGTTAGATGCAGCATTTGCAGCCCCGCTTTTCTTTTCCAGCTCAGCCCACTTCATTCAGCTTTTCAGGATTTATGTGGTTGTTTCTGTCTGTTCATTTCTTCTATCATGTTTTGGTGATTCATATTTTAGGAAGAATCTGCCATTCAAACAGTTAAATAAAAAGCGTTGCATTTCAACCTATAAGTTAATTTTTTTTCAATCAATCTGGATTTATACTAATGTTTTAACTGCAGTAAATGAGTCTGAAAGATAATTTCTAATGCTAATGACTGAAGACAAAACTAAAAATGACTTATAAGTTAGCTTTTATATTTAGTTTGTGGTCAAATAAATGCATCTAACACACTTCCTACCTGAAAGTAGAGGCCTGCAGGAACCAAATACTCATGAATGGAAGATCATTCAGGAGGAGGCAAACTGGCCTGGAAAAAAAAAAAAAAGAGAGATACTTTCAAACACATTCTCCAAAGACCAACATTAGATCTGTCAGGTTGGACTTGAGCTAAATGCTCTTCAGCATCCACATGAATCACAGATTAACTGTCACAAGACATCAGTATGTAGCTGCACACCTTTCACCTGCAGATATGACTGTCAACCTAAATTCAATTCAATTCATTTATATAATTCCAGTCCTCAACAAATGTCATCTCAGGACACTACACAACAAAAATAAGATTCAAGTTCAAATTAGGATCTTATTTATTTATTACAAAAGGAGAATGCACATTAACAAACGTGGGTTTACCCTGTAAATGTGCCAGATTTAGCCATGGAGGCTAATTTTCATCTGCAGTCTCTGGCAGGTTGAGGGTAAAATGCATATAAAGGAATAAGAGGAAATTAAATATGCAAACAAACATAACTAATAGCACAAATGCACTAGTAGGATTATAAAGACCACATAAAAATATTAAGTAAAAACAAAACAATATGCACATACTCCGGTCTAAAGGGGTCACAGGTCTGATGTTCCTTAAAGAAGGAGTAAGTGAAAGACTTCCTTAAAGTTGGTGCTAAACTCTTCCAGTATTTCCAACCTTTTTAAAGCAGTTTGTCCAAATGCTGTACGTCAACACAACTCTTTACAGTCAGCTCCAATGATGGCCCTGGTACAGATGAATTTACAGCGTTTTACAACACATTTGTCTCAATCGTATGCATGTGTGTGTGTGTGTGTACGAGTATAAACCTGTTGTTAATCTCCACTCGCTCTAGAAGGAGCACTTTCCATCGGTCCCCAAGCCCATAATTACAGTCAGTGCTCTTTGGCGATCCTGTTACAGCCCAATAATTGATCCTGTGCAAACAACACCCCAAGCTGCTGCCTACTATTCTCTTCTAATCTCTGGACATGCATTACTGATTGATTTAGGGGGACAGGTGGGGGGATAAAACTCAATAGTTAATAAAGCAACAATCTACACTAATCTAGATTAATAGATGAGCTCAGATCTAGGAACCAGATCCCTCAAAGTCAAGTCTATCCCTGTGTTTCAGTCTCTTTCTCCAGCTTCATACACATGGGAGTAAACAATAATGAGCCACACACAGGCTCGCCTTTAAGTGTGCAAGCTCTGCATTTACCATATGACCCAGCTCTCCATTAACACATTGCCTACGACAGCGGCAGCAGGGCTTGTGTCTGTGCAGCAGTACGTGAAGTGACAGGGGTGAATAACCTCTCTGTTAGAAAGCTTTGACCTAAATAGAACTGTTGCCTTGCAGCTCCGTGACAAAAGCAGCGGGGTTAATGTCACTTTACCAGGTGCAGACATATAGAAGTTACATACCATCCTCAATGCATATCCTCAGATTTGCAGTTGGGATTAGCTGAACGACTCCATTGTGAGCAATAATTAAAGCTATATCCAATAATATTTTTGATACAAAACTACAAAACTTACAAGGCAGCCAGCAGGATGGACTTCTCATGGACTTGATAGGAGAAGAGAAAAAAGGCCAGAGATGAGTTCACCTATAAGCAAAGAGTTATTAAAACACCTACAACTAGGAAACTGAGAACTTGTGAATATAAAAAACAAGTTTAGATTAAATCAACTTTAATAACAGATTGCCACACAGGTCTCTACTCTGCAACAGGAGGCTTGAGATGGGTCACAGTAAACTCACCAAGGCCAGTTTAAAGTCCCAGAAAGTGGGCTTCATCAGCAGCTTGACAGACGAAGGCAGAGCTGCCAGGAGAGTGAAGGCAAAACTGAAACAAATGAAAAAGGAATATGATGTTACTGCAGGGGAAGAAAAAAGACTCAGAATAAAATCAGCTGCACAGCAGAGGAAGTTTGAATTTTCCGACTTTCTTCTGTTTTGGCATCTTTAAATAGCAAAACCTAAAACAACAAAACAAGATTTTTTGTAAAGTGGCACTGGGTGATCTGATTTAGATGTCACATCCATCAAGCCAGGGTTTAACCATCTCGTGTTGTTTTATTCTTTAGGACATCTCTGGTTCTGCAGCCAAACCGCCCTCCGTGTGGGAACTGACCAAATAATAATCATTCTTAAGGTTAGCAGGCATTAGTTTAACCTCTCAATTGTCACCTGCTGGGGGAAGAGGCACCAGAGGAGACCAGCTATGTGTCGGTGGGAATGTGTATAAATGTGCAGAGAGGTCAGGGGTCAGCTGTGTGTGAGGGCTACGATGTGTTCGTAGAGGTGACTAAAGTGAAACAGCAAAAATAGCTGACGAGAGAAAAAAAAACATTTGATGGTAAAACAGGAGAATAAATGAGAACGCAGCATGCATGACACTCAGTGTAATGTGTGTGTGTGTGTGTGTGTGTGTGTGTGTGTGTGTGTGTGTGTGTGTGTGTGTGTGTGTGTTGGGCAGGGCTTTGCAGGACACTTTTCACAGCTGATTCATTTTATGTTTACAGAACAGCCACACCAGAGCATTTAGCAATCCAGTCTATGTGCCAAAAACAAGAGCGTTTTTTTTATTTGTTTGAAATGCACAACAGTAAAAGAAGTCCAACTTGATCCCTGGAATTAGCAGTCTGGCAGAAACATGTCTGTGCCGCAAACACAAGACCCCTAAATTTAGGGAGGTGGGTTATTTAAGCAGGTCCCACCATGGCACAACTGTTGCATCCAATTTTTCTAACTTTAACCGCACAGAGACTCTTTAGTAAACATTTATTTAGATATTTAGATTTTTGATCTCTGTATGTAACACAATTGTCAAAACATCCCCTCAGCAATTCAATATCTCACTGCCAAAGTTTTAAAAACAAATAAGGTTTTATGTTCAGAAGCTCCTCATGAGACATTTTCGTGAGAGATGATCTTATCTGATTCACTGAATTACAGTTTTTTTATTCCCAAGGGTAAGTTTGGTTTAAATGAAAAACAAGAAGCAGGAGGGAGGGAATGAAAACAGAAAGATGACACAGAAAAACAGAAAAAGGGGTTGATGAAAGACGGGGGAGAATAAAATTCAAGTTGTTTAAACAGATAAAGGGATTACCTGAGGTAGAGCTGAGAGTCGCCTGACAGAACGGATCTGATCTTTATCAGGGTGTTCAGGCTGCACCATGTGTTGGCCACTTTATCCTATAAAACACACACACACACACACACAGAACAAAACCAACATTATTTCAAACTCAACAATGCAGCATCTGTGTAAAATCAATAGCTGACATTTCCGTGTTGAAAAGTAAAAAAGCGGAACTGTTGTAAATATTCCACCATTTCAGAAGCAACAACAACAAGAAAAAAACCCCAAAGACTTAAGAAACATTGGTACATAAATCTTTATTATAAATCAGAAACCCCCACTATTAAAGGTCGACAGGTAAACTAACTCAGGACAATTTATAAAACCTCTAAGATGAACAATTCTACAGAAATGTGATTTAATAAATGTGTAAAACATGCAAACTAACTGAATTGCTTTATTGGATTTTATCATTTATCAGGTCACATTTTCTATAAATGCCATCAGATGCCATTTTTATTACCTTAAATAAAAAAAGAGGGAAAAAACAGATACTAAAAATACAAATAATCATGATTGTTTTTTGTTTTTTTATACCAGTAACCAATTATACTCCAGATCAAAAGTGGTGCTGATGACAAAAGTCAAAACACAGCTCGCATTTTAACATTTTACAGGTTTTATAAAGAAATGTATGATACTGTCTTTTGTTGGAGCAGATAACTACTGGATCATTAATGAACACAACATAAAGTCAGGTCCGGCGGGATGGAGGACGAGTGTTGATGTGGGATCCTGTCACAACCAATAAGCTGGTTGGACATTTTTGGGTTGAAGATGGACTGGAGTTAAACTCCCAAACTGCCTGCCAGCTTCTGGAAAACTTCTTCAGCTAGTGTAAACATTGTAGCATTTAATAAGGATAAAAACAAAAATGTGCACAGCCAAACTTCTATTAGAAACACATCCCAGCTGCCTCCTTTCTCTCTAGAGAAGTTGTCTTTCACAAACGCCATCTGCTGTGAAGGACACCTGTTTTTACAGCTTTTAATCTGTTTAAACAAACTCTTACACACATCCAGAAACTGACAGGCTAAATTATTTATAAATGGCTAATTTAACTTCTTAAAGTTTAAAAAAGATAAAAATACAAAACGGTTGCAATGCAGCGTAAAAAGTCTACTTTAAAATATGTATAAAACAAAAAAGCAGTAAACTGTTACATTTAGAATGACAGAGAAAAAAAGTTATTTTGGGATTCCTAAAATTAAGATTAAGATTAAAATTTATTCATGTAACTAGTGCACAATAATTTATCATTTTAAACCAGTATATAAAACAATATTTAGAAAATCAAATCAGAGAATCTGCTCCAACAGCTGAATGCTACTTGCAATTAGCACTAAATAGAAAGTTGAATGCTTAAGCGGATGCGAAAGGATCACTTAACCAGCAGTGTGGCCATGATATCACACACCACACACGTCCAGATCAGCTTTATAATTCCTCTGTGGCTGTTTTAAGTATGATCCTATCGAGAAAATCTATTCCTGGCCTCCTCTCTCCTCTGTGTGCTACAGCTGCTTTCTGCACAACTGTGTAGATTTTAATGGCCGCCTAGTCAGCAGCATTGAGCTGTGTTATCTCAGCCCCATCCTTCGTTTTTTCCCCTCTTTACTTCTTCATTTCAAGCAACTTCCTGGACGCCGCCTGAAGGCAACACTTGAATGAGGGAGGGGGGGCTTCGACTCGAAGTTCATTCACCTAGAGGTCAGAGAGGAATTTCACAGGGAGAAGCGTTTGGTGCCATTTTTGTGAGCAGGCAGCAACATGAGACGGCAGAATGCAACCCAGTGGGTAAACTTACAACTGCTCCCTCCCAGAAGTCGCCAGGACCACCAGTCAGCAGCCCTGTCCCGTCCAACCAGCCGTCTCAGCCCGTCCCCCTCGTCAAAGGGGTCTGCTTACGTGCAGAATTTCAGCTCAGGACGACTTGAAACCTTTCATGCTGTCATCAAAGCAGTTTACAGCGTCTCTCACACCCTGTGCATTATGTTTGGATCAATTTGTCAGACAAATAGTGCCTTGACGCACGCTGCCACCTTAATTACTGTTCACATCCATAACACCGTGTAGTAGGTGCCACCTCAGTGCTACAGGGTTTCAGAAATGAGAGCTGCAAAACTTGGCTTCTGAGTCACTTTAACCCTGCTTCTTTCAGAACAGCTTTCAACACAAGGATTTCAGAAGAGTTTCAAGTTTGTTTTTTTTGTTTACTATAATCTCTTCCTTTTATAAATATTATATTTTAGTAACCAATCAATACCTGAACTAGAGGTCGACTAATACTAGTTTTTCTACGGTTGATGCCATGTAGGTATCTGAAATTATCACACACATATCTGTTTGGTTTGTTTCTCAAGATGTTGTCAGTGAAAGGGAGAAAACAGTTGTCTAATGTGCTCCGATATGCCTTTAAGTGTATCACTGGCCCCACTCATCAGTCCCTATGGCTGGAACATGGCTGAGCTATGAAGTGCTGAAAACAATCCGGCCATAAATTAGTTAGATTTATCTGTATCCTCCTTCTGTACATCATGAATCCCAACACCTCCCAGGGATAGGCTGAAACTGATCTCTTGACCTTTCACCATTTTATTCCACTGTTTTCTTTGATCCAGTGGGGTATCCATTTCCAGCCAGCTAAGCACTGGAGGCTGGAAGGGTATTCACTCTGACGAGAGTAGGGGAACGAGGAGTGCCTCACGGGTTGCATGTGACGTCAATAAAAGCATCGGTCACAGCTTTGTGTTAAATTGGTGAAAACCATTATGCAGGAATATAAACTTTAATCTAAAATGTCCCACATTAAAAAACTGCTAACTGATCCTACTTCCACAAAACATTAATACGAAAAAAAAAAATTGTTTCTCAGCTAAACTTAATACTATTACATTAATTACACCAAACAATATGAAAACTGAACCTATTTTGTGAATTTAATTTGAACTACACACAATATTAAAAAGAAAATAAATAAACAAACTTACAAATGTAAGAATTTAGCATTTTGTTTGATACAATTAAAAACAGGGAAATCCGATACTAGATGCCTGAATAACAGGAGAACCAAACATCTGTTTGATGTGGATTTAGGTCAGAGTTAAATTTCAGATTGTGCACTGTACCTCAAAAAGACCCCGAGCCACGGGAAAGATCCTCCTGACCACCTGCAAGGCCTGGCTGGGGTCAGACAGGAAGGGCAACCAGCAAAGGGCAAAAGTCACCAACACTGTAGCAGCAACTCTCACCAACAGGAAAAGCCTACATGATAACAAACAGCATCTTTTAGTGAGACATTTAAGACTTTTTCATTTAAAAAAATAAGCAATTACGTACACATATACAACTTGGGAATTAGCATTTTGCCTTAATGTGTCCGTTTTGTCTGTAATTCCTCAAACAGTTAGCACAAACTGTCTGCAAGGCCTAAATTTGGGGTTTGACCCCCCTGCCGAGGAATGCAGTGAAAGCTGCGCATCAGCTGAAACTCTTCAGCGTAGGTCAGAGTATCTTGTCAGCTGCAACTGTGAAGCTGCTGGTTAAGTTGCACACACAGGCATAGCTGAGGAGTTTGGGGATGGTGAGAGTGTCATCTGGACATATCTTCCCCGGAGAGCCTAATCCAGCTCTCCATTTGCTACTAAATGCCCTTGGTACATTGTTACTAGATAAACAGACACTGGACACACGGATAACAGCATCCAGTCTGATTACCTCAGTCATTCTGTGACTCCTGGGAAGACGCTCATCACTGACGGTACTAACATAAGTATCCAACTGACACGTTCATGCACAGAGACCAAACAATATGACCAACAAATGCACTCTTAAATAAACAAAACATCACAAACATTAATTTAAATGGGCTCGTTCTTTGGGTTTTTTAAGATTGATGTCAACACACCCACACAAAAAACTAATATGACACCAATTACAACAGTGAACATAAAAAGCAACAACATTTCATAAAACACAAGTACAAGTAGCTGAATGTTGTTTTGTTTCAAACATTTTACAGCCAGGTTTGTTGTGTTTGGCTTCATACACTCACCGCTTTATTAGAGCCACCTGTTTAATTGCTTGTTAACACAAATAGCTAATCAGCCAGTCACATGGCAGCAACTCGGTGCATTCAGGCATGTAGACACAGTGAAGACAACTTGATGAAGTTCAAACCACGGTATGCAGAGTATCATCACTGAATGCACACCACGTCCAGTCTCGAAGCAGATGGGCTTCAGCAGCTGAATACCACACCGGGTGCCACTCCTGTCTTCTAAGAACAGGAAACCAAGGCTACAACTCGCAAAGGCTCACCAAGATTGGACAATAAGATATTGCCTGGTTTGATGAGTCTCAACCTACGGGACTCCAGTGGTCTCTATAGTCACCAGACCTCAATGCAATCCAGTAACTTTTGGGATGTGTTGGAACGGGGGATTTGCATCTTGGAAGTCAAATCTGCAGCAATTGAGTGACGCCATCATGTCACTGTGGACCAAAATCTCAGAGGAACATTTCCAACACCTTGTTGAATCTACGTCACGAAGAATTATGGCAGTTCTGAAGGCAAAAGGGGGTCTGACCTAATACTAGCAAGGTGTAGCTAATGCAGTGGCCGGTGATTTTATTTCTTGAACACAAAAATTGAAGCCACGCAGAAGATCTGTTCATCTTTTCTGAAACTAAAATGGCCTCAAATCATGACAGTATTACCTCTTATGTTAATGTTCTGTCCCAATTTAATCTTTGTTTTGTATGACAATTTAAAATTTCCACCAATTTCAAACCTGCAAACTTTACTCATTCTTGAATGTTGATTTTGGAGCCGCTTTTGTTGTTGAAACAACCTCTCAGGTAATCTCTCAAACTAAACCTGAGTTAATCTGAGTTGATCTGACTGTCTGAACAAATTTCTTAACATAAAATGTCAGTTTGGGTCTTCTTTCAAACTTTGGTAAAATAACTTTGTCTAATATTGCACTTCTGACCCTTCTGAGCCCCTCAAACTCGTGCATTACTTGCATTGTCGCTTTAATTATCGTTTGCACTGTCCCTCTGGGGCAGATGGATTGTGAACAAAGTATGCCAAATGTAGACATGTATATATAAACCTGTGAAAACAACAATTAGAGAACAAAAAATAATTCAATAAAGAAATCGAAATAATGCTCACCCCCGCCCCATCAGGCCAACTTTAACACACTTCCCCAGCAGGTAACAGAAGAAGGGCAGGGCATGATACAGCTCCATCTGTTTGTAGTTGAGAGCCAGGGAGAAGGCCATGGAGCCCACCACATCCCAGCCCAGACCCAGAGCCAGGACCCCCCACAGGGCAAAGCCCAGACTCACACCATTGTACCTGATTCTGTCAAGGTTTATAATAACGACTAGTTTTAAAATTGTAATTACTAGTGTCTAAATAACAACAGCAAGAAGAAATATGGGGTGCCAAGATCACAACTTTTAAGATATTTTCTGGTACCAGCTGGTTGTACTGGTCCATCATATGCCAGATTATGTTAAACATTTTGCAGCTGTGAAAAATCCCTTAGTGTTGCTATGAGGATAAACAGTGTATTTTGTTCACACATGCTATTTATTTAGTTTAATTGTTTTACAAGTGAATAAAATATTCACTCTTTGGCTTTTAGGCTCAAAAATTTAACCCTAAATCTATCATTTCCAGAGGGTTTCGGGACATGTGGAAGAAAAGCACATCAAGGATACTGAAAATGCCCGTAGTCAATGAGAATTAGTCCTGGGTAAAGAAGAATGCAGAGAAGAGTGGAAACCTGGAATGACATATAAAATAAAATAATGTTACAGAAGAGTTTTCAGTTTAATAAAGCATAAAAAGCAGATATAAAACTACCTTTAATAGTTAACATTAAATGCAAAACCGGCATAAAATCAAGGGTTCAAAGTTAGATGAAACACAAGGATTTTTAGATTGAACTGTTGGATATCATACAGACTTTAATGCTTACCTTCTTCTTAGAGGAGCCATCAATCAAATATAAACAGTATAACACAACAGCAGGAATGTATATCAACACATCTGCTACCAAGACTGAAACAGAAGGAAAAAAAAACATTTAAATGATTAGCATTCTATTTTACATGTGTTAAAAGCTAATAAAAACATTAACAAATAAAAAAAAAACATTACTTTAGGAACAAATCTTCAATTTCCACCAAACATTGTCAAAAATGTGTTGCTTCAGTATGTAATACCCAACTTTCTTACTAAGCTAATTTCTAAAAATCTAATCTAAAAAAAAGACAAAAAAAGCTAAAACACCTAAACATACAAAAAAGAAGAATAAAAAAATGGCAGAAGAAGGCAAAGAAATGAAGCCTATCAGATGCACAAATCATTACTTAGAAATAATTATATGTTTTTCTTTAACAGTTACCCTTATTACTTGAACATAATGTATTTCCTGGAAAATTAATTTCTATAATGTCAGCACAAGAATTTATTACCATATTTACTTATAAAAAAAACAACAGCTATGAATATGTGCATTTTCCAGTACGTTTTTCCCCAGTCACCATACCTGTAGTTCGCATGAATAACTTGTGCATTGGACCCTCATAACCTCTGGATTTATGTAGCTCTACCCATTCAGGGTTTATGATCTTAGCTCTGCAAATATAAGAGGATGTTACTTTTATTTATACCTCTGTTCTTGAAACACACTAAAATAGATAAAAACACACAATACAGAGATTGCATATTTGAATACTACACTCATGATGCCATAATCACCACATCATCACAACATGAACTGTGTCGTTTCCTAGGACTGAATCTTCTTTTGCATTTTGCTTCTGTTTGTCTTTTTTTCTGTCGATTTGCTTACAAAATACAGGAGTACAATGTATATAATTGTCTCTAAATAAATAAAACACTCACATATGAGCACAGAGCCAGCTGTGGTAAGCGGTGAGAGGAGGATAGTCAAGCCCCCAGTAGTTCAAGTCATTGTCAGTAGTGTTAAAATACCTGCAGAAGTACAAAACATGTTTACAGGGGAACTGTAGAAAGCAGACACAGATCTGAAGTAAATAGTGTAGATTTGATCATAATAACTAAGGAGTACCATCACTAGTTATTTCCAGGGGTATTAACTTCACAAAACATGGAGTAAAAGTAACATTTGGTTACTAAAATAATGCTAGACAGACCATTCCTGCAGCGGGAGGTTATAAGTCACTTCTTGCCAGTGTCTTTGGGCTTCATAGTCTCCAAACATGGGAGGTTTCCCAGCACCTGAAAGCAAAATCATTCAGATGTCAGTTTGATGAAAGCTAAGATGCTAAAAAAAACCAAGATGCTAACCCAAAAAATATACATCTCAAACCAGTAAGTAAAGCCTAATAGTATCAGTGTGACGTCCTGACTCATGTGAGACAATTTCCTGTTAGTATTTATTTTACAGATAATAAAAAAGCTGCTCTGAAACGATCAGAAAGAGGAATGTTAGTGTAACATGATGTAAACATGCAGCTCCACACACTTCCTACCTGAATACGGATTTAACGAGATGCCCCATCTCACAGCGACACCAAGTAAAACGCAAATCGACACGAGACTCCACGTTTGCATAACTCCGACCGATAAAAACGAGCTTTTGTGACAGAAACGAGCGATAAAAACCCGTTCATTGAAACACTTTTGAAACTTGTTTGTACTTCCTGTACACGTCACGCAACAAGGCCCCGTTCCACCTGCTCATTGGTCAACGGGCACTGACGTTTTTCATGGAGAGTCATGAGGCGTTCATGACTACTGGGAATAAAACATTCTATCTTCTTTTGTCGATTAATTGATGAAAGGCAACAATTTTGACAATCAACATTTAACAGTTGTTAAAATTAAATAAATGAAAAGAATTTTAGAGTGACTGCTAATGTTTTTTGGAAGGTCTTTGGATTGTGTCTATAGCAGCTGATTGAAACGTTCTCTCATTTCCCAGGTACATAGAATGTAACATCAAATGGGCGAAATCACGAAGACATGCAGATCTTTGTATTCAGCATTGTCGCACTTTCTCGTTGTCGATGTTCAGTTTAAAGTTCATAAATTGCGAAATACTTTATTTTATTTAGTTTTTAAGTCAGAAAGCAAAGAATACTAAAATTAAAAGTGTTTAATAATACAACCAAAAAGACTGGTGACATAAAGGCAGACTGTGAAAACATAAAAATGAGTACATAAACAGTTATATTTAGAAATATTTTCAGTTGTGTAAACAAACAAACATTTAATCACTAATTATTATATATACAGTAAATTTGTAATTCAAACTCTCTGCATGCAAGTAGTAATAATAGTAACAGAGTGTCTCAGATTGAAGACATTTATGTCAGCCACCATATTTGATTCATCAGCAATGTAAGGTCAGCAGTCTAAAATGTAGCCTAACTAGCTGTAGCCCTCTGTACACAGACATGGCTTCCCTGCTAAACGTAAATCTGAGCTTGGAGGCATTTTCTCCTCAGTGACCTTTTCTTCTGTTGACACCATCATTGTTGTTCCCAAGGTGCCAGGATTTGTTGAGTGTGACATGTTCCTTGTGGTTGTGCCATCAATTATGCATAAATAATAATAACCTCGGACAACTGCTGATTTGCAATGACACTTCCATTATAACGGCAGTGGCCTATAACTCAGTGCTACACATTAGTTATTAATGTCTGGCCACGCCAGCTTTACTTTGTCATTTATTGCTTCATCTCTATGCCTTTTTAAATATTCAGTAACTGATGTATCTACATTTACTGTCTGTGTTCTCTGCCCAGAAAAAAGGGGGCTTGTGGTAAAGGGTGACCCAGTGCATGGAGGACTGGGCTCTGCTTTCTCAAAGTCTGAAGGTTAGATCGGATAATTTATGATATCTGAAAGCAAGAAACTCCATCATTTTGAAACAGGAAAATGAAATGAATGTTCAATTTTTACATTTACTAAGAATTTCTGTTTTGAAAACTTTTTTAAACATTCAGAATTTAGAGGAGTTGAAAAAGATACTCTGAGGGAGAGGAGCAAGCAGCCAGAGAGACGTTCATGTCTAAAACCAGTGCCATCAGTTAGTCCTCGTTTCCACGTCAAGTCGCAGGCAGGACGGCTGTGGAAAAGAACTCCAAGACCAACGAGACTGATCACTTCTCATGCATCGGACATTTCATCAACATTCCAGAACATTTCCAGAAAGTAATTTTCATTTTCACTTTCAATAAAGTAGGTTTAAATCATCAAGGTTGTTATGGTTTTGTTGTCTACAGTAAAACAGGGGATGAGTTTGTGTGATATAAATTGTTTTTCTCCAAAAACAAGTGGTGCAAAACCTAAAACAGTACACTCTCCCTGCTCTCAGAAACACTAATTAAGGATCAGTCATTCAGTTATTAATGTCAGATAGGCTGTAGTTACATTCAAGATGGATTTTTATTTAAGAGTCTCTATAGAGACTTATTAAGAGGGAATCTTGGGCCCGGGTCAAAACTGATCAATGAAGGCATTAAATATGATCACTGTGTAAGTGTTTAAGTGAATGTAAAGGAGAATATGAGAGGCATGATAACAAGCCTTGCTGCAGTCAGACATTACCTGTGCAATGTGAAGCAAAACTAAAACAATTTTAAATTATTTGAGAGATTCAAAGTCAGTAAAGAGGAAACTTCATATATTTGAAATTAATATTGTGTCTGAGGACAAAACCAGTAGAAAAATATCTAACTATCTAAAACTATCTAAATAAAACAAATAATGTTGGCTATACATCATGTTGAGACTAATTTTGTGTTTCTTTAGATTGAAGTTGGCAGATTTTTTTATTTGGGCTCTGTGTTGCACACATGCTCACCCAGGAATCCAAAGTAATGTGAGAACATTTATGAATCCACAGACTGCTGTTTGAGTTGTAATAGGCTGTGTGGTGTAGACCTGTGGGAACTCCGGCATTTCTACACCTGTGACAAACCTACACCCAGCTGAACGGGTCGCTGTCTAGCTTGTCCATTCAGCAAACATAAGGATAGGTAATTGTGTGTGATTCTGAGCTAAATGATGATTAAAAGCAATAAAAAGATGTGTGATATTTGATCAACTGAATTTAAATTATCAATTTATGTCTGTTGTTAATTATAACACTGAAGAAAATTGAGTGAATATAAAAAATGGACGAATGAATGTTTTCATTAAAGTATTTTACTTTTATTTCACCTATTGCACTCTTCTTTTTATTAATTCAAAGTTTATTTTACTGATGGCAGGATTATGCATATTATAAACACTTGTTACTCAGGTAAGTCCTATAAGCTAAGCAAGCATTTGTTTTTATTTCTTTATTGCCGAACGACAACAGAGGCCTGTTGAATTTATTCAACAAAGCTTTTGTGTGTTTCAGAATTATAAAGAGAAATGCAGATTCGCTCAAATTTATTTAAACTTTCATATGGATAAAAAAAGATGAAGTTGGGTTTTTAAAAGGTTAATCCTCTGCAGCTCATGGTATTTCACAAAAACTGAATTGATCCACTGATAAAGAGCTTGAGGCGTCAATTACCGCCCCCTAGCGGGCCTTCAGACATCCTGTCAGCCTGCAGCATCACCTGTGGGATAGCTGCACACTCTGAGACTTCACACAAACACCAGCCGTGCACTTCTCCTGAGGACTGTCTCCTCCTGCAACACAGCCATGGAAGGATGGGACTTTGTCTTAATATCGTTTTGTGAAGGTTAGGCTTTTTATCGTTTCACAATCAGGCCTCCTAAACGTAAATCACACATTAAATCAACTGTAGAGAAAAAACAAACTTGTTCGGTTTGTATCATTTGATATATTTTCAGTCCAGTTGTTTTTCCCACACTTGCATAATCACCTAAAATCAGAAATTGTTTTGTCAATAACAAACTCCACTAAAAACATTTTTAAAAATCATTATCAACTAGGATTTAATTATTACCCTATTAATAAATTTATGGTCGAATATTAGGAACAATATAAAAGAAAAAAATGTTCAGGAATAGATTCCAAAGCGTTAAACTCTATTTTTTTTATTTATGTTGTTTTATAAGTCCCTCTAAGGAGCAAACAAGATAAAATGTCAATAAAAGTGAAATAATATCCCAAACATTATTGCTATAAATAATCAGTTCAGCTGCAGTTTCTTCATAAGCAGAAGGAATCGGGTCCGCAGGAATCCCGCGGCGCTTCTGCATCATCAGCAGCTTCCTGCGGAGGCAGAGAGAGCTCCTTTCTCTTTCCCATGGGGAGAGGATAAATATAGCGCCTAAAACCCCTCTCTCTCTCTCTCTCACACACACACACACCATTTGCTGTTTGTGTAAAAGTGATTAGCCAGACACAACTGCGAATCTGTTACCTTTATAGAAGCCAAGCTGCAGAAGATTCTGTAAGACGATCCAGCTGTGATGTCGGGAAATGCATTTCATCACCCGGAAAAACTCATCTAAAATATATATTACTGTTATTACTATTATTAATTATAATAATTGTATTATTATTGCCATCCACTTGTAACAAAATAACCTTTATTTTTGTAATAATTTGTCTGTCTTCATTTAAAAAAACTGATTTAAGCAAATTTATTTGGGGAAAAAAAAAGTAAAAGCTTCTCAATTTAAACGTTTAAACCTTTTTTTATGATGCACTTTGCAGACTTTAACAATTTGTTTAACACCTTTTGCAACGCTGATAAAACTCCTACATTTAGGGAGACAATTATATTAAAAAAACTTTGGATTTCAGCTTGAAAGCTGCAATTAATTATTACAAATGTAGTACCAGAAATGGTGGAAAAAATGAGATGTGCCATGAAATAATATGCCTTTATTTTTTGCTTTACACCTCGAAGTATAATAATAATAATAATAATAATAATAATAATAATAATAATAAGTGTCGACTTGTTTAAACGACTATAGACAAAATAAATAAGCAGTTAAAAATATAATTTTTATTTTTTTTGTTGATTTTTATTTGCTTGTGAACTCGAATAAAATAATCAGATGTTGAGGCCTCACTTATTTTTCCATGTTGTAATATTTGAACTTTAATATCATAATAAAAATATAAATATACTTTAAGTCTTGTGTCGAACAGTTTAGAAAAAGAAACTTAATAAATGAAAATTTATTTTAATTCTTTCTTAAATTTATTTACAAATAACTTCAGTTTACAACACAATATAGCTACATAGAATTACATATATTTGTTTTGTTTAATATAAACAGTCTGCTTTCAGTGTTTTGTATGAAAAAAAGAAGCATCAAGTTGAGCCTCCAGTTAGAAAAAGAAAAATGAAAATAATTATCACAGATTTCAAACAGGAACAAAAAAAGAGGGAGGACAGGTCAAATCAAACAGGTAAGCTCATTCTCTTTTTACAAATATTTACAAATGTTACCTGTACAGAAAAAGCTTCCTTTTCTTTTCTTTTTTCTCTGCATTTCAACAGTTTTTATTCACGGTTTCACAGTCCAGTGCTGCTTATTGGTTTGTGCTCTTCACACCTCCTGGTAATAAGGTCTTTATATAAAAATAAGAGTTGGATTTTCTTCGCTCGGGCTGGAGTCACTGTGAAGGCCATTTGGACACCGCCGCCGCCGTGGCTGAAGGTAAAACGTGTCCAGAAATAATATTTGAAGGGACGCTGAGGATGGGCGCGATGGCGGCGGAGCCCCGGCTCAGGGAGAGGGACTGCGCGCTCAGCAGGGCCGACTGAACCGTCACCGGGGGCCGCAGGAAGGCCTGAGCGGCGCCCGGGGAGGACGACGCGGCGCTGGAGACGCCGATGATGTTCTCTATACTGAAGGACGGCCTGTTGGAAGGCTCCGACTTGATCATGGACGCCGTGCTCAGGCTGTTGAGCTGCAGCTGGAGGCTCGGGCTGAGCTGGGCGTTGAACGCTTTCCTGTTCAGCTCCGCCGAGGGCAGCAGGGGGACCCCCGGGGGCAGCATGGGCCCCACAGGTGGGATGTACGGGTACTGCAGAGCCGCTGGATGCGAGTACGCAGCCGGGTGGATCCCGTAGTGTCTCCCGTAGGGGCCTCCGAGGCTGTACGCCCCGAAACTTTGCATCATGAGCGCAGTCTGGTCCCGGAGCAGCTCCGGCTGGACTCTCTTGAACCTTTTCCTCCTCCTCAGGAAGCTGCCGTTGTCGAACATGTCCTCGGAAGCCGGGTCCAGGGTCCAGTAGTTGCCCTTCCCGGGGTTGCCGGGTTCCCGGGGGATTTTAACGAAGCAGTCATTGAGGGACAAGTTGTGCCGGATGGAGTTCTGCCACGCCGGGAACTTCTCCCGGTAATACGGGAAGCGGTTGCTGATGAACTCGCAGATGCCGCTCAGGGTGAGCTTTTTCTGCGGGCTCTGCAGGATCGCCATGGTGATCAGGGCGATGTAGGAGTAAGGCGGCTTGACCAGGCTGTTCTTGGGTTTCTGGAGCGCTCCCCCAGCCGCCGCGCTCTGGTCGTGACCCTCTCCCTTCCCGCCGGTGCCCGGCTCCCCCTCCCCGGAGCTTTCGCAGCACGGGCTCCCCCCGCCGGAGCGCATCTCCTCCTTCTCCACCTCGATCTCGTCCTCCAAGTCGTCGTCCACCGTTTCCCCGCGCAGGTCGTGCAGGATGCCTCCCCCCGGGCTGTCGCAGTCGCTGTCCACCCTCTCCATGCCCTCCTCGTCTCCCTCGCCCACCACGTCGATGTCCACGTCCTCCGCCGTGAGCACAGTTTGGCCGGACATGTCGCTGGCTCGGTCGCTGCCTCCAGACAGGGTCATCTCACGGCTTCCTCACACTTTTAGGTACAAAAAAATAACAAAAAAGACCAAAAAACTTACAGTGAAAAGAGCAGCGGCGCAGCGGGGCGTGCGGTGCAGATGAGACGTGCGCGGCCGGCGCGCACACACCGTGGCTATGCTTGTCAAGAGATCGGGTGTCTCCCAGAATCTGGATGCCAACCAGAGTCCTGCCAACTTCTGCAAATATTTCCCACTCGGAGCAGGCCTGCAGAGCGCCGCGTTCTGCCTGGAACTTGTTTGGAGAGCCTTTTTTTGCGCTCCGACGTCCTAAACGCGAGATATTTGGAAGTCGATTTAACACATGCTGCGTTTGAAGGCTTTTAACCGGGCTGTCTGATAGATTACTACTTTCCCCCCCAGTATAAGATATACTATCAGAGCTGGACACGTGGTCGGGTGACGACAAACGCCCCCCTCCTCCTCCTCCCCCTGATCCCCGTCCAGCCTGCTGCTCTCCTCTCTGTTAAACCATGCAAACTGGAGTTGTTTCGTGGATTTGTCAACAATGGGACATCAGCAGTGCTGCTTCCCGCTGATTTCTGTGTTCGTCCGTCATAGACCATTTAGCGGTGGCAGGGGGAGG